>NC_043016.1:1422189-1487189 GCF_006345805.1 Octopus sinensis | reverse complement strand
ATATTATCAGTAACTTTTATTTACTGATCACCGAAATTAGAAATATTGAATTTCTAAATGTCTCAGAGAGACATAAGCGGTGGTGAAGCGATATACTGTCAACTCAATGTGACAGTCCCGTGAGGGAATTACATCACCGCCATTTAGCCCTAGGAAACATCGACGTCTCCTGTCGGCTTTGATACATTTTCTGTGTCCTTATATTTGCAAAGGGGAGGCAATCACCCCTGCAAGCCGGGACAAGGCACCTGAAGACATATATATATATATATATACATCTATATAAGCGTCTGTGTGTGTGTGTGCGCCGGCGCCTGTGTGTCTATGTTTGTCCTTCTTTTACTGCTTGACGACTGGTGATGATGTGTTTACACCCCCATAACTTAACGGTTCAGCAAAAATGTACGATAGAATAAGTGCAAGGCTTACAAAGAAAGAACTGGGGTCGAGCCATTCGACTAAAATATTCTTAAAAGATGGTGTCCCTGCATGGCCACAGTCTAATAAAAAAAAACTGAAAAAGATATAAAATATGTCTATGTGTGGTGCGTGTGTGTTTGCGCGCGCGCGCATGTATTTGTGTGTGAGCGAATATGTATTTATACATTCATTCTATACAAATAATGCGAAAATACGAAAAAATAATATTGAAAAAAAGGAACCAGCAATTACGAGAAACATGTGTCTTCTCCTTCAGTCTGATAGAAACAGTAACTAAACATTCATCGCCTTGTAGGTGAGGTTAAATTAATAAATATTTCGTTGTACATCACGTTATGATATTTTTGGGGTTTATCTTTTGCATATATTCAGCCTTTATATACGTATGAATAACTATGCTTGTATGTATGCATGTATGTGTGTGTGACTAAAATATGCCACTATGACAAATACCGATAAGGATGTTTAAATGTATACATATTTATATATATATAAAATTAACCGAATGAGATAAAAATCCAAAGCTGTTTAAGATTTCAGAACATTTATAAATAGAAGGTCATACAGCTGTTTCTGGGACATATTTTTATATATCCCTTCATCGGTGACGGTGTGAGAAGATGGTTAAGCAATAGTCATTCTAGATAAGATATGAAATAGAGAATGGAGTGGAGGAATTAAAATAGACTTCACTCTATTTCATATCTTATCTAGAATAACTATTGCTTAACCAATATCTCACAGCGTCTCCGATGAAGGGATATATTAAATATCTCTGAAACAGCTGTAAGACCTCTTTATAAATGTTCTGAAATCTTTCACCGCCTTGGATTTTTATCTTATTCTGTTAATTTTTATATATATACATATGACCAACGTTGGATTCCTCATTCGCATAATCACCGAACCCGGAACTTAACTATAGTCTGTCCATACCATTTACTCTGCATTACCTTATACCGTTGGGTCTTATTGACATCATCACCTCTCATAACCTCTCTTCACGTCTTTCATCGTGAAAATTGAACGTTGAAGCTCGACTACAGGTAGGCGTTTGTCATATTTGGGGGTGGGGGACTTAGCGGAGTTTGTTGCCATGTGTTTAATACTTTTTGGTGAGCAACAGTCTGCCTGTGGTCGTGCGTAAAGACTCACTTTGCAGTGAGAATTGTGTTTTTGAGGAGGCGTAGCCCCTCCGCAAAAATTAATTTGTTTCTGAAAATTGTCTTTGTGTTACTGTTTTGTTCCACTGGATTTACCACGGGCAAGGAGTGCCAAGGAAAGAAGGACTAATTTGTGCTGCAACTGGAGTACCCTGTATTATTGCGGATTACCGGAGTTGCGGAATTGTGTTGCCGTGTATTGAACTGTCTTCCTTCGTTCTTTTTCTCTGCTCTGTCTTTCCGTTCTTTTTTTGTGTTTATTACTGAACTTTTATTTAGAACATTTGAACTTTTTGTTGAACTCCTTTTCTTTCTTTGTGGTTTTAAATTATGGCAACAAAGAAAACCACTGTGCTGGTGTGGGTGATTGTGCCCCCCCAAGCAGTGGTTAGAGGACCGTAATGAGAGAATGGTGGTGTTGAGGACATGCTCCAAGTTCCTTGACACCATTACTGTGTTCTCTCAGGTTGAAATTGAAAAAGAGTTGGCAACATACCTGCCAACAATCAAGTATATTGCAAGGAGTGCCAAATTTTCAACAGGGTGGTTGCTGTTTGATACCCCTAAAGAGGCTAGCATGTTCGCTAGTCAGCCCTCGGAATAGAGCCTGAGTGGATAGAGGACACTGTCTGCCGGGGTCTGGGTGGCAGCAGAGCCAGGCTCTTGAATGTTAGAATGCTTCCTGTGGCTGATTGGGTGGGGTCGAAAGCAATTTTGACCCTATGGACCCAATCAGCCAAAGATCTGGTTTTCCCAGATTTCTAAAGATGGCCGGTTCTAGGTACCCGGTGACTCTTGAGGGACACCCACCACAAAGTGTCACTTATGCCTGAAATCGGGCCACATCAAGAAGAATTGCCCCAAGAACCAAGCAAGGGCACTAGAGAAATTAATAGAGGAGGATGTTTTTCCTCCAACGGAGACTCCTGATCATATAACGGAGGGAGAGGTAGAGGAGGAGGTAACCCCCTCGAAAGGAAAAAAAAGAAAGATGGATTCTGAGGCGGTGGGAGGGAAGGATCGACTCCCGGACAAGTTCGAGAAACTACACCCTCCCGTCAAGAAGAGAAGAAAGAAAAAGAATGGGACATCGCTGGCAGTTGACGATCAACTGCCAGCGTGCCCCGAATCTCTGTCGGTGGGAAGTGTGCCACCGACAGAGGGAGCAGTGGCCCATCCCAGAAGGAAGGAAGACGAGTTTATCGTTTTCTTTCTGAAGGAAGGGGCAATAGAAAGCTTCCTAAGGAAGCGAGTTTTGAGGGATGAGCCCTTAGCCTTGACTGGTGGCGGGCTCCTTTATGAAGGACTGGTATAGAATTGTAATTTGGGACCCCGACCGGGTTTCGAGGCAGTACCTATGGGCAGCCAACAGCCTGGTCGGGGGCGAAAAAGAATAGACATAGCGCCGAAATGTGTAAATGTGCATTAATATTGTTGTTATCTCTATAAGAGGATTATTACCTTAAAATGTGTCTTTTTAAATGAACAATGTTATAGAGAAGCAGGGATCGGCGGACTCTTTCTGTCTTCTCCCATTTTTATCATTCGCCTCATCAATGTCTTGTCCAGCCCGCAAAGCTACCCATCTTTGTACTGCCTCTATGGCAAATTTGATTAAATGAAGTAGCTTCCTACCTGGTTCCGAGTTCAGTTTCACTGCATGGTACCTTGGGCAAGTGTATTCTACTGTAGCCTCAGGCCGACCAAAACTTGTGAGTGGATTTAGTAGACGGAAACTGAAAGAAGCCTGGCATATAAATATATATATGTGTGTGTGTGTGTGTGCGTGTGTGTTTGTGCATGTGTGTGTGTTGTTTGTGTGTGTATGTATGTGTATATGTGTTTGTGCGTCTCTGTCCCCAACATTGCCTGACAACCGATGTTGTTGTGTTTACGTCCCCGTAATAATAATAATAATAATAATAATAATAATAATAATAATAATAATAATAATAATAATAATAGGAGTATAACTCAAACTTACAGGGAAAAATTGAAATTAGTATTAATCAAATTTCACATTATAAATATATAAAATATATAAATTAGGGAAAAACGACTATTATGTAATTCAACCAATGATAGACATAAACGAAATCATAAAGAGAAAATAAAATATATAACTAGATCACAAAACGAACAAATATGAGTAAACAATAAGTAAGAAGACTGCGTACATTTCATGGCTATAATTTCAATTCGAATTACAATTAAATTTAAATTTAATCGAAAAACAATTTAATTTATGAGTATAGTCACTCCTCAGGTCAACAATAATAACAATAATAGTTAAATGAATAATCAAGTAGAATTAGACAATATTTCTTAAAGAAATAAAATCATGATTCTTCTTATAGAAGAAACTCCGTTAACTAAATTTGATGATAAAAACCAAAGGTAAAAAATAGAGTAAATAGATAGAAAATGTATTTATCTGGGAAGACAACTTAGCTTTAAGAATAACATTAACAAACTATAGAATATCTTTTCACTAGCTATACTCTAATATTTTACGTTACAAACTATTTTACAAAACAATCACACTTAATACTTTTAGATTTTAGTTCACATACAATAATTATAAAATAATAAAATTATAAATTAAATAAAAGTACTATCTAAATTATAATTAACAAATAGAAATCCATATGTTTTCAAACATATAAATAAATAAATAAATTATTCCATTATTTCTTAAATAAATATTATACTTATCATTCCGAAAATATTTATGAAATAAACAATAAAGAATTGCAAAACTAGTTTAAGTATGTTGTGAATTTGAGTATATTTGTGTATTATGTTTTTTCGTAGTAATTTTAGGATTATATATATATATATATTATGGAGATGTATTTGCATAGCAAGTGACTTGATCTGAAATCATGTACTGAAACAAAACTATTGCAGCGCGGAAGGTGTTTATTAGCCATTTAAGGACACACAAAACCGTTAAATTCGCTTTAAAATTTGAATTTAATTTGTGTCAAAATATTTTCGTCACTTTTTAACCGCAACCTGTTTACTGGCAAAATTTCGTGCTGCATCTGAGAAAGTAAATTCATGATATGTTTATTTGTTTCTTTCTTTATGTATGTATGTAAGTATGTATGTATGTATGTATGTATGTATGTATGTATGTATGTATGTATGTATGTATGTATGTATCTATATATGAATGAATGTGTATGTATGTATGAAAAAAATGGAACACGAATGTAACAGACGACAACAGAACATTCCGATCTTTCTTGGTTTGACTACCATCCGTGCAGCATCCCTCGTATTTCTTCCCATGACTTTCATCTCCTATGTTCCTGCCGAAAGGCTTCACTTCTGCACACACCAGCTAAATTTAATTCGTCTTTAGTCGAAAAGCAACTGTTATTAATGTCCTGTTATTTGTATTTGTAATCGTGTTCCATTTCTCCGTTTATTTTCGACCTTGTTTTCGTATACATTCCCTTGCTTTCTTCCAAAGAATCTAGTGCTCTTAGCTTAGATTTTCTTGGGGCCACCCAGATTAGAGCAATCTCGAAAGTAACCGGCCAAAACTGAAAAGACGATCTGGTACTCGACTGAAGATTCAAAGCTCCGAATGTCCCGTCCTTGTTTTTTTCCTGCCCTTTTTGTATCGCCAAACAAATGTTATGTTGTCGCTTGCTAAGCTCTTGTCCCATTTTTTGTTGTTTGTATATATATATATATATATATATATATATATATATGCATATAATTAATGTATGTATATGTGTGCATGTATGTATGTACATATACTTATGTGTGCATGCGTATGCATTTGAGTAATTACATAAGTGTTAGACATGTTTATATGTGTATGTATATGTCAACGTATGTTTAGGTACTGATATATGTGCCCAAGTTATATATATGACTGTTATTTCGTCGAAGGTTGTATATATATATATATATATATATATAATATATATATATATATATATATATATATATATATGGCCTGTTCACTTAGCCAGCGGCGTGGCGTCATTTGAAGGCTAAAACAATGCGAAGCGCATTGTGACCAGCGATGTGTAAGCAACATCTGATAGCCTGGTCGGTCAATATATATATATATATATATAATATATATATATATATATATATATATATAAATATAATAATAACAATAGTTAGCTCCTTATTTGTTGATTTATGTAATAGTATTAATCTAAAATATAGTAGGTGATTTATGGTACTTATTACATGGTTTTTTAAATTTTTTATATATTATATTAAAAAAAGTAATGTAATATGCTATTAATCTTATAATTTATTACTTCATAATAGTGTTGAGTATTAATAATATGATATATGATATATATATATATATATATTTATCTTATAATAAAGTTAAGTTTATATATTTTGTTATATTTCTGTTATAATTTTGTTAAATTAATCTATATGTATATAATCTCTTTATATTTGAAATAGATTAAGTTGGATGTCTATTTAATCTATTTTATTTAATATAGAATTATAGATTAGTTAGATAGAATATATAGATTAAACTTAATTTTTACCTCTATGTTTGTATTGAAGTATGAATTTAGACATTTATATACGTATTTATTTATATGATATATGTGTTTGTGTGTGTATGTATGTATATATGTGTATATGTTTATGTACGTGTATATATATGTATATGTTTATACATTTATTTATGTGTGTGTTTATGGGTGTGTGTATATATGTGTATGTGTATGTATGTGCATGTATGTATGTATGTGTATGTATGTATGTATATATATATATGCTTTTTCGCATCCTACCTTATGTCGTAGACTTGTTAAGGGCACCTGTCCATATGGTATAACGGAAAAAACTGCCCCCACCTCCACCCCAAATACTGTCCTAAATACAGAGTTCATGGTCCTGATCCTAAATACGGATGCACAAAAGGCAATGGATGCACCTTATTCCATCCTAAACTGTGCCAAACGTCTGTGTCACAAAGGATGTGCCTGAACCCAGAATGCAACCACCATCATCTGAAGGGCACAAAACGATCACAGAATAAATATAAACAGGAACAGAGGAAATCTAAGACAACAACAAGAACAAAATACAACCACGTTTCCCCTCCTACAATCAAACAACGTAGACAGAACCATGAAAAAACACCAAATAACGCCAACATGAAATATGTATTATCTGACCAAGTGGAAAACCAAACAAGTAACTCTTTTTTACTGACATACCTAGAAAATATGAAGGCCGACCTAAGCCGGGAGATCCAGCGAGCTATCAGCAACCACCTATGCAAATCACAAGGACCACTCACCCATTACCAACAAGAAAATCATACACACACAGCTCCATACAAGAACTACCTACGTTGTTACCACTGAACAACATAAAACATAACTTAGAACAATGCAAACATCAAACTTCCCTTACCTCGACATTCCTGTTAAATGCACGTGGCATCAACCCATCAATTACTGCCCAAAAATGGAAGATCCCATATATAGAGAGTTGGCTTCCCGAAACGGCACATTGCTTCCCTTTCTTTATCCTTACAGAGACTCATCTGAACAACACCCATATGGACGCCGAGATGAAAATAAAAGATTTCACCATTGTTCGTGCGGATCGCACAGACCGAAATAAGGGAGGGGCAGCCATCTTTATCCATGACTCCTTTTCATTTGATGCCAAGGACATATTTTCCAATGGCTATTGTGAATCGGTATCACTATTCAGCAAGGCCAAGGACATAATCATTGTTGGTCTTTACAGGCCTCCCCAGGCACCTCTAAAGTGCTTTGAAGAGTGCCTTAGCAAAGTCAAGTCCTTCCTTCGGAAGTACCACTCCGGAAACAACTAGTGATGGGTGATTTTACCTCCCTCATGTGAACTGGCCCACAAATGCTCTGAAGTTAGGCAAGTGCTCTACATCAGATAGAGCAGCAAGAGAACTGCTCTTTAATCTGATGGATGAATACTTCCTGACTCAGCTAGTGCTCGAACCAACGAGGCAGAATAAAGCGACCTTGGATCTGGTATTGACCAATCACTCTAGCTTCGTTCACAGTATTTCAGTTGAAAAAACTCTCCTCTCAGACCACGACATGGTACTCTGCAATTTTAATTCCCGGCATATAAAAACCAAACCAGCCAATCCCATTCCATGGCACCCATTTGACAACATAAACTTCCACAAAGCGGACTGGGGAACAATCAGAAAGGATCTGTCTTCCATCGACTGGTCTTTTACTCTCAATTCCTCTCATATTGAGACCGCGTGGCAGCACTTTGAAAACATTTTCACCTATACATGCTCTAAACACGCTCCCACGAAATCTACTAACACAAACAGAAACCGGCTCCCTAAAAAGAAAAAAAACACTCATCAGGCGCATCAAAAGACTCAACAAAAAAATCAACCAATTAAAATATTCCCACACACAACATCCACATTCAACAACAATGAAAGGGCTAGAGCTGGAAAAACTCATCTGCAGACCGACATGAAAACCTCCATTGAAAATCAAGAGCTGTGGAGGAACAGTGGGTAATCAAAAACATCAAACAGAACCCAAAATGTTCTATTCTTATGCAATAAGCATAGAACCACTGTCTCACCCATGGGGCCATTGATTGATGATAACGGCATTCCCCAACACGATGCTAAAGAAATGGCAGAAATACTGCAGAAACAATACTGCTCGTCTTTAGTGTTCCCACCGATATTGACGTAAGAGAGCGAACGAAGTTGACTCCCAACATAAAATCTCAGACATAACCTTCACTGCCACTGACATCGTAGCAGCAATAAATGAGGTCAAATACTACTCTGCTGTAGGCCCTGATAGATTCCCCGCTAGTCTCCTGAAGGAATGTAGACACCAACTTGCAGTCCCTCTGACCAACTCTGGAGAAATTCGTTAGACGCAGGTTATATACCGAAACAGTTTCTATCCCAGTCGGTCATCCCGGTTTTCAAACATGGAAACAGATCCCTCGCAGTCAACTATCGCCCAATCTCACTCACCTCCCACATCATTAAAGTGTTTGAAAGAGTGTTAAGATCAAGGATAGCTGACTTCCTGGAGACCCACAAACTCCTAAATGCAAATCAGCATGGCTTTCGCTGTGGCAGGAACTGTCTAACACAGCTCTTACACCACATTGAAGATGTACTCAAAGCCTTGGGAACAGGTTCGAACTCTGACGTCATATATCTTGACTTCAGTAAAGCGTTCGACATAATATCCTACGCTCAAAATTGGCAAATGTTGGAATCCGTGGAAAAGTTCTACACTGGATTAAGTATTTCCTGGCGAATAGAACACAACATGTTGTAGTTGATGGAGTTCACTTAAGCCCAGCGGTGTTCCCCAGGGGACTGTCTTGGATCCGGTACTCTTCATAATTTACATAAACGACCTTTCCAGTGTCGTACATTACTGTGAAGTGAAAATATTTGCTGATGACACTAAGCTCCTGCAAATCGTCAATGAAGAAGCAGACCGAACTCAAATCCAGTCTGATCTGTATACTGTGAGTCAATGGGCAGACAGAAACAAAATGCAACTGAATGAAGGAAAATTTGAGCTGATGCATTTTGGAAGAAATTCCTCACTAAAACAGCCATACTCTCTTCCTTCAAGGGAACCGCTCACAGCCTCTATCAATATCAGAGACCTGGGTGTAATTGTTGATGACGATCTCAGTTGGAGTGCACACATCAACAATAAGGTCGATATAGCTCGTAGGATGAGTTCCTGGATCTTAAGAACTATCCGGTCCAGAGAACAAGGTGTCATCATACCACTTTTCTCCTCCTTTGTACGCCACACCTTGAATACTGCTGCCCACTGTGGTCTCCTCACACAAGACAAAACATCTCCAGAATTGAGTCACCCCAGAGGGCACTCACTAACCAAATTGAAGACATGGCTGCTCTCGATTATTGGGATCGCCTTAAAGCCTTGAAACTTTACTCTCTCCAGCGTCGCCGTGAGCGGTACATCATTTGTACGATGTGGAGAATATACCGCCAAACTGACCAATTAATGACCTAACATTAGCTTCAAGGTTCATCCAAGACTGGGACCACGGGCCATACGTCCCCTGCCCAATTCAAGATCACAGCATACATGTACACTGCAACATAATTTCTTTTCCTCAACAGGCCCTGCCCTATTTAACATTGTCCCGAGGGAGATCAAAGAGGAAAAGGATCCCATCAACTTTAAACGGAGTCTGGATAGATTCCTTCAAAGAATACTAGATAAGCCACCCATAATTGGATGCAACTCACTACTTAAATGGACCGTAAACAAAACTTGACTTAAACAGGATTCGAATAATCCTATCAGGTGGTGTTATTAAGTTAGACATGGCCTGGACCAATCTTTGGTCGAAACATATCTAAGTTTTATCTAAGTTTTATATAAGTTTTGAACCCTTGAACCTTTAGATCCTTCTAGATTCTTCTACATTCAGCCACTCTGACGTCACTCCTTATAAACAGACACTCATTATCGCCATGGGCTCCTTGAGAGCAGTCAGCTAAAGGTTTTTTGTGCATTTTTATGTCGACATAAGTTCCTTGCCTTTCCTGATGAGAAATCTGCATAATGTACTCTTTATTCCTTCGGGATTAGGAATATGCAGCCTTCGAAACATATGTCGAAAATAAAGGAAATTTGTAACAAAGTCGTTCAACTCTATTCTTTCATAAACTGATATTTTAAAAATAAACATACAAATTTCCGCACGAAAGCACGTAGTCTATGCCCTAGGGACGTAACTTCAACCGTGTTCTTTCTGATGTGAATTTGCTACCCAGGTATCGGTTATCTTTCGAATTATCCTTAATAAGATAATTCATTCAACTACTCAAATATATATGTATGTATATTTATATATATATATGTATACGCCTGTATAGTTATACGTCAAATCTTGATAAGTATTTTAGAGATTTTGGTTATGATCACTAGTTTTAGCTTTAATTATAAGAGTATTTGGGAAAGAATTTAATAGTACGTTGAGGGGTTACTATAATAACTTTTTATATATTTATTAATCTTATAAGATTTTTAGAGTATATATAATAATTAGTGGTTTTTAATTATTTAATCTATTCTGTAAGTATTATTTATGATAGTTATTTATTAATAAATCTTATAGTATAGAGTGATTCTATTCTTCATTGTGATTTCATTCTATTTACATTTATTGATAAACCACAACTGTTCCCATTCACAATCTTCATTGATAAAGCGTATTTGTTCCTCACGCTTAATGAATTCTTCAACAATTTATTCTTTTGTTGCTAATAACGTAATTCCACGAGTATTCTTATAAACGCTGTAAAGACGTTTTCCGATTCAAAATTTTAGTACATCGCAAAACCTCGCTAAGCTAAGTATTTATTTATATTTAAGATCTTTAAATTTTAAATTTTCATATTTTATAAGTCGTATGGTATTATATTATTGTTTGTTTATGTAAATATCATTGTTTAGCTAATTATCATAATTTTCTATATAATTATTAGATATTAACTTTAAGTCTATTCGTAAGAACTTACTTAGCGATATATATGTTGTTTGATAGTAAGTATACGAGTTGTTTTAAGTTAGATTCATGTATATACATGTATTAATAGCATTAATTGTAGTTTTAAATTTTATATAATTATTATTTTAACTTATATATTGTCCTTTTAATTGTTATTTGCTAGCTTTATTATATTCCCATTGATAAATATTTTATAGTATTTATTTGATATAATATAACTACGAATTGATTATTTCTTTAAGTTTTTAAATATAAGAATTTGAAAGTTATTATTTAGCCAACGAGATATAAAGATAGTAATTTGCTATAGCGTTCGTTTAAGATTGTTTATTTGTATTTTGAAATTAGCTATTCATCTTTAAATATGAAAAATTAATTTATTAGGTCTTTATTATATGTTTATATATTTATTTATAGAGATTATTTTAGATCTTAATTATATATTTTTATATACATTTATATATTTCCATTGATAATTTATATATTATTTAAATTTTATATTTTAATAATATGAATGTCATTTTTTGTAAAATATTTATGTAATTAGATATTGACTATTATTGATATTAGATTATTGGTGGGTTTCTTACCTTAAAAATTAATACTTAAAAATTAAAATTAATATTTAACATTATAATCGTTGTTTTGACATAATCATGATCGTTAAGTTTCTAGTTTGATAATAGAGTTTTTATAAGAAAATATATTATATTATTTATTTCTTAAAAAATATTGTTTAAATATTTCTGATTATTTATTAAAATATTACAATTAATCTGAAGATTGACTGTAACCATAATTCGAATTATTAATTGAATTTAAATTATTATTATTATTATTCGAATTGGTTACGGGCACGAAACGATCGTAGTGTTTATACTCTTTATCTTATATTAAACTTTTAATACATTTTGATAGTTTTAAAAAAATATTAATAAATAAATAAATAAAATAATAATAAATATATATATATATATGTATTTAAAATTTATAAGTCTAAGTTATTAATTTAAATAATTTTTTTAAATTTTAACTTTAATTTAAATATTTTAATTGGATTTTTATATTTTATATTTTATATTTTTTATATTTTTGTAATTGATTTTATTTCTATGTATTGCCTTATTATTTTTACTGTTTGATTTGCCTAATAGTAGTTTTATCTCTAATTAATAAATATATATATATTATATATATATATATATATATTATCATGATCCTTAAAAATCCTTTAAAATGTTTCAGCCCGAAATCTGTGGCCATGCTGGGGCAACACCGTTGAATGAGCTACACTAATATGTGAATCCACTCTGATACGTGGCACTGGGTCAACAAGGGAGTTCGATGCCGCTGCCTGCATCTGTGTTTCCTGCCGTGAGGTAGGTTCATCTGGGACCCCCGACAAGAAGAGATCCAATTTAGATTTAAAGAAACATACACACAATGCAAGTCTCTCAGGCATTTAGGGAGGATGTTGAAGAGCTGTGGTCCTCTGAAACCCAAGCTGTTGAAGTATCTGGTCCTATATTTTGATGGTGATTTTGGAATCTTTGGCACCATGCAGTGGCGCCCCGTTCTGCGGTTGGGGTAACTTTGAATGCCAAAGTTTGGGACAAGACCCTCCAGGATTTTCCAGATGTATATCACCACATATCTCTCCCGCCTTCACTCTAGGGAGAAGAGTTTTAATACTTTCAGTCTTTCCCAGTAGCTGATATTTTGCATTGAGACGATCTTCTTTGTGTAGCTTCTTTGAATGGCTTCGAGTTCTACTGTTAGCTTTATATTGTGTGGTGACCATAGTTGGGAACAGTTGTCCAAGCGGCTGAGGACGAAAGTTTTCCACAGGACCATCAGTGTCACCTGTCTTGTTCTGAAATTTCGGAGAATCCATCCAGCTAGCCATCTGCATTTTATCACCAAATTAGTAATATGCACTTGGAAAGATGCATCATTGCTCATGTCAATGCCCAGGTCACGCACTGATTTTGACTCAGGGATTGCAATTCTTCCTGGGCCAGGGTATCCAGTCTGCATGTCGTTTACCTCTGTGTGCCGGTAGCGCAGGGCCTGTAACTTACCTGCATTAAACAGGATGTTGTCGTCCACAGCCCACCTGTATATTGTGTCCAACTCCTGTGGCAGATGTAGAATATTTCCAGCGTTTTGTATTTGTGTGGGAGACTTTTGTGTCATCTGCATAGGTAGCAAGGGTGCCATCTTAGCAACTGAGGGCATATCTGATATATATATATTATATATATATTATATATATATAATATATATATATATACCAGAGTAAACACATAAATGTGAGACAAGATGGAAAAAAGAGTACTCAAATACCAGTGGTAGAGTAATATGCTTTATTTAAAGCAGCAGAAAATTCAACAAAATCTGCTACTCTGAGTTTCTCGTTGTCGTTCATCAGACAGTTTTTGCTAGAATGGAACCGATATATCAATTCAATCCAGACTCTTACAAACACTACATCTTTAAAAAAAATGGACTTGTTTGATTGGCCCTTTAGAAATAACGGTCAATCTTAGAGCGATAAACAAAAAAATGAGCTCAAAAATATATGTATATATATATATAAAACAATTATAAAAATTATAAAATTCGAGGAAAAAACCTTACATTGAATAAAATACATACTGACGTTAATGAAGGAAATATAATTAATGCATGGAAATTAAACGCATTATATATATTACACTGCAATACATATTCATATTAAAGTGTACATATATATATATCAACATACACAGAAGGATGCGTGCAGACGCCATACATATACAGACGTATAAATATAAATCTACAATATACACAGAAATGCATGCATACATATATGTACGCAATCTATCTCGCACGCAAGTTAAAATTATCGATGCTAATGTAGCGTTTCTTATTTACGGAGTAAAACTTAAGTAAGGGGGACGTAAAGTTGTATGTACCAGTATCAGTTAGAGAAAACGAAAGAAAGGAAGAGAGAGAAAAAGGAACGAAGAAGGGGGAAGGAGAAAAGAAAAAGGAGGGGTTAGGAAAAAAACGAAATAAGAAAAATTATGTATACAAGCTGTGTAACCGCGTTATTGACATATATGGCGACAAGTATACAAATACACAAGTTCGAATGGATACATACACATACAGTCGTGTATGTGTGTGCTTAAGCACAAACATACGCTCACTTACACATACACAGAGACGCATGCTTACAAATACATATCCATGGCTATACACATATTTACATCAAAATTCTAATTTTTGACAACATTGCTTTTTTTTAAAAAAAGGTGAGTGCAATAATGAAAAATATACGAAAGACATATAAAATATAACACCCTATTTTGGATCATCTATAAATTAAAAATCAAGGTAATCCTATACAATACAATAACATGAAATAAACAAAGCCGAAGGTTTTTCCTAATGTATATGTAGAAATATAAACAAAATAAACAAAATATATGCATGAGACTTTGCTATACGGAATGAAATCTGCATAGCGCGAAATAAATCCATCGTTGCGTTTACATACTAATCCAAGAGTCAAAATCAAAATTTCAAAAATCAAAAATACAAAATATATACTCTATCCATATGGTATATTTATATTTGACATTTTAAATTTGGTTGCGTGTCTACATAAGTTCATTAGCTCACTTCTTTGATTCAAAGAATTATTGTCTTTGAATAAAATATACAGTTTCTCTAATAGGCAAAGCTTGCATTTAAAATTATTTCTTTGTGCTCCATGCCTGTATGGTGCCGCTCTGTCCAGAATGCTCCATGTCACGTTGAAAGGTGGGGTTTCCTTTTCTTTTAGTTCCCAGACATATTTTGCTAGGCTGGTCCTCTTCCTGTTCTCTGGGTATCTAAATGAATTTTTATGTGAATAAAATCGTATTTTAAATGAATTTTCTGAAGCCCCTGTATAGTCTTGTATTCCGATGAGCCTTCTATTTGCACCTTGGCTCTATAAACTACTCCTTTCACTAGACATTCCCTTCTAACGGACAGGAGTTTTCGTTTTTGAAATTGCATTTCTTAATGGGCTCGGCACCATGTCTAATCTCAATCAGATTCCTATTATGCTGGCTAATGTAAGAGGCGAAATTTCTGCAACAAGAATAGCTAACCTTCAGGATTCTTCTATTAAATACCCTATAGAATTTATGGCCCTGCTTAAAATGCTTAGAGACTAATCTCAAAAATTCCTTACCTATATTAGTCTTTACGGCCAAATTGAAAGCCGGGTTGAACCACAAAACTTTCCTGGTCCTAGTTCTTCGTGCAGCATTATTATCAGCATTAAGCTGGCTGTATTGGATCTTCTCAGAGAATCCAATATTATTTAATGCGCTATCGTAATAAGGTGCAGCATTATGGAGTGCTGCCTCGTCCGAAGAAATTGAAGATATTTTTCTATCTACATTGCTGACTAAGTTCCTAAGGATAACTGGTGGATGGTTCGAATCTTTGCTAATATACGATAGCTTTTCATTGGGCTTTCGGAAAGGTTTAAATCTATTCGACCTTACATTAAAATTTACGTCTAAAAAATCTACACTATTCAGGTTAGCATCTATTGTAACCCGTAAGCCCATCCTTTGAAAGAAAGCAATAAGGTCCTTCCTAAGTCTATCTGATTCATGGCCGTTTAAATTATGCGTGGCTATAAGGCCGTCATCCCTATATAAACCTGCAGCTATAAATGGGAATTCTATTTTTAGATTGTGGAGAATAAAGGCTCCTATGAGCATACATAACTCAGCCCCGTCGTACGCCCCAATCGGTACATCGAAAAGAGAATCCTCAGTCTTCTTAATCCAGGTGGAATCCTCGAAAAAAAGAAGCGACTTCCTCGCATGCATAATAATATCAATTTCCGAGCTATCGATGCTGACATACTGCTAGGCGAAGTCCAATGCCCTTAGGAGCAACGTCCTAGATATTGACGGGTACAAGTCAATAATATCGAATTGTGTGAAACTACAATTATTCTTATAGCTAATACCTTTAAACCACTCTATGACTGACTTACTATTCTTCCAAATTCTCAAGTCTACTTCACTATCTAACTTAGCTAAAATACGGTCCAAAATATTTTTGCTAATAATTCCTATCTCAGTTTTAGCCGGATTTATCAATCTACATTTGGGGTTTCTATTAAAATTGGCTTTATGGTCTTTTAGAGTAATAAAAGCTGGTCGTGGTAAAAGATATTCAATCCTATCGCTAATCATAAGATCGTTAGCTATTCCTCTTGTTCTAAGTTCACCTCTTTGTATATATATGTGTTATCTTTTTCGTAAGTATCTGTGACACTATTCGAAATCAGGCGCTTATAAACATCCTTATCAAGTGCATGTAAGTTCCTTGTCTTATCAGAATTAACGAAGATCTTATTCGAGTTGTTAATCTCCTTAATGTTTTCTCTCATATAGAAGAACCTGAAGGTTAGCTATTCTTGTTGCAGAAATTTCGCCTCTTACATTAGCCAGCATAATAGGATCTGATTGAGATAGACATGGTGCCGAGCCCATTAGAAATGCAATTTCAAAACGAAAACTCCTGTCCGTTAGAAGGGAATGTCTAGTGAAAGGAGTAGTTTATAGAGCCAAGGTTCAAATAGAAGGCTCATCAGAATACAAGACATATACAGGGGCTTCAGAAAATTCATTTAAACACGATTTTATTTCACATAAAAATTCATTTAGATACCCAGAGAATAGGAAGAGGACCAGCCTACAAAATATGTCTGGGAACTAAAGAAAAGGAACCCCACCTTCAACTGACATGGAACATTCTGGACAGAGCGGCACCATACAGCATGAGGCACAAAGAATAAATTTAATGCAAGCTTTGCCTATTAGAGAAACTGTTATATTTTATTCAAAGACAATAATTCTTTGAACCAAAGAAATGAGCTAATGAACTTATGTAGAACACGCAACCAAATTTAAAATGTCAATAATAAATATACCATATGGATAGAGTATATATTTTGTATTTTGATTTTTGAAATTTTGATTTTGACTCTTGGACTAGTATGTAAACGCGACGATGGATTTGTTTCGCGCTATGCAGATTTCATTCCGTATAGCAAAGTCTCATGCATATATTTTGTTTATTTTGTTTATTTCTACATATACATTAGGAAAACCTTCGGCTTTGTTTATTTCATGTTATTGTATTGTATAGGATTACCTTGATTTTTAATTTATAGATGATCCAAAAATAGGGTGTTATATTTATATGTTTCGTATATTTTTTCATTATTGCACTCACCTTTTTTTTAAAAAAAGCAATGTTGTCAAAAATTAGAATTTTTATATAAATATGTGTATAGCCATGGATTGTATTTGTAAGCATGCGTCTCTGTGTATGTGTAAGTGAGGCGTATGTTTGTGCTTAAGCACACACATACACGACTGTATGTGTATGTATCCGTTCGAACTTGTGTATTTGTATACGTGTCACCATATAGTCAATAACGCGTTACACAGCTGTATACATAATTTTTCTTATTTCGTTTTTTCCTAACCCTCCTTTTTCTTTTCTCCTCCCCCTTCTTCGTTCCTTTTCTCTCTCTTCTTTCTTTCGTTTTCTCTAACGAGTAAAGTGGTACATACAACTTTACGTCCCCTTACTTAAGCTTTACTCCGTAAATAAGAAACGTTACATTAGCATCGATATTTTAACTTGCGTGCGAGATATTTGCGTACATATGTATGCATGCATTGTGGTATTTTTAGATTTATATTTATACGTCTGTATATGTTTGCGTTTGCACGCATCCTTCTGTGTATGTTGATATATATATGTACACTTTAATATGAATATGTATTGCAGTGTAATATTATAATGCTTTTATTTTCCAAGCATTAATTATATTTCCTTCATTAACGTCAATATGTATTTTATTCAATGTAAGGTTTTTTCCTCGAATTTTACAATTTTTTAATTTTTTTATATATACATATATTTTTGAGCTCATTTTTTGTTTATCGCTCGAAGATTGACCGTTATTTCTAAAGGGCCAATCAAACAAGTCCATTTTCTTAAGGTGTAAGCGTTTGTAAGATTATGGATTGAATTGATATATCGTTCCATCTAGCAAAAACTGTCTGATGAACGACACGAGAAACTCAGAGTAACATATTTGTTGAATTTCTGCTGCTTTAATAGTATATATATATTATATATATATAATTATATATATATATATATATATTATATATATATATATATATATAGTATTAGATATATATATTATATATATATATAGATATATAAATATAATATATACTATACATAGATATATTTCTATATATATATATATATATATATATATTTATATTATATAGATATAATTATATATATATATATATATATATATATATATTATATATATATATATATGTGTGTGTTTGTTGGTGAGAGAAACGTATACTACAACCTCCGACGAGTAACAGTCATATCTACACCGGAACAAACACACTATCAGTACATAAACGTAGGTTATATGTACATACACATATACACATACGCAGGCACGTTACTCCACACCTAATTCTCACATACATACATACATACACACATGCATATAGGTGTAGTCGCATGCATACTCATGTACACATACGCATACGTAATGCGTACATGCACACATAATACATAGATACATACATCCATACATACTTACACACATAAGAATACACACACACACACACACACACACACACACACACATATATATATATATATATATATATCATGAAGTAACTGTTACTTTCTCAGTTTTTTCAGTGAATAACGCAATTTCAAAGCGACGAAAATAGTTTGACACAAATTATTATAATGTTCAGTTTAATCTAACGGTGTTTTGTGTGTTCTTAAATGGCTTATAAACATCTTCTACACATGGATCTGTATTATATATCTATATATATATAATATATTATATATATATATATATATATATATATATATATATATATATATATATATATATATATATATATATATATATGTATATATATATATATATATAATATATATATATATATGTAGAAGAAATAGCTATAACTCTTTGACTGCTATTTCTAAATTCGTATGTGGTAAGGCAATTCGTTGCTAAACCCTTTATTGCTTAGTATATATATATATATATATATATATATATATATATATATATAAAGGTCTCCCACGCAATACAGAACCCTGAAATATTGCGCATCTGCAACATGAGCTGGACACAATATACAGGTGGCTGAGAGGACAACAACATGCAGTTTAATGCAGGTAAGTTCCAGGCCCTGCGCTACTGGCACACAAAGGTAAATGACGTGAAGACTGGATACACTGGCCCAGGAAAATTGCCAATCCCTGAGTCAAAATCAGTGCGTGACCTGGGCATTGACATGAGCAATGATGCATCTTTCCAAATGCATATTGCTAATCTGGTGATAAAATGCAGACGGCTAGCTGGATGGATTCTCCGAACTTTCAGAACAAGAGAGAAGGAGACACTGATGGTCCTATGGAAAACATTTGTCCTCAGCCGCTTGGACTACTGCTCCCAACTTTGGTCACCACACAATATAAAACAAACAGCAGAACTCGAAGCAACTCAGAGAAGCTACACAAGAAAATCGTCTCAATGCAAAATGTCAGCTACTGGGAAAGACTGAAGGTATTAAACCTCTTCTCCCTGGAGCGGAGGCGGGAGAGATATGCAGTAATATACATCTGAAAATCCTGGAGGGTCTTATCCCAACCTTTGGCATTCAAAGTTACTCCAACCGCAGAACGGGGCGCCGCTGCGTGGTGCCAAGGATTCCCAACATCACCATCAAAATACAGGTCCAGATACTGCAACAGCTTGGGTTTCAGAGGACCACAGCTTTTCAACATCCTCCCTAAATGCCTGAGAGACTTACATGGTGTGGATTTGGGTTTCTTTAAAACTAAACTGGATCTCTTCTTGTTGGGAGTCCCAGATGAACCTACCTCACGACAGGAGACACGGATGCGGGCAGCAGCATCGAACTCCCTTGTTGATCAAGTGCCACGTATCAGAGGTGGATTCACAAACTAGTGTGGCTCATTCAGCGGTGGTGCCCCAGCATGGCCGCGGCCTTCGGGCTAAAACATTTTTAAGGATTTAAGGATTTATATATATATATATATATATATATGTGTGTGTGTGTGTGTGTAATAATATATATTAGGGAATAAATCCAAACTTACAGGGAAAAATCAGATTTAGGATTGAATCCAATTTTATAGTAAACTATTATATTATATTAAATTAGAGACAAAACCAATATTAGGCAAATCATACAATGAAAAACGTAAGCCAATACATAAGATTATTTAATTTATATTATTTAAATATATAACAAAATTATTAAAAAATATAATTAATATATCACTACGATCGTTTCATGGCTGTTAATTTCTTTAAATTTTCAAGTCACAGTCATTCATCAGGTGGTTTAAATATTTCTCTTGGCGAGGTTTAAACAATGAACTCATTGTATGATTTGCCTAATAGTGGTTTTTGTCTCTAATTTAATATAATATATATATATATATATTCTTTTATTCGCGTCAGTCATTTGACTGCAGCTATGCTGGAGCACCGCCTTTAAGTCGAACAAATCGAATGCAAGGCTTATTCTTTGTAAGCCTAGTACTTATTTTATCGATATCTTAGCCGAAACGCTAGATAACGGCGACGTAAACACACCAACATCGGTTGTCAAGCGATGGTGATAGGGCAAACACATAAAGACACACACACATACATACACACATATATATGTAACATATCGTATAATTATAAACAGGGACAATTTTAGCCATTTCTCTGCAAACTGAAGAAACATTTACCAACCTTAATGTATTTTCGAACGTTATTGGCTTCTCATCGGAGGCGTCTACATCATACTGACAGTCTCCAGAGAAACAAACAGCCAAACTATTTATATAGTCAAGAAATGCATAAGTTAATCTATAAAGGATTCCTTTATTTGCTTACTGAAATTGTTTAACACTCTGTAAATACCAGCGGGATGTCAACGGGCATCTTAGTCCACATAGTATCAAGGTATGATATAATATATATGTAACATATTGTATAACCATAAACAGGGCAAACTTTAGCCATTTCTCTGTATACACACGACGGGGTTCTTTCAGTTCCCGTCTACCAAAGTTTCCACTCACAAGGCTTTGGTTGTCCCGAGGCTATAATAGAAGACACTTTCCCAATGTGCCTCGCAGTACGGCTGAACCCGGAACCATGTGGCTGGAATGTAAACTTCTTAACTTCTTACCACACATCCACTCCTGTGCCATATATATGTATATATATATACATATATTATATATATATATAATTCCTCTATGTAAATCTATTAGTATCTAGTTTATAACCCATTTTGTTGCATATACACAATTCATATCGATTTATATATATATATATATATATATATATAAATCGATATGAATTGTGTATTATGCAACAAAATGGGTTATAGAACTAGATACTAATAGATTTACATAGAGGAATTTACGGAATTTCAGTTAGATTATATATTTATCTCACTCTTAAAAAGCTTTAGCAATTATAAAATTTTTCATTTGAGATTTTTGTAAGAAATTTAAGAAAATGTATCTGTCTGATGAAAACTCATTATTCTTAAAACGGTATATTATTATTCTTGAAAAACTATGACACGGTAAGAAACAAATGCAATACTTACTTTCATTTATTTCTTACCGTATTTATCGCTGACAAGGAGAAAATTCTTATGAATTAACTCTGAAATTGGGACCGATACGATAATAACGGAATTTTTCAGGAATTTCAGTCTGCTTACTTCGAGACGCGTGCTTATAGTGATAAATTATATGGTTATTGATGATTTGTCTCTTTTCGGCATATTTGGCATTAGATTTTTTTTCTTTTGCCCTTGTTTATAAGGTGTTTATAAAAATTTAATCTTTAAAGATATTTTTTTAATATGCTGGCAATTGATAGAATCTTTTTCGAAAAATTTTATCCTATATTTTGATGTACATATATACATATACATACAGGTATACATTCACACTCCTCGCATAAACGTATATACATACATGCATATATATATGTACATATATATTATATATATATATATATAATATATAATATATTATATATATATATATATATATAACTCTTCCATATACAGACATATACGCATGCACATATATACACTCGCACACACATATACATATACTCACAAACGTAAACATTCACACAATTAAAAAGGAAAGAAGAACAAATGAATACAGAAAATTTAAAAAGTTAAGACATATGAGAAGCTTGTGCCGCAACATGGCAAAAATACGGATTCTATCTGTGATCTAAAGTTGCCACTACCATTGGTATAATGTTTACATTTTATCTTGATCTCCAGTAAATCCTGTAGCTGATACCAACATATCTTGGCCAAGTATAAAACTGGTCAATGAATACAGGTGCTTGGCCGGTGGCTATCAAGTTAAGCTGCTCAACTTCGAGATGTTTCTAGGACACCCCGTTCTAAAGATTTCCTCTGCAAAATAGGGATACGTCGGTCCGTCGGAGAAAGGAGCCCCGGAAGGTGGAGTGGCTGCTGCAGCGATTGTCACTGGTTACTCTCCTCGCAACGCCATCGCGGTCATTACTGTAGGGCAGGCTGAGAAAAGAGCCCTGCGATGTGGTGTGGTTGCTGCAATGAGTGCCGCTGTTCATTCACCATGACAACGTCATCGCATCATTACTGAGTAGTCATCAGAGAAATGAATTTCGGCCGGTGGAGTCACTGCTACAGCGAGTATCGCTGACCATTCGCGGTCATTTCTGTGGGGCGCGGATGAACAAAACATTTCTCCGCCTGTGCTGCTTTTATCACATTTTTTTATTCTTTCTTATTTCTCTTCCTGACATCTAGCAAGCTACAAATATAGTACCAAACGTGAATGTGTGGTAAGAAGTGTGCTTCACAACCATATGGTTGTGAGTTTAGCTATGATCAATTTGTTCAGTGCCGTAGTCTAAAATTGTAATCGTTTTTTTTACATTTTCCTCTTTGACCTGTTTTATTGAGGTCTGTACATCTCAATATATTTGTTTACAAATTGTTTCTATAAAAAGGGCTTTGTATGTATACGCGAGTTCCTTATAGTCAATAAAAGTTAGTAATATTACAAATTATTATTATTATTATTATTATTGTAATATTATTATTATTATTATTATTATTATTTATTATTAATTATTATTATTATTATTATTATTATTATTGAGGGAAAGAGCAGTGCATGACATCAAAGTGACAGTGGGTACAAATATACGAACCTCTGTACACACAGCATGGCTACCTGTCTGATAAGGGTACACCTGGCACATGCATCACGACCTTATATCACGATAAACAACGCATGGCATGTTAATCTCGAGTGTATGCGCAGCACCCTCTCTTAGCGCGGGACCCAATTTGAACAAATCTGTGCAATTGGCTTAAAACTGGCCCTGCGGCCACACTTGTACGACTGACTGCTGTGTGCACTTTACACATCCTCTTTAAAAAGTTCGGCACATTTCAACTCAGTTTTTGCAACCATGTTGTACTGAAACTCTATAACACGAGTAGCAATCAGATTCGTCCATAACTCGTAATCAGATGTTTGTAACACCAGCTACATATCAAGATAATCAGTGCTTGGCCTTGCAGGTATGGCCCAGTTGAAATTTTCTTTAGATTGGGTAGCCCATCCTCCTCAAAAGGTCCTAGAATAAGAGTTGTTTAAGAATGTAGAACAAAACGCCCACTTTTCCAAAGGTGAATTATCCAAATTGTTCTGCATGGGATCAATGATGAACATGTCGTCAGTCACTAAGGGACATGCTCCACTAGTTAAGGTCAAGCAACTGACAAGTAAATCTGGGGTATTGAGCAGAATATTTGCTGTAACCCATCTTTTATATAAAAGGCGAAACAATGTACATGATAACACTTCCAATCAGTTAAGATCAGAAGCCATAAGAGCTACTGATAGGTACTACATGAGGACATTATTGTTGTTATTATTATTATTATTATTATTATTATTATTATTATTATTATTATTATTATTATTATTATTATTATTATATTATATTATTATTATTATTATTATTATTATTATTATTTATTATTATTATTATCATTATTATCATTATTATTATTATTATTATTATTATTATTATTATTATTATTATTATTATTATTATTATTATCATTATCACTATTATTATTATTATTATTATTATTATTATTATCTTTTTTTTCCTCTTCCGAATTTGCTTCCATTTCTTGCCGGGGTCTTCCCGACTCCTAGGGCAAAGAAACTCATAGTATACATTTGTAGGCCATTAGACTAAACTCACTAGTTCGTTCATTTTTTTTTTGAGAGTTAAATTAAAATACATGGGTAGTAATAGTTCTCACATCGACAATGCTCTTCTAAATACGTGTGATGTACCAGTTAAGACAATCTTTTGCACTTTTTGCAGGGATGGTAAGCCAGGGATCATTCTCATATAATTTTCGGTTCCCTTGTTGATCATTCCTAGTGCTCCTACGATCACTGGTATTGTAACCGCCTTGAGATGCCACATTTTCTCAATTTCAATGAGTAGGTCTTTATATTTTCTGAGCTTGTCAAACTCTTTCGCCGAGATATTATGATCACAGGGGATGCTCATGTCGATCAATAAGCAAACTTTATTGTTTTGGTCTTTCACAACAATATCCGGTTTATTGGCCTTGATGGTTCGGTCTGTATGTACTGGAAAGTTCCACAGAATCGTTAAATTTTCAACTTCAGTTACAGCTTCAGGGTGGTGATTATACCATTTGTCAGCAGTTTTGATATTGTAATGCCGACTTATTAGCCAGCGTAGATATTGGCCAACTCTATCATGTCTTAATTTATACTCCACTGGTGCTAAGACTTTACAATCAGAGATTAGGTGGTCCACCGTTTCAATCATGTCGTTGCAGAATCGGCAATTTGGGTCTGCTCCATTTTTCATCACATTGGCCTGGTAGTTCCGGGTTAATAAGGCTTTGATCGTGAGCAGCCAGGATGAAACCTTCGCTCTCTGCTTTTAGCCCTGAGCTCCGTAGCCACTGATGGGTTTGCTTCTGGTCAACATCAGCTTATTTGCCGTGCAGAGGTTTCTCCTCCCACCTATCAGCCAATTGCTCGTGCGCTTTTTTCGTTGCCATTATTTTCACCTTTTTGCAACAATAGTTGCCGTACTTCCCTCGGGTTGTTCAGTTTGGGTATCCTGCACGAGATCAATAGCAAATTTTTTACTTTCCTTTATGATAGAATGAAGCTTCTTTCGTCTCTCGTGATTTTCCACGAGTTTTAGCATCCAGTCATTCATTATTTCAAGATATTTGGCCAGTCCAATTGTCGTTGTTTTGTAAGCTTATTATTATTATTATTATTATTATTATTATTATTATTATTATTATTATTATTATTATTATTATTATTATTATTATTATTATTATTATTATTGTTATTATTATTATTATTATTATTATTCTATGTTTGACTTTTGCTTTATGTCTGTACAAGTTGGCTCCAAGTCTCACCCAGAGACCTCAAGAGACAACAGGTTGGAAGTTCTGTGCCATATATTTGGGGGGAGGTTGTGTTGTACTAGTGAATGTCTAATACATAAAAATAAAATTTTTTTTAAATAAAAAAATAAAAAAATTAAATAAAATAAAATAAAATAAAATAAAATAAATAAATAAAAAAGAGTTTGTTTTAGTCCTTGGGATTACATAGAGAGTATTTTGCGTAGGATATGAGCAGTTCCCATGAGCACTATCTTTTGAATTTCTGCCATTTTGGGGTTTCCTGGTATCTGAGTTAGGTAGGAATTAGGCCCTTTCGCTATCATTCCCAGGGCACCTATGACAACAGGTATTGTTTTAGTCTTCAGGTTCCACATTTTGCTGATTTCTATTTCAAGATCTTTATATTTGCTCAGTTTTTGGTAGGTCTTGACAGATACGTTTATATCGATTGGGACAGTCATATCAATGAGGAGGCATGTTCTTTGTCTGAAGTCTTTCAATATGATATCTGGCCTATTTGCATCTATCTTCCTGTCAGTTTGAATGGTGAAGTTCCAGAGGAGTGAGATGTGGTCATTTTCAAGCACTGGAGGTGGATTGTGTTCCCACCAGTTTTTTTTTCATGGGGCAAATCCAGGTTTTTGCAAATTACCCAGTGAATATATTGTGCAGCTCTATCATGCCTTTTGAGGTACTCTGTAGGCGCTAGAAGACTGCATTTGGAGACAACATGATCAATGGTTTCATTTTGTTGTCGGCATACACGACATGTTGGGCTACTGCCGTTCTTTAATATGTTGGCCTGGTAGTTTCTTGTTGGTAATTATTATTATTATTATTATTATTGAGTGAGAGAGCAGTGCATGCCATCAAAGTGACACTGGGGTAAAATATACGAAGCCCAATATACCCATCATGACTACCCGTCTGATAAAGGTACACCAGGCACATGCATCACAACCATATGTGCGCGACATGGTGATCTCATATCAAGATAAACAGCACATGACCTTGCAGGTGGGGCCCAGTTAGAATTTTCTTCAGGTTGAGTAGCCCATCCCGCTCAAAAGGTCCATGAATAAGGGTTGTTTAAGGATGTTGAAAGAACCACCCATATTTCCAGAGGTGAATTATTCAAACCCCAAAGAATCCCTCTCAACACATGGCTATGAATATCCCCCACTACTTCTGCTCGTGATCAGAGATGCACATATCGTCAGCCACTAAGGGACATGCTCAACTGGTTAAGGTCAAACAACTGACAAGTAAATCTGTGGTATTGAGCAGAATATTTGCTGTAGCCCATCTTTTATACCAAGACAAAACAATGTACATGATAACACTTCCAATCAGTTAAGATCAGAAGCCATGAGACCACTGCCTGGTACTGCAGGCAGTGGCTCTCATGGCTTCTGATCTTAACTGATTGGAAGTGTTATCATTATTATTATTATTATTATTATTTATTATTATTATATTATTTATTATTATTATTATTATTTATTATTATTGTTATTATCATTATCATTATAATTATTATTATTATTATTATTATTATTATTATTATTATTATTATTATTATTATTATTATCATTATAATTATTATTATTATTTATTATTATTATTATTATTATTATTATATATTAATATTGTTGTTGTTGTTGTTGTTGTTGTTATCATTATTATTGTGTTGTTATTATTATTATTATTATTATTGATTCTGCGAGTATTCCAGTTAATAATTTCCACGTAAGTGGCAAACAGGATATCGGCCTGTAATTGTCTACCGTATTGCTTTTTTTGATGTTTTCCAGGCACAGCACTGTCCTACCCAATGTCAACCACTCTGGTGTTACTTGGTCGGGATTTAAATGGTGTTGAGTTGCGCAGCTATTCGTGCATGGCATTCAACAAATCTTTTGATCTTTAACTCCATCTGCTCCCGGGGCCTTCCAGTTGCTCATTTTCTTCACTTCCTTAACTGAAATGAGTAGTTCTGCCTGTTTTGGACAGACTACTGTTTGTTTCAGCAACCATTCAGCATCCTTCTTGTGCTCCTTGTCTTTGCTCCAGATGTCACTCCAAAACCTTTGACTTTCAATGTTATCAACTTTTTATCTGTATAACCTCCATTTATTTCTTTATACAATCTCTTCTGTTCTACTCTGAACAACCTATTCTGGTAGTAACCCTTCATTCTTTGGTTGTATCTTACCATCTTTGCTTTCTTTGCAACGAGGCGCTGTTTCAGTTCCTCCATTACCACTTTCAGTTCCTTTCTTTCAATATTATACTTCCTTTTCAGTGCCCTTTATTTTTGTTCGCTTTTATGTCTCCTCTTTCTCTTTTCGGTCTAATACAGAAATGTCCTTCGAGAGCATATCTAACCCTGCCTGCATCTTCTTTTCCACCATGGATCTTTTTTCTGTCACTCCCATTATATTTCTTTTTTTTTACATCAACACCCGCATTTTCTGCTACAAAAATTTCTTTCTGCCGTAATCATATTCTACATCTTCTTCTTCTTCTTCTTCTTCTTCTTCTTCTTCTTCTTCTTATTATTATTATTATTATATTATTATTATTATTATTATTATTATTATTATTATTATTATTATTATTATCATCATTATTATAATGATAATAATAATACTAATAATAATAATAATAATAATAATAATAATAATAATAATAATAATAATAATAATAATAATAATAAGGAATGCACAAAAAGCTGGCTGAAAACTTTAACAAAGTACTAGCAGAGCCAGAGACAACGCCTGAATGGCTCACGAAGGGGAAAACCATCTTAATTCCCAAATCAAATGAAACAGAAAAACCAGAAAACTACAGACCAATAACCTGGCTCCCTACTATGTGATATCAGAAAGGCTGAACAAGCACCTGGACGAAAACAAACTGTTCCCAGAAGAGCAGAAAGGATGCCGCAAAGGCTCATATGGCTGTAAAGATCAACTAATGATTAATAAAGCCATAACTGAAGACAGCCACAGAAAGAAGAAAGGCCTCAGTATGGCCTGGATCGACTACAGAAAAGCGTTTGATAGCATCCCCCACACATGGATCCTCGAAACACTAGCCATTAACAAATAGCACCAACACAATCATAAAATTCATAGAGCACTCTATGAATAAATGGCAAACAGTCCTACACCTCCAACAAAAGAGGGACTCATGAAAACCAAAGACATCCCCATTACAAGAGGAATATTCCAGGGAGACACGCTCTCTCCACTCCTTTTCTGCATGGCACTGTCACCTCTATCTGATATGCTAAATAGAACTGGATGCGGATATAAATGTTACGGCAAAACGATTAGCCACCTTTTATATATGGATGACCTAAAACTATACGCTGCAAATGACAAACAGCTGGAAACACTATTAAAGACAGTTCATGGATTTACCAAAGAAATAGATATGAAATTTGGATTAGAAAAATGCGCCAAAGTAACCATGAAAAGAGGAAAACTAGTTAAGAGTAACAACATCACACTAGATAAAACCAATGAAATAAAAGAATTAGACCAAAGCCAAACTTACAAATACTTAGGAATCCATGAACTAGATAAGAGACAACACACACAAATGAAAGAGAAAATAAAAAAAGAATATTATAGACGAGTGAGATCAATACTAAACACAGAGCTCAATGCTAAAAACAAGATAATAGATATCAACACTTTAGCTGTCCCAGTTATAAGTTACAGCTACAATATCCTTAACTGGACACGAAATGAACTGACCAAAATAGATAGGAAAACAAGAAAAATAATGACAGGATCTAGGATGCATCACCCAAAATCTGACATAGAAAGACTATATATACAACGTATAGAAGGTGGTAGAGGCCTTATACAGCTGGAAAACTACTATAAAATAACCACCATAGGACTGCAAAAATATCTACTTCAGAAGAAAGAAAACTGATCCAGATAGCGGCAAAACACGAGCAAAACAAAAACTGTTCTCAGTATTTAAGGAAGCTGACAAATACAAACAAGAAATCATACCACCTAATAAACATTAAGAAAAGAAGAAGAAGAAGAAGAAGAAGATGAAGAAACAACAAAGCTATAAAACAAATGAAATCCAAACTAAAAATAGAACAGCAACGAACCATGATAAAACGATGGCAAGAAAAGCCCCTTCATGGTAAATACTGGACTAAACTAAACGCAAAAGAAATAGACAAAGAAAAATCCCAGCAATGGTTGAGAAGCTCAGGACTCAAAGCAAACAAAGGGATTTTTTAATTGCAGCACAAGACCAAAGCCTCCCCACCAGAAATTACCAAAAACATGTAATGAAAGGAATATTACAAGTAACTGCAGAATATGTGGAGATGGACAAGAAACAATAAATCATATTATCTCTAGCTCCCCAGTCTTGGCTAAGAAGGAATATATTCACAGACATGACAGAGTTGGACCTACATACATTGGAAGCTATGCCAACATTATGGAATAACAACAGAAAAAGATGGTATAGGCACACACCAGAAAGGTCACAGAAAACGAGAAAGCAACCATACTCTGGGATATGCCGATACCACAGATAGAGAAATTAAGGCCAACAGACCAGATATAGTGTCAGAGATCATGAAGAAAAAAAATGCTTTCTAATTGATGTATCAATACCGGCTGATGACAACGTGTCTCTAAAAGAAATGGAGAAACTCTCAAAATACAAAGACCTGGAAATAGATGTAACTAGAATGTGGAATCTGAAAACAGAAACAATTCCTATCATAGTAGGTGCATTAGGCATGATAAAAAAATATTCAGACAAATACATAACAAAAACACCGGACTTACAACACATATAATATACAGAAAATTGCACTACTAGGCACTGCACACATCCTACACAGAACACTTTCCATACAATAACCATCAGAGCATCACAACAAATCACAGCACATACCCAAGGCACACAGAGCTGTGCTCGGTAGTGAAGTGAAAGCACGCTATAAAAATAAAACTACTGAATAATAATAATAATAATAATAATAATAATAATAATAATAATAATAATATAATAATCATATAATAATAATAATAATAATAAGCAACAACATCAACATAAAAACAATTATAATAATAATGGATTTCTTTTATTAGCCACCAGGGCAAAGGATGAGAGGGATAATACAATAATAATAATAATAATATTAATAATAATAATAATAATAATAATAATAAGAAGAAGAAGAAGAAGAAGAAGAAGAAGAAGAAGAAGAAGAAGAAGAAGAGAAGAAGAAAATAATAATATAATAATCCCTTGAATAATAGCAATTAATATTCCGTTATTTGGTTTTTTATTGTAACGATGTTTCATAGTACCATTCATTTAACTTCCTTCAAATTCTGTACTTGTTGACCCTGTAACTCGTATTCATATAGCAGGCGCACTCGTTGACCCTTTTTCTGGTAGAGCAAAGAGATTCTCAGTTTAAACAGTCCTATAGAGTTCGATCGAGAAGAATTATGCTAGTCTTATTAATTTACAGTTTTTAAAGATTTGTTTTTCCTTTCCTTTACCGTCTTTTGTGATTTTTTGTCTCTTGTTAGGTACAATAGTAAACTGAACGCAATTTGAATATTGATTTAGTCATCTACGTACGTATGTAAGTATGTGTGAGAGTGACTATGTGTGCATGTGTGTGTGAGTGCGTGCGTGCATGAGTGCGTGCGTGCATGAGTGCGTACATGTATGTATGTGTGATTGTGGCTGTGTGGTAAGAAGCTTGCTTCCCAACCAGCTGGTTCTGGATTTAGCCCCACTGCACGGACAGTTGGAGAAGTGTCTTGTACTAAAGAATATAACCTGGAGCCGACCGAAACTTTGTGGATTAATCTGGTACATGATAACCGTACCAAATATTTATTGCAAGCGGGAAGAGAACTGCTTCCAGACCAGCAGACCTTACGGTTTCGACCTTTTATTGGTATCCGCGATGATGGATATTCGTCCGATAGACATAGCAGTAGTTCACTTGTGTTATGTGAAATGTTGCTATATATTTTCTGCGTCTAGCTAAGGATTCTGCCAGCTCACCATCTTAATAAAAATAATCCTTTCTACTATGGAAACAAGGCCTGAAATTTGTGGGGAACAGAATAGTCGATAACATCGATACCAGTGTTTCCTGGTACTTATCTAATCGACACCGAAAGAATGAAAGGTAAAGTCGACAACGGCGGAATTTGAACTCAAAACTTAACGACAGAATGCATGCCTATTTCTTTACTACCCACAATGGGGCAAAATGCAGAGGAGACAAACAAGGACAGACAAACAGACGAAATACCTCTTTCTTTACTACCCACAAGAGGCTAAACACAGAGGGGACATAGAAGGAAAGGCAAACAGACGAAATACCTATTTCTTTACTACCCACAAGAGGCTAAACACAGAGGGGACAAACAAGGACAGGCAAACAGACGAAATACCTATTTCTTTACTACCCAAAAAGAGGCTAAATACAGAGGGGACAAACAAGGACAGGCAAACAGACGAAATACTTATTTCTTTACTATCCATAAGATGCTAAGCACAGAGGGGACAAATAAAGACAAAGAAACAGACGAAATACCTATTTCTTTACTACCCACAAGGGCATAAAGACAGAGGGGACAAAACGGGACAGACAAACAAACGAAATATCTAGTTATTTACTACCCATAATGGGGCTAGACACAGAGGGGACAAACAAGGACAGGCAAACAGACGAAATACCTATTTCTTTACTACCCACAAGGGCCTAAACACAGAGGGGACTAACAAGGACAGACAAATAGACGAAATACCTATTTCTTTACTACCCACTATGGGGCTAAACACAGAGGGGACAAACAATGACAGAAAAAACAGACGAAATACCTATTTCTTTACTACCCACAATGGCCTAAACACAGAGGGGACAAACAAAAACAGGCAAACAGACGAAATAACTATTTCTTTACTAACCACAATGGAGATAAACACAGAGGGGACGAACAAGGAGAGGCAATCAGAAGAATTACCTATTTCTTTACTACCCACAAGGACCAAAAGACAGAGGGGACAAACAACGACAGAGAAACAGACGAAATACCTATTTTTTACTACCCACTGTGACTCTAAACACAGAGGGGACAATGAATTACAGGCAAAAAGACGAAATACCTATTTCTTTACTACCCACAACGGCCTAAACACAGGCGGGAAAAACAATGAGAGAAAACAGACGAAATACCAATTTCTTTAACACCAATGAGGGGCTAAACGCAGAGAGGACAAACTAGGACAGACAGACAGACGAAATACCTTTTTCTTTACTACCCACAAGAGGCTAAACAGAGAGGGGACAAACAAGGACAGGCAAACAAACGAAACACCTATTTCTTTACTATCCACAAGGGGCTAAACACAGAGGGGACAAACAAGGACAAAGAAACAAACGAAATACCTATTTCTTTACTACCCACAAGAGGCTAAACACAGAGGGGACAAACAAGGACAGACAAACAGACGAAATATCGATTTCTTTACAACCCACAATGGGGATAAACACAGAGGGGACAAACAAAAACAGGCAAACAGACGAAATACCTATTTCTTTACTACCCACAACGGCCTAAACACAGGTGGGAAAAACAATGAGAGAAAACAGACGAAATACCAATTTCTTTAACACCAATGAGGGGCTAAACGCAGAGAGGACAAACTAGGACAGACAAACAGACGAAATAACTTTCTCTTTACTACCCACAAGAGGCTAAACACAGAGGGGACAAACAAGGACAGGCAAACAAACGAAATACCTATTTCTTTACTATCCACAAGGGGCTAAACACAGAGGGGACAAACAAGGACAGACAAACAGACGAAATATCGATTTCTTTACAACCCATAATGGGGATAAACACAGAGGGGACAAACAAAAACAGGCAAACAGACGAAATACCTATTTCTTTACTACCCACAATGGGGATAAACACTGAGGGGACAAACAAGGACAGGCAAACAGACGAAATACCTATTTCCTTACTACCCACAATGGAGCTAAACACACAGGGAACAAACAAGGAGAGGCAATCAGAAGAAATACCTATTTCTATACTACCCACAAGGAGCGAAACTCAGAGGAGACAAACAAAAACAGGTAAACAGACGAAATACCTATTTCTTTACTACCCACAATGGGGATAAACACAGAGGGGACAAACAATGACAGAAAAAACAGACGAAATACCTATTTCTTTACAACCCATACGGGGCTTAACACAGAAAGGACAAACAAGGACAGACAAACAGATGAAATTCCTATTTCTTTACTACCCATAAGGGGATAAACACAAAGGGAACAAACAAGGACAGGAAAACAGACGAAATACATATTGCTTTACTACCCACAAGGGCCTAAACAGAGAGAAGACAAACAATACAGGCAAACAGTCGAAATACCTATTTCTTTACTATCCACAAGGGGCTAAATACAAGGGAGACAAACAAGGACAGACAAACAGACAAAATATCTATTTCTTTACTACCCACTATGGGGCTAAACACAGAGGGGATACACGAGGACAGGCAAACAGGCGGAATACCTATTTCTTTACTACCCACAAGGGCCTAAACAAAGAGGGGACAAACAAGGATAGACAAATAGACGAAATACCTATTTCTTTAGTACCAACAAGGGCCTAAACAGAGAGGGGTCAAACAAGGACAGGTAAACAGACGAAATACCTATTTCTTTACTACCCACTAAGGGGCTAAACACAGAGAGGACAAACAAGGACAGGCAAACAGACGAAATACCTATTTCTTTACTACACACAACGGCCTAAACATAGAGGGGACAAACAATGAGCGAAAACAGACGAAATACCTATTTCCTTACAACCCAAAAGGGGCTAAACACAGAGAGGACAAACAAGGACAGACAAACAGACGAAATTCCTATTTCTTTACTACCCATAAGTGGCTAAACACTGAGGGAACAAACAAGGACAGGAAAGCAGACGAAATACCTATCGCTTTACAACCCACACGGTGATAACACAGAGTGGACAAACAAGTACAGGCAAAAAGACGAAATACCTATTTCTTTACTATCCACAACGGGCTGAACAAAGAGTGGACAAACAAGTACAGGCAAACAGACGAATTACCTATTTCTTTCCTACCCACTATAGGCCTAAACACAGAGGGGACAAACAATGACGGGCAAACAGACGAAATACCTATTTCTTTACTACCCACAAGGACCTAAACACAGAGGGGACAAACAAGGACGGGCAAACAGACGAAATACCTATTTCTTTACTACCCACAAGGGCCTAAACACAGATGGGACAAACAAGGACAAAGAAACAGACGAAATACCTATTTCTTTACTACCCACAATGGCGCTAAACACAGAAGGGACAAACAAGGACAGGCAAACAGACGAAATACCTATTTCTTTACTACCCAAAATGGCGCTAATCACAGCGGGGACAAAGAAGGACAGAGAATCAGTCGAACTACCTATTTCTTTACTACCCACAAGGGGCTAAACACAGAGGCGACAAACAAGGACAGAATACATGCCGCTAAGAATCTTTCACAGCATACTAAAGATTCTTCCTGCTCGTGATCTTATGAAGAAGAAGACGAAGAAGAGGAAGAAGAAGAAGCAGAAGAAGAAGAAGAAGAAGAAGAAGAAGAGGAAGAAAAAGAAGAAGAAGAAGAAGAGGAAGAAAAAGAAGAAGAGGAAGAAAAAGAAGAAGAGGAAGAAAAAGAAGAAGAGGAAGAAAAATAAGAAGAAGAAGAAGAAGAAGAAGAAGAAGAAGAAGAAGAAGAAGAAGAAGAAGAAGAAGAGGCAGAGGAAGTAGAATAGGAGGAGACATGCTGCTGTATGCTGCCAATGCAAAGGTTTTACCAGCTAGAGACTTGAGAGTTCTAATGAATTCCGATCAGGAACAGCCAATGTGAGTGAAAAATCTTATTCCGCATGGCGTTACATAGGTCAGTTCCACCGTTAAATTAATAAAGTAAAAGACAAGTAGGCATCATAGAGGTGGCCACTTAGGATCAGGCATTGAATACCAACTCAGTGAAAAGGGATATATATTATACAATGCAACAAACCTCTGCAGAATGTGTGAGGAGAGGGTCGAAAGCCAAACTCACATTGTTAGTGCTTGTGAATATCTTCCGCAGAAGGAGTACAAGCGACGACAGGACAAGGTAGCACAAAAACATCAGTGGATACTATGCCGGAATTGTGGGTATGACGTAACGGGTACTAACATACACCAGAAAAAGATAATGAAAGAAAAGGGAAGACAAAAGTCCTCTGAGACTTTGAGTTCCAGACAAACAAGGTGTTAGAGCACCGAAGGCCGGATGCAAACTGTAGGAAGGACAAACAAGATTTCCTAATAATCGACATGGCAATGCCAGGAGATCAAGCATGAAAGAGAAAAGATTGATAACTAAGGAGACCTGAGAATTAAGATCGCCAAGGTGTGGCAGCTACGTGAGTCAAACATAATGCTTGTCCCTGTTGTCATCAGAGCATTTGGTTCAATATCAGAAACAACCTGAACAAATATATGGAAACTTTAGACATACCCTACAATCTAGGCGTTTTTCAAAAATCAGCTTTACTTGGAACTCCACATATATAGCGTAAAGTACTGTTTCATGTCCTTCTTAGGACTTGACAAACAGTACAATACCCCTGTAAACAAAAATCTGCAATCAACAACATCTCATTAGATACTGTGCGACGCCTGCAATAATAATAATAATAATAATAACAACAACAACAACAACAACAACAACATCAACAACATCATCAACAACAACAACAACAATAATAATAATCTCCAGTTGTGAAACTATAATAGTGAACAAGTAAATAATAAGATAGCAATTATTGTTGTAATAATGAAATTAAAATAGTGAACAAGTAAATAATTACCCAGATTGATATTTACCCAGAATGATTAACAAGTAGCCTTATGAAACCGTCGACTCGTCGGCGACTAAACTGGCAACCCAACTAAGCTTGCGTAGTGACGAGGGTGGGTTTTCAACAGCTTGCAGGATTTAAAACAAAACCGACAAAGGGAAGAGGAACTTAAAAGAGTCAATGGTCGTTCCGAAAACGGGTAGACAGAAGTCGTGAGCCTTGGTTGGCGGTCTGTCTAGAAGGAGCACTGATTTAATAACTAAGGTGCATAGAACTCCTTAGTTACAGTAGTGACAACTTGTCAGTGTCCTACGGCTCCATGCTTGGGATGAAGGTGAATGAACTACGAATCGAGACTCCGGAGCAATATTTGGATGAAGATACGGGACCAACTGACTCTCGCCTGTCTCCTAGTGAGAATCAGGATCATGGTTCCTAACACATAGAAATGCGAAGGGAATAGGCCCAACATATTAGTAGTAAGAACTTTGCAGTCTTGGTTGACAATATTCCAAGAGATGGTGTGTCGATAAAAATACTAGCTGGTGGCTAACCTTAGAACACATACCTCACTGTTGAGTGAAAATGTCTTTGTATCAAATAATGGTGTTGATGAAGCTGGAACCAAAACTGAAAGCTTTTCGCCCAGCATGTGCTCTGTGCTTGAGCAGCGCAGACCCGGTCGTCATCCAGAAACTGCTTGTACACAAACCAAGAGAGAAGGTGGGTTAAGGAGACAAACCGAACGGTAATTGAATGCTGAATAATGTGTGAACCCATCAAAAAGGGATTCCGATAACGAATGAAGGCAAAATGGAATGAGATATGACTCTTCAAAAAAAAAACTAACGATTAGCCGACCAAGCAAGAGCAAAAAAGGGCAAAAGGGTGGTTAACAGATATCGAAATAGAAGAACTAAAACGTAAGAAGACAGAAATACTTAACTAACAAATAACATTCCCACTGAAAACAGAAAAATGAAAGGCGGCAATGAAGAAGTAGAGTAAAGTGTACATGTAAACGCATTCTTAGCAAATGAAGGAGAAGTAATAGGAAGAGTTATGTCACAAGAATACGAAGATGACCAACAAGGCATAGTGAAGACGCTGTGCCGATATATCAGAGAAGACCAAGATCAAGCATCTCCAGCCTGAGGTACACGGATCAAAGCAATGCTCAAGTTTGAAACCGAAAATATAGATTCGCTTCTTGGATATTCCAGCTGAGAAATATAACTGAAACCAACAAGGTTATTTGGGCTGCAGCTATGGTTGCTGCAGATAGATTTGGATACAGAAGAAGAGAGCAAACAGAAAGTAAAGAACCATACTGGCGTAGCCGAATTTGTAATAAACAAAGTTAAAAAGACATTTAGGACAAGTTGATAGAGAGAGAAGAAGGGAATTGCAGAACGAAAGCAGAAGAATATTGATGGAAAGAATATATAGAATAAGAGATATAGGTTATGATACGATACTAGAAGAATTGAAACAAAGAGAAGTAGCAACCAAAGATATGACAATAGAAAAAGACAGTTCAGGCAAAGCAGATTGTTTGAAGCAAATCAGAAGAAACTGTTTCAGGAACTAGATGGACAAAAACACGTAACAATGATACCAGATGCAGAGGAAAGCAAGGCATTGTGGAGAGGGAGCTGGGAGCAACATATAGAACATAATGATGAAGCAGAGTGGCTGTATGAAATCCGACATAGGTTAAGAAATATAAAAGTCAAGAAGACATAAAGATAATTACAGAAATGATAAAAAGGAAGTTACGAAAATTCCCAAATTGGAAAAGCCCAGGACCGGGTTGGATCTAAGGGTGTGTTGGATGAAGAAGCTGAAAGGGCTCCATGAAAGGGCTGCATCCAACTTTAGACCAATAACATGCTTTCTGTTAATGTGGAAACTAATGTGAAGTGCTTTGGCCAGTGAACTGTGCAGATACTTGGAAAAAAGTGGGCTGCTACACATTCAAAAGAAAAGAGATTGTGCAAACAAGTACTAATTGTGCTAACATCCTTAGAAAACCCTATCCATTTAAATGACAGCATTGTATTGCATGGACATTTTCACTACTCTCCTTCCACTTCCACTCCTCAAGCTTACAGTCATACTGTAACATCTCTTATCCTTCACTCGTCCTAGGACGCCGGTTGTGTTTCGGTAAGTGATTGTAACAAACATGCAAACAATAATAATAATGATAATAATAATAATAATAATAACAACAACAATAAGAAGAAGAAAAATGAAGAACAACAACAACAACAACAACAACAACAACAACAATAATAATAATAATAATAATAATAATAATAATAATAATAATAATAATAATAATAATTATAATAATAAGCGCCAGCCTTGACAGCGGCTGGACGTGTTCCTCACTGCTCTGACAGTTCGGTGGCTGAAAGCCATAGAAACACTAATATGGGCCAGTTTAGCAACGGGGAAAAATAACTCTCAAAGACTGGAACATCTACAATACCTCGTGAGTATTTGAAATTCTCTTCAAAGTGGGTTAAGAAATTTACAAATTTACATATCTCTGCAGCTTTCAAACATACATCCGATCGGCTTTAAAAACTTTAATACCCACAACTGCCTCTGTAAGCACCCTTTTTTTCTCTTCTCTCTAAAAACATCACGCTTTTCTTTTTGTGGACTTGCAAAACCCTAAAACTTTCTATGAAAATCTGACTTTTCTTTGCTTCCTCCCAGAATATTCAATATAAATGTAAACATATACTCTTTATTGCAAAACACACCTGTTCCTCTAACTGGACATACAAACATCTCTAGAGGGGTCAACTTCAACCTCCACAATATTACCTTGCACGAAATATACAAACACTTTTTATTGCAATAACACAAACGCACATGGAAAAAATAATGATGCTAAGATTCTCTCTGGTCGAACACAGCTTCTCTATTCACAAATAATACAGAACAGCCCTTCAAAATAAGTTAAGAAAAAAAAAAAAAATTTACAAATTTACATATCTACAGTTTTCAATCATACATTCGACCAGCTTTAAAAACTTTGATACCCACAATTGCCTCTGTAAACATCCTTTTTTTTTTTTTTTCTTCTCTCTAAAAACATCACGCTTTTCTTTTTTCTTTTTTGTGGACTTACAAAACCCTAAAACTTTCTATGAAAATCTGACTTTTCTTTGCTTCCTCCCTGAATATTCAAATATAATGTAAACATATATACTTGTTATTGTAAAAAACACACCTGTTCTTCTAACTGGACATACAAACATCTCTAGAAAAGTCAACTTCAACCTCCACAATATTACCTTACAGGAATATACAAACACTTTTAATTGCAATAACACAAACGCACGTGGGAAAAAAAAATGATGATGCTACGATTCTCTCTGGTCGAACACAACTTCTCTATTCACAAACAATACAGAACCGCCCTTCCTTAATTTTTCTTAAGCCTAATAGTAGTAAACATCTGAACTTTTTTTGACCGATAGGACCGCACCTAAAGAAAGAAAAAAAAAAAAAAGACAGTCAGCCAGCCAACCACCAAGCCAGCCAATGAGACAGACAGACACTACTGTGATAGTGATAATGATAAAAAAACAAAAATAACAATAATAAGATACTGCTGTGACTACACATAAAACAATATCATTGATGATGATGATGGTGATGGTGATGGTGATGATGATAATGATGATGTAATGGTGGTGATAATGATGATAGTGATGTAATGGTGATGATATAACAATAATAAGCCGACTACGGCTGCTATAATGGTACGATTATAATTGTAACGGCAATGATGGCCGTCTCCCCACGAGCCAATCAAAGCTAAAAAATGATAACATTATCGTAGCACAAAATGTTTTTGGAAACTAAAAGGAAAACTAAATCAGTATACCAAATCGCTTGTCCTATGGTTAATCTGGAAGCGCGTCCCCCAGGGAAGAGCCAGCCTGGGATCGAAAAGTCATCAACTGGCACAAACTCTTCTCCGAATACGGACATGGATGATCACTTGAACGGGAAATCCCCCAACTCGAGCCCTCCAAGTTCACCACCACAACCACCACAGAAAGAAAAATGTAAGCGGAACAAATGGACCCGAGAAGAGTATAAAGAAGTAATATACGCTTATTACTATGCATTAGGTAGGCCATCTCAAGAGACACACACCGCAAACTCTTACAGTATATGGAGAACACGGAATCAAGACAGTAGGCCCTATTTGGACGAGAACAAATTAGCAAATGTGAGGAGGGATATCTTTAGAAATAACAGACTCACAGACAGTGAAATAAGCGCGATCAAGCACGCAACGGAAATGACATAAATATAAGACACAAAGGAAATGAAGAATCAGATGAACAGTATAGCCCGCCACGAGGCTTAATTGAAAGACTGCCATCTGACCAAAGTACGCAAAGGCCTGAAGATACAAGAAATTCTATTGTACCTGTTAAAGATAGCCAGGAAAACGAAAAAACAACAGTAACTGAAGATCTCGCATTTGCTGAAGAACACAAGAGAGTCTATAGCAGAAATGAGGCAGAAAATCCTGAATACGCTTGAAGTTGTAACATATAAGTATGAATGATAGAGAACCGCTTCATAAACTCTCAATACAAACCAAAATAAAAAACAAATCCAAATTGGCAACTATGTAACAAATGAAATAATACGAGAATTAAAACCTGATTTTACTGAGTTAAATGAATTATTTACGCTTCTGCTAGGGCAATTGGAACCAGCTGTATGCCCCCGAAAAAACAAAGAAAACAAAACCTGGGAAGAAATCAAACCTGGAGAAGTAAAACTGAAAAAGAGATTGAATTTATGAGAGGGGAAATATCAATATTAAATGAACTAATATGTGGAAATGATGTAAGATCCAGAACAAGAAGAAAGATGAAGAGAAAATTTGGATCCTCATCAAGAGAAGAACTGATATCAATAAAAGAAACGCTGAAACAAAAAGTCCAAGCAAAAGCCCAAAGAATACGAAGATTTGAGAGAGAAACATGTTTTACAAGCAAATAAGCTGTTCACATCCAATGCCAAAAAATTCTACAGAGAAATAGGGAAGGAGAAAGTAACCGTTAAAGACCCCCTCCCATGGAAGAAGTTCAAAACTTTTGAAAAGGATTTGGAGTGACAAGAAGACGTACAACATAAATGCAGACTGGATTATACAAACTGAAGGATCCTACCAAAATTTACAACAACAAGCATGGGAAGACATCACAATAGCAGACCTAAGAAAGGCACTCACGAAGGCCCATAATTGGAAATCCCCGGTAAAGATAGGGTGCCGAATTTCTGGCTCGCATCGCTCCCGTGCGCACACGGTAAGCTAGTTCAGCTGCTCAATGGAATTATGAGAGACCCAAAGAAAACACCTGAATGGTTAGCAAGTGGCATTACTTACCTACTCCCAAAGAATAACGAAACCAACCTTCCAAAAAACTATCGGCCTATAACCTGTCTATCCACCACGTATAAAATCCTAACATCTATCCTGGCGGAGAAAACATATGCATTCATGGAGAAGAACGATATTTTCCCCATTGAACAAAAAGGGTGCCGCCGAGGCTCTTACGGATGCAAAGATCAACTGCTAATCAATCGTATGATCCTTGAGAACTGTCACAACACGCAGAAATCTCAGCACCGCATGGATTGACTATAAAAAGGCCTTCGACAGTATACCGCATCCATGGATCTTGAGATCGCTGGACATCTTCAAAATTTCCCCTGTGATTTCAAACTTCCTGAAGCACAATATGTCGTTGTGGAATACGAATCTCCAATTATACCACTCTAATGGAGTACTTGCCTCAGAAAATATAAACATCAACTATGGAATTTTTCAAGGTGACTCACTTTCACCTTTAATATTCTGCATAGCCCTAATGCCCCTTACAAGTGAATTAAACAGAACAGGGTATGGTTATAAAATTGCCAATAAAAAATAAGCCATCTATTTTATATGGATGACTTAAAACTTTATGGTAAAGACAATAATGAACTTGAAGGCCTATTGCGCACCGTGAATCATTCAGCGATGACATCGGGATGGAGTTTGGACTTGAGAAGTGTGCCAAGGCCACTTTCCAGAAAGGGAAGTGAAGACCACAAATTCAGTCGTGTTAGATGTTGACACAGTCATAAGAGAGCTTGAGCAAGAACAAACATACAAATATTTAGGATAAATGAAGGCTCTGCTATTCAGCATGCAAGCATGAAAGAGAAAATCAGGAAGGAATGTTATAGGAGAGTTCGTGCAGTCCTGAAATCTGAACTAAATGCACGTAACAAGGTGTTAGCTATAAATTCCTTAGCAGTTCCAGTTGTTACTTATAGCTACAATGTGTTGAACTGGAATATGAGTGAAGTAAAGAATATAGATAGAAAAATACGCAAGCTGCTGAGTTGTAATAGGATGCACCACCCAAAGGCAGACGTAGATCGCCTTTACCTTCCCAGAGCCCAAGGAGGTCGAGGCCTGATCCAATTTGAACTAGCTTACAAAACAACCACAATTGGACTGGCCAAATATCTCGAAATAACGAATGACTGGATGCTAAAGCTCGTGGAAAATCACGAGAGACGAAAGAAGCTTCATTCTATCATCAAGGAAAGCAAAAAATTTGCTATTGATCTCGTGCAGGATACCCAAACTGAACAACCCGAGGGAAGTACGGCAACTATTGTTGCAAAGAAGGTGAAAATGATGGCAATGAAAAAAGCGCACGAGCAATTGGCTGATAGGTGGGAGGAGAAACCTCTGCACGGCAAATATGTGACCCGCAGCAAACAAGCTGATGTTGACCAGAAGCAAACCCATCAGTGGCTGCGGAGCTCAGGGCTAAAAGCAGAGAGCGAAGGTTTCATCCTGGCTGCTCAAGACCAAAGCCTATCAACCCGGAACTACCAGGCCAATGTGATGAAAAAATGAGCAGACCCAAAATGCCAATTCTGCAACGACATGATTGAAACAGTGGACCACCTAATCTCTGGATGTAAAGTCTTAGCACCAGTGGAGTATAAATTAAGACATGACAGAGTTGGCCAATATCTACACTGGCTAATAAGTCAACATTACAATATCAAACTGCCGACAAGTGGTATAATCACCACCCTGAGGCTGTAACTGAAGGAGAAAATGTAACCATTCTGTGGGACTTTCCAGTACATACAGACCGAACCATCAAGGCCAATAAACCAGATATTGTTGTGAAAGACCAAAACAATAAAGTTTGCTTATTGATCGACATGAGCATCCCCTGTGATCATAATATCTCAGCGAAAGAGTTTGACAAGCTCAGAAAATATAAAGACCTACTCATTGAAATTGAGAAAATGTGGCATCTCAAGGCGGTTACAATACCAGTGATCGTAGGAGCACTAGGAATGATCAAGAAGGGAACCGAAAATTATATGAGAATGATCCCTGGCTTACCATCCCTGCAAGAAGTGCAAAAGATTGTCTTAACTGGTACATCACACGTATTGAGAAGAGCATTGTCGATGTGAGAACTCTTGCTGCTCATGTATTTTAATTTAACTTTAAAAAAATTTTTAAAAAATTTTTTTAAATGAACGAACTACTGAGTTTGGTTTAATGGCCTACCAATATACACTATGAGTTTCTTTGCCCTAGGAGTCGGGAAGACACTCGGCAAGAAATGGAAGAAATTTGAAAGAAGAAAAAAAAAAGTAATAATAATATTAATAATAACAATGATAGTGATATCAGTGATGATAATAATAATATTAATAATAACAATGATAGTGATATCAGTGATGATAATAATAATATTAATACCAATGAAAGGAGCGGGTGGAGTCTCCCCGAGTCTCCCCAATTCCTGAGTAATCATATCTCTAGTGAGGTGTCAGAATAAAAACACTGGTAATTGCACTACTTTATTTCTTTATACAATCTCTTCTGTTCTACTCATACTTCCTTTTCAGTGACAATGAAAATACAAAATATTGCGAATAACGGTGATAATGAAACTGAAGCCATTGATGGTGTGAGTGATACACCCGGAAGGCTCAGAGATTCTGATCCGGCTCCAGGCTGTCGCTATCCAGAAAGGTACCATCACACACGGCGTAAATAGAGCAAGCAAATTAATGCTGTGGTCATGGAGTATTACTACCTGAGCAACCCTGTAGATGAAAATGATGCTCAAATTAGGGGTTACCGACAACGTATGATCATTGGAGAGAAAAGGGATTGTTTCAACTCACAGAACAGAGATCATATGATCGAGCTAGAGCAATAAGAAAAAATCGTTGGTTCACAGAAGTAGAGCTCGAAGCTATCAAAAGATGAGTATTGGAAAATAGCAGCAACGATAACGATGAAACTACATTTCTTACTAATAAAAGTAATCTCATTGCACAGGAAAGGAGCAGTGGTAGCTTACTTGTTGAGAGACATATAGATGAGCTGAAAGAAGTCAATAAAACTAATGGTGACATAACAGATGAACAAAAGGCAATCTACGACAAGATAAAGGCAAGACTACAGGAGAAGGATAGCGACATTATTTGCAAACTTAAAAATGTTGATCGGGAGAAAGTGAACCAGGAAACGAAAAATGCCAATGAAATTCTGAAATACATCAGAACAGACAACATCACAGAAACAAATAATTTGATCAAAGCAACAAGTATTGTTGTAGCAGAAAACGTGGGTGTTGATGTCAAGAAAAATAAATATATTGAGAGTGACAAAAGAAAAGATCCATGATGAAAAAAAAAAGAATACAGGCAGTGTTAAATATACTCTCGAAGGACATTTCTGTATTAGACCGAAAAGAGAAAGAGGAGACTTAAAAGCGAACAAAAATACAGGGCACTGAAAAGGAAGTATAATATTGAAAGAAAGGAACTGAAAGTGGTAATGGAGGAACTGAAACAGCGCCTCGTTGCAAAGAAAGCAAAGCTGGTAAGATACAACCAAAGAATGAAGGGTTACTACCAGAATAGGTTGTTCAGAGTAGAACAGAAGAGATTGTATAAAGAAATAAATGGAGGTTATACAGATAAAAAGTTGATAACATTGAAAGTCAAAGGTTTTGGAGTGACATCTGGAGCAAAGACAAGGAGCACAAGAAGGATGCTGAATGGTTGCTGAAACAAACAGTAGTCTGTCCAAAACAGGCAGAACTACTCATTTCAGTTAAGGAAGTGAAGAAAATGAGCAACTGGAAGGCCCCGGGAGCAGATGGAGTTAAAGGCTACTAGATCAAAACATTTGTTGAATGTCATGCACGAATAGCTGCGCAACTCAACACCATTTAAATCCCGACCAAGTAACACCAGAGTGGTTAACATTGGGTAGGACAGTGCTGTGCCTGGAAAACATCGAAAAAAGCAATACGGTAGACAATTACAGGCCGATATCCTGTTTGCCACTTATGTGGAAATTATTAACTGGAATACTCGCAGAATCAATGTACGAACATTTGGAAAAAATGGAGTCCTGCCACATGAGCAGAAGGGTTGCAAGCGTAAGTGCAGATGTACCGAGGATCAACTCCTGATAGACAAAACTGTACTTAGAGATTGCAAGAGGAGGAAAAGTAACTTAGCCATGTCATGGATCGACTATCGTAAGGTGTACGATATGATCCCACATTCTTGGATTACGGAGTGTATGAAGCTATTTGGTATTACATCCAAAGACTGCCATCTGACCAAAGTACGCAAAGGCCTGAAGATACAAGAAATTCTATTGTACCTGTTAAAGATAGCCAGGAAAACGAAAAAACAACAGTAACTGAAGATCTCGCATTTGCAGAACACAGAGAGTCTATGGCAGAAATATGGCAGAAAATCCTGAATACGCTTGAAGTTGTAAGACATACAAGTATGAATGATAGAGAACCACTTCATAAACTCTCAAATACAAACCAAAATAAAAAACAAATCCAAATTGGCAACTATGTAACAAATGAAATAATACGAGAATTAAAACCTGATTTTACTGAGTTAAATGAAATTATTTACGCTTCTGCAAGAGCAATTGAAACCAGCTGTATGCCCCCGAAAAAACAAGGAAAACAAAACCTGGGAGGAAATCAAACCTGGAGAAGTAAAATTGAAAAAGAGATTGAATTTATGAGAGGGGAAATATCAATATTAAATGAACTAATATGTGGAAATGATGTAAGATCCAGAACAGGAAGAAGGATGAAGAGAAAATTTGGATCCTCATCAAGAGAAGAACTGATATCAATAAAAGAAACGCTGAAACAAAAAGTCCAAGCAAAAGCCCAAAGAATACGAAGATTTGAGAAGAGAAACATGTTTTACAAGCAAAATAAGCTGTTCACATCCAATGCCAAAAAATTCTACAGAGAAATAGGGAAGGAGAAAGTAACCATGGAAGAAGTTCAAAACTTTTGGAAAAGGATTTGGAGTGACAAGAAGACGTATAACATAAATGCAGACTGGATTATACAAACTGAAGGATCCTACCAAAATTTACAACAACAAGCATGGGAAGACATCACAATAGCAGACCTAAGAAAGGCACTCACGAAGGCCCATAATTGGAAATCCCCCGGTAAAGATAGGGTGCCGAATTTCTAGCTCGCATCGCTCCCATGCGCACACGGTAAGCTAGTTCAGCTGCTCAATGGAATTATGAGAGACTGAAAGAAAACACCTGAATGGTTAGCAAGTGGCATTACTTACCTACTCCCAAAGAATAACGAAACCAACCTTCCAAAAAACTATCGGCCTGTCTATCCACCACGTATAAAATCCTAACATCTATCCTGGCGGAGAAAACATATGCATTCATGGAGAAGAACGATATTTTCCCCATTGAACAAAAAGGGTGCCGCCGATGCTCTTACGGATGCAAAGATCAGCTGTTAATCAATCGTATGATCCTTGAGAACTGTCACAACAAGCGCAGAAATCTCAGCTCCGCATGGATTGACTATAAAAAGGCCTTCGACAGTATACCGCATCCATGGATCTTGAGATCGCTGGACATCTTCAAAATTTCCCCTGTGATTTCAAACTTCCTGAAGCACAATATGTCGTTGTGGAATACGAATCTCCAAATATACCACTCTAATGGAGTACTTGCCTCAGAAAATATAAACATCAACTGTGGAATTTTTCAAGGTGACTCACTTTCACCTTTAATATTCTGCATAGCCCTAATACCCCTTACAAGTGAATTAAACAGAACAGGGTATGGGTATAAAATTGCTAATAAAAAAATAAGCCATCTATTTTATATGGATGACTTAAAACGTTATGGTAAAGACAATAATGAACTTGAAGGCCTATTGCACACCGTGAAAGCATTCAGCGATGACATCGGGATGGAATTTGGACTTGAGAAGTGTGCCAAGGCCACTTTCCAGAAAGGGAAAGTGAAGACCACAAATTCAGTCGTGTTAGATGTTGACAGAGTCATAAGATAGCTTGAGCAAGAACAAACATACAAATATTTAGGGATAAATGAAGGCTCTGCTATTCAGCATGCAAGCATGAAAGAGAAAATCAGGAAGGAATGTTATAGGAGAGTTCGTGCAGTCCTGAAATCTGAACTAAAAATGCACGTAACAAGGTGTTAGCTATAAATTCCTTAGCAGTTCCAGTTGTTACTTATAGCTACAATGTGTTGAACTGGAATATGAGTGAAGTAAAGAATATAGATAGGAAAGTACGCAAGCTGCTGAGTTGTAATAGGATGCACCACCCAAAGGCAGACGTAGATCGCCTTTACCTTCCCAGAGCCCAAGGAGGTCGAGGCCTGATCCAATTTGAACTAGCTTACAAAACAACCACAATTGGACTGGCCAAATATCTCGAAATAACGAATGACTGGATGCTAAAGCTCGTGGAAAATCACGAGAGACGAAAGAAGCTTCATTCTATCATAAAGGAAAGCAAAAAATTTGCTATTGATCTCGTGCAGGATACCCAAACTGAACAACCCGAGGGAAGTACGGCAACTATTGTTGCAAAGAAGGTGAAAATGATGGCAATGAAAAAAGCGCCCGAGCAATTGGTTGATAGTTGGGAGGAGAAACCTCTGCACGGCAAATGTGTGACCCGCAGCAAACAAGCTGATGTTGACCAGAAGCAAACCCATCAGTGGCTACGGAGCTCAGGGCTAAAAGCAGAGAGCGAAGGTTTCATCCTGGCTGCTCAAGATCAAAGCCTATTAACCCGGAACTACCAGGCCAATGTGATGAAAAATGGAGCAGATCCAAAATGCCGATTCTGCAACGACATGATTGAAACAGTGGACCACCTAATCTCTGGATGTAAAGTCTTAGCACCAGTGGAGTATAAATTAAGACATGACAGAGTTGGCCAATATCTACACTGGCTAATAAGTCAACATTACAATATCAAAACTGCCGACAAGTGGTATAATCACCACCCTGAGGCTGTAACTGAAGGAGAAAATGTAACCATTCTGTGGGACTTTCCAGTACATACAGACAGAACCATCAAGGCCAATAAACCAGATATTGTTGTGAAAGACCAAAACAATAAAGTTTGCTTATTGATCGACATGAGCATCCCCTGTGATCATAATATCTCAGCGAAAGAGTTTGACAAGCTCAGAAAATATAAAGACCTACTCATTGAAATTGAAAAATGTGGCATCTCAAGGCGGTTACAATACCAGTGATCGTAGGAGCACTACGAATGATCAAGAAGGGAACCGAAAATTATATGAGAATGATCCCTGCAAGAAGTGCAAAAGATTGTCTTAACTGGTACATCACACGTATTGAGAAGTGCATTGTCGATGTGAGAACTGTTGCTGCTCATGTATTTTAATTTAACTTAAAAAAAAAAATGAACGAACTATTGAGTTTGGTTTAATGGCCTACCAATGTATACTATGAGTTTCTTTGCCCTAGGAGTCGGGAAGACACTCGGCAAGAAATGGAAGCAAATTTGAAAGAAGAAAAAAAAAAGTAATAATAATAATAATAATAATAATAATGGCTAATGGCCTCTGGCTTAAAATCTGAAACAGAGGGGTTTATCATAGCAGCTCAAGATCAATATCTACCAACAAGAAACTACCAGGCCAACATATTAAAGAACGGCAGTAGCCCAACATGTCGTGTGTGTCAGCAACAAAATGAAACCATTGATTATGTGGTCTCCAAGTGCAGTCTTCTAGCGCCTACAGAGTACCTCAAAAGGCATGATAGAGCTGCACAATATATTCACTGGGTAATCTTCAAAAACATGGATTTGCCCCATGCAAAAACTGGTGGGAACACAAATCGCCTCCAGTGCTTGAAAATGACCACATCTCACTCCTCTGGAACTTCACCATTCAAACTGACAGAAAGATAGATGCAAATAGGCCAGACATCATATTGAAAGACTTCAGACAAAGAACATGCCTCCTCATTGATATGACTGTCCCAATCGATATAAACGTATCTGTCAAGACCTACCAAAAACTGAGCAAATATCAAGATCTGGAAATAGAAATCAGCAAAATGCGGAACCTGAAGACTAAAACAATACCTGTTGTCAAGGGTGCCCTGGGAATGATAGCAAAAGGGGCTGATCGCTACCTAACTCAGATACCAGGAAACCCCAAAATGACAGAAATTCAAAAGATAGTGCTCATGGGAACTGCTCATATCCTACGCAAAATACTTTCTATGTAATCTCATGGTTTAAAACAAACATATTTTTTTAGACATCCACTAATACAACACAAAAAACAACCAAATATATGGCACACTAGGCAACAACGTGAACATCCAACCTGTTGTCTCTTGAGGTCTCTGGGTGAGATTTGGAAATTCAAAAGATAGTGCTCATGGGAACTGCTCATATAACAATAACAACAACAACAACAATAATAATAATAATAATAATAATAATGATGATGATGATGATGATGATGATGATGATGATGATGACGATGTCGATGACGATGACGATGACGACAACGACGACGACGACGACGGAGACGACGACGACGACGACGACGACGACGACGAAGACGACGACGACGACGATGATGATGATGATGATGATGATGATGATGATGATGATGCCAAATACCCTGCACGTGCGGCAGCGAGCTGCCGGGAAGATAGAGCAAATCTGAAACCATCACAAAGCAAGAATTAAGAATCCGCAAAAACAATGAAAGAAAAGTATGACTTAATGTTTCCGAAGAAACACTGGTTATAACAGTGAAAATGAAGCTGGACTTTAAGGGAAGGCCAAACGCTCGGCAGTGGGTCAGTTAAGATGCAGACTAACTTCAGCTGTTATTCTAATACAGCATCAACAAATGTTGGAATAAAGAGGAGGAAGTAGACCACCGATTGAAGCAGGATAGTAACGCAGTGCTACTTAGAAAGTGAACTTAAAAGGAGCTACGGAAACGGATGTTGACACTTTGGGTAGAGAAGCGTATGCTGAAAATGACTGAGCAGAGATTAGTAGATCAAGCTAATGCTATGAGAAGAAAGTGGATGACAGAATTGAAGGAAGAAGAGATCGCAAGAAAACTGGAAAAGAAAACCAGGTAGTAGGAAAGACAAACAACGTAAGAGATACAACCAAAATCAAAGAAGAACCTAAGGGAAGAAATAATAATTGGGCTGCCAATAAGGAAGGAACAACTGGCACCAGCGACTGAAATGATCTAAGTGAGGAAGATCAGAAAATTCAGATGGGTTGCAGGAATTAATGAGTAAAGAAATAAGAAAAAGATTGCCAGCATTAAAAGGCACCAACAGAAGGAAGCTGCTAGAAATGACTAGGAAGGTAGATTCGGTTATCAGTAGGGCAAGTACTAAAAATATAAGAGACACAAACTTATTGATTTGTGCAGGTGGGGCAGTAGTCACAAGATTAGATATTTAACAGATTAAAAAAGAGCAAATGTGGAAAAGGAGGCTACAAAATAAAGTGAAGACTTTAAAACAATGTCTGAGTAGAACAGAAGCCTGGAAGCTGAACAAATTAGGAAACACAAGATGCTAGTCATAGGAGTGGCATGACTCTCCAGAAATCAGCAAATAAAAGATCAGTATCAACAGACTAAATTATTTGAGACAGACCAGAGGAGATTTTATAACCACATAAATAGTGGAGAATGAAGTACTGAAGATGAGAAACCTAATGCAGAAAGTTCTGGAATAATATTTGGGATAAGCCAGCCAAACATAATCGAGATGCAGTATGATTAAAGTATCAGATGGCCAGAATCTGACAGAATACTAACTATAGAAATGAAAACGAAAATTCAGGAGTACATCAGAAGGGTGAGAAGTCTAATGAAGTCAAAGTTAAATGGTCTGAAAGTTAAATGGCTGTAAATAATTAGGAAGGATCATTACTAGATATTCAGCAGGTTTTGTAGATTAGACAAAGCTAGACAGAACTAGAAACGAATTCAATATGAATGGAAGACTCCATCCAAGGGTAGGAGTAGCAAGATTATACTTACCTAGAAAGCCAGGTGGAAGAAGGTTAATATCAGTAGAAGACTGCGTGGAGCTAGCTAGAGTGGATATAGAATCCTATATAGGTAATAGTGAAGAAAGTTTATTGAAAGCTGCAAGTATCACAGTAAAACATATGGAAACCAAAACCCAAACGAACTTAAAAACCAGAAAAAGAAAGGAAATTATCTGACTGGTAGGAGAAGGCGTTGCATGGTAGATTCCCACGGATAGTTGCAGCAAATAGTACTAGTGAGACATGAATATGTTTGTAGATAGGAAAACTGAAGCGGGAGACAGGAAGTTTGTTAGTTGCTGCACAAGATCAAACATTAAGGATTAATTGACTAAAAGCCGAGATAGAGAAAAATTAAGTAGATTCTCAATGGAGGTTATGCAAATCAAAAGAGGAAAGCGTTACTCATATAGTAAGTGAATATATATAATGCTGACAGAACAAATACAAGAAAAGACATAACAACTTAGGGAGAGTAATACACTGGGAGTGATGTAAAAAGCTAGGATTTTAAGATAGTGATAAATGGTATGAACAAGAACCTAGTAAATTACTAGAAAGTAATAAATACATGATTTTGTGAGACTTTAACATTCTGATTTATAGAGTATTAGAAGCTAGAATGACTGATTTAGTAGTAATAGTTAAAGAGAATAAAAGTGCCAGATAAATGACTTTACAGTCCCAAATGATGGAAAAATGCAATATGAGAGGTATAGAAAAAATGACAAAATACCAGTATGTAGCCATTGAATTATAGAGACTATGGAAAGTGCGGGTAAAATGTATTCTAGTAGTTATAGGTACATAGGGAACTATTCCTGAAGATCTGAATAGATGGATAGAGCAAACAGGCATAAAACCCAGTTTAGTACAGCTCCAGAAAATAGTGTTATTAGGGACAGCTAGTATACTTAGGAGGGTTCTTGGCATCTAAGGTAACTTGTTTGTAGACCGATGTTAAGATTTTTTCTTCTTCAACAGTCTAAGCTATTGTGTGTATATGAAAAGGAGAAGAAAAAGAAGAAGAAGAAGAAGAAGAAGAAGAAGAAGAAGAAGGAGAAGAAGAAGAAGAAGAAGAAGAGGAAGAAGAAGAAGAAGAAGAAGAAGAGGAAGAAGAAGAAGAAGAAGAAGAAGAAGAAGAAGAAGAAGAAGAAGAAGAACTATAAATACACATACTGTATTGAAAAGACTGAGAGAGAGAGAGAGAGAGACACTAACAGAGAGACAGGTAAACAGACAGACAGATAGACAAACAGCTTCAGAGAGAGACAAGACAATAACGGTGAAGTAAATTAGAAATAATATCTAATAAGGAATTAGACAAATACAACAATAGTATAGAGTGTCGTTTTAATACAAAGAATTGTATTGACTTGGAAGTGAATGGTTTTATTTCGTGTTATCAGTCATTCCGTTGAACGTTGAAGTTGTGCGTGTTTGTGTAAGAGAAAGAGGTGGGAGACAAAGAAGAGAAGGGAAAAAACAGAGAGAGGAGTGGTTCTAAGAAAAAAGGACTTGTTTCAACGATATAATGTAGAACAACAATTTCAAAAGTAACAGCACCAACATGTAATGCTTTCAATTTGTGGCACAAGGCCAGCAATTTCAGATGAGATCGATTAGATCACTCCCTTAGTGCTCAGCTGGTACGTATTATATCAAACCAGAAATGTTGAAAGTCGACTTCGGCGGAATTTATACTCAGAGCGTAAAGACGGAAATAGCCGCTAAGCAGTTTGCCCGATGTACTAACGATTCTGGCACCTTGCAGTTTCAGTGGTCGTTAATATTGGCTTCAAATTTTGGCACAAGGAAAAGAATGCCGGGGAAAGGATAGGTCGATTAGATCGACTCCTCAGTGTTCAACTAGTACTTACTTTATTTTATTGACCCCGAAAAGTTGAAAGACAAAATCGACCACGGCAAAATTTGAATTCAGAATGTAAAGAAGATGAAATGCCGCTAAGCATTTAACACGGCATACTAACGATTCTGCCATCTCGCCGCCTTTGCAACAGCAACATATAATAATAACATTAATAGCAGAAGAACACAGACAAGAGTACACGAAGAATGCGTTAATGAGGAAGCTTTTATTTTGGTTGTTCGAGCTACAGAAATAGGAGTCATATCTTCTTGAGGTCACACTCCTCTGTTTCATTGAACACATTTAGCAATATGATTATAAACAAAGCAAATGCTGAGATGTTAAAAACTGGAATGGCTATTATGATTTTGGCCTGCTATATCATATATGCAGATCCGTAGCTTAGTGGGTGGGGTGTATGGCTCACGGTCGTAAGGACAGAGTTCGATTCATGAGAGTGTGTTGCATCCTTGAGCAAGACACATGAGAACTACGTTAAGAGTATGCATGTCTATGGAGTACTCAGCCACTCCGCAAGACCAGTTTGTTCTGTTGATTGGATCAATTTGAACTCACGTCGTCATAACAGAGGGCCAGGCGGTGGCGTTTGTGTGTATGCATATATATATATATTATATGAAAGGCGGCGAGCTGGTAGAAGCGTTAGCACGCCGGGCGAAATTCGTAGCCGTATTTCGTCTGTCGTTGCGTTCCGAGTTCAAATTCCGCCGAGGTCGACTTTGCCTTTCATCCTTTCGTGGTCGATAAATTAAGTACCAGTTACGCACTGGGGTCGATGTAATCGACTTAATCCCTTTGTCTTTGTTTGTCCCCTCTCTGTTTAGCCCCTTGTGGGTAGTAGAGAAAAATATATATATATTAAATGTAGAAAAATACAAACTGGGACAAGAACGTAAAACATTTAGAAGACGATACAAAAAACTCGGAAGGGACATTCGAAGCCTTCAATCTTCAGTCAAGAACCGGATCATCCTCGCAATTTCGGCTGATTAATCTTGAGATCGCTCCGATCCGGCCAGCTCCAAGGAAAAACTAAGCTACAAAGCATTAGATTTCTTGGGAAAATGATCGAATGTATACGAAACAGAGACAGAAAAACGGACGATGCCACACGAATATAAAATACAAAAAACAATAATAGTAATAACAGGACAAAAACAGCGGGTGGCTTACGACTAATAGACAGTACAACTTAGTTTAGCTGGCGTATTTGGAAAAAATGCCTTTTTCGGCAGACGAAGACAACGATGTTCTCATGGCGCTGGTTAGAAGCTGAAAGGCTGGTTGACCAGCGGTCACGTGAGAGGAGAAGAGAGAGAAACAGAGTTAGCGGTTATAGTAACCGACTAAGTGATAAAATATCCGTATACACTATCAGTATCTGTTATCTGTAATATCCCCGGGCATTGGTGTGCAGTCACACCATACACGTAGAATGCAGGTGACAACAGGATAAACAAAAGTTTATCAGGAACCAATGCAAATAATTAGAAAATAGAGAAAACCATAGAAAAACAAGATTTGTCTTCAGTGGCAGACAAAACAGCTGCTACCAACCACTCTGTCTTGATTTTGGGTGGCACTCTTGCAACCCCAACTCGAACACTGCGCCTTCCCCCCATATGTGGGCAACGGTGACACCGTCTCCCGCGGAGGGACCAGTTTCATAGTGTCTCCCTCCCTCTGCAGAAGTAGCACACTTCCCCAAACCTCTTCGATTTCAACCTCCATCAGCCTCACTTCCAGCAGCGAAGCTGTCCTCGCCGCAGCGGTCCTTGCACAGCTCTCCATACCGAAAAGGCTAAATTTTTTCTCACCCACAATTGTCGAGAAAAACAGCAAAAACAAGTACGTGTAAGTCGCTTGAACAACAGATTTCAGTAGTAATAACAGCAAGTCTGAAAAACACAAACCCCTTCCATCACACTGTGGTCAAAAACGACTGACCAGAAAGATGGCGAGCATTATTCTCCTAAAGCAGAATCAAGAGTTCCTAATAAAATGTTTTACAGTTCGTATGCAGATGATCCCATGTTTGTATGAGCGGAAGAATCCAAATTCTGGGGAATCATAATTATAACAACAAACATTGTTCTAATTCAGTTTGCTAGTAGATCTAATTTTACAGGTTTTAGAAATGTAGGGTGAAATTCATAGCAACAGTAACGGATCGCGTCTGAAAACTTATTTAATATATTAGCGTTATATAATTTAAGGATTATATATAATTCCCTTATACACAATGTACACCTGTCTGAATCAGTACCATATGAGGGAGCCCTCGCAATTATGGACCATGGCAGTTCATAAGGCAAGTTACTATCCCTAATTTTATTTATATATGCCGCTAAGGTAGTGGAATTCTTATAATTAGGGTTTGAAAAGGAATCTAGATGGGCCCTATATCTCCTTTTGAAATCTATCATACAACCTATATATATATCTTGTTTTGTCTATTGGGTACGCTACCAATACATTTATACAGAACACTGTATCGAAGACATGATACTGGAAGCGGACAGGTTTTGGGGGCTCTGAAGTTAGAAATATTATTCAGTGGCGACTACTATTATCTATATTACTAACATTATTAATATCATTAGATTGGGATATGGTAAACTTAGATAAAACTTAGATATGTTTCGACCAAAGATTGGTCCAGACTATGTCTAACTTAATAGCACCACCTGATAAGATTATCTAAATCCTGTTTAAGTCTAGTTTTGTTTATGGTCCATTCAAGTAGTGAGTTTTTGTTGGGTGAGTTGTATCCAATTATGGGTGACTTATCTGGTATTCCTTGAAGGAATCTATCCAGACTCCGTTTAAAGTTGATGGGATCCTTTTCCTCTTTGATCGCCCTCGGGACAATGTTAAATAGGGCAGGGCCTGTTGAGGAAAAGAAATTATGTTGCAGTGTACATGTATGATGTGATCTTGAATTGGGCAGGGGATGTATGGCCCGTGATCCCAGTCTTGGATGAACCTTGGAGCTAATGTTCAGGTCGTTTGGGCAAAGTTGGCGGTATATTCTCCACATCGTACAAATGATGTACAGCTCACGGCGACGCTGGAGAGAGTTGAGTTCCAAGGCTTTAAGGCGGTCCCAATAATCGAGAGAAACCACGCCTTCAATTAGTTTAGTGAGTGCCCTCTGGGGTGATTCAATCCTCGAGATGTTTTGTCTTGTATGGGGAGGCCACAGTGGGCAGCAGTACAGCTCACGGCGACGCTGGAGAGAGTAGAGTTCCAAGGCTTTAAGGCGGTCCCAATAATCGAGAGAAACCATGCCTCCAATTCGTTTAGTAAGTGCCCTCTGGGGTGATTCAATCCTCGAGATGTTTTGTCTTGTATGGGGAGACCACAGTGGGCAGCAGTATTCGAGGTGTGGCCGTACAAAGGAAGAGAAAAGTGGTATGATGACACTTTGTTCTCTGGACCGGAAAGTTCTTAAGATCCAGGAACTCATCCTACGAGCTATATCGACCTTATTGTTGATGTGTGCACTCCAACTGAGATCGTCATCAACAATTACACCCAGGTCTCTGATATTGATAGAGGCTGTGAGCGGTTCCCTTGAAGGAAGATAGTATGGATGTTTTAGTGAGGAATTTCTTTCAAAATGCATCAGCTCAAATTTTCCCTCGTTCAGTTGCATTTTGTTTCTGTCTGCCCATTGACTCACAGCATATAGATCAGACTGGAGTTGAGCTCGGTCTGCTTCTTCATTGATGATTTGCAGGAGCTTAGTGTCATCAGCAAATATTTTCACTTTGCAGTAATGTACGACACTGGAAAGGTCCTTGATTTTAAATACATTAAAGTTTGATGACTATTATTTGTTGCGTTAGTATTTAAGGTCGATACTTTAACATTACACTTACTTCCGTTAGTACGTAGTGCTAGTTCTAAAGCATTATTATTAGTTGCACTATTGTTGTCCTTGTTTTTAGCTATATCCTTAATTTCACTAGTACATAGTCATTTCCCTAAATTATTCTCATCAGTCACCCTAGTGTTGACCCTATTCATTATACATTTAATTTTACTCCTATTTATAAAAACTATCATTGTTCCCAAATTAGGCATTACCGAGTACGAAAATTTTACAGTAGATTTATTACAAATGGCGTAATATTTGTGATGCTTTGGGAAGTTCGATTGTAGGATTTTAAAAAATAATCTAAGTATTTTCTTAACTCTAAGTGAGAAAGGAGGAGCAAATCAAATAACTTCACATGTTCTGGATTTAGACTTTCTAATTGTATTAGAAGTCTCGGCAGTAGGAGGTTTATACTTACAATTATTATGATTATTATGATACCTATGATTTTTCGGTCTAAAGCATTTAATATACGGTTGATTTATGCTAGTATCATTTAATTGACCTAGTTTGCTTATACCTATGCTATTGTTAGGATCAATATTAATTTAGTATCTGGTATATAGTAGATACTTTTATTAAACCCACTTAATTCCAGGCATTATTATATATAGGGGTGTGTTGATTGAAGATTTCCTCGTTAGCGGATAGATTTGACACCCTAATAGAGATAGCAATTACAATGCTATTAATAGTAGAGCTAGGGTGATTAGACGAAACATTGATATGTTAGAAGGACTGATTTGGTTTTCGGTATGGGTAGAAAAGTTTGGTGTTCAAGTCTAACGTTACATCGAGGAAATTAGCCACTTTGAAGTTAATATCGTCCCTATATAAATCCCCATAGAGATTAGGGAAGCTACATTTTATTTTCTCGAGGAGATACAAGCCCACTAAATCCGTAATCTGCGCTGAGTTTGACAATCCCATCATTATATCGAATAGGCCTGTGGAATCAGTCCTTACCCAATTTTGATCATCGTAATTGATGAAGCTCGTCCTTGCAGCCAGAATGATATCTATGCCCGACGGGTGTATATTAAAGTTTTGTTAAGCAAAATAGGGGAAATGACGAATAGTAATTCGAAATATCAACTGTATAAATCTAGTGGATTTTTTTTAAGGGAAAGAGTTTCGTAAGGTAATGCAACATTATTCTTAACCAAAGGGACAATTCTGTCAATTATGGATTTGTGATTCTGTACAAATGCAGGATAAATCATTCTAATAGAAGGTTTCGACTGGAAATCTATTTTGAGATCATTAAGTGTGCATATATATATATATATATATATATATATATATATATATATATATATATATATATATATATGAGTGGATTAGTGGCTGTGTGGTAAGAAGCTTGCTTCCGATTTATGTTTGTTCAGTTGCATTGTTGGATTTGTTTGGTACACACGTGTCTTTGGCTCTTCCTCTAATATAATGGAAGCGCGTCGAGCGATAAGTTGGGAGAAGTTGAGTTATTCTTCCCTAGAATGTGATTCGTCTGAGGAGGAATTAGTTGAATAATTAAACAGGATGGACAAGGAAATGGAGAAAAGGAACTATGCAGCGGCGGTTAGAGAAAAAATTGAAGAAATCGACGTAGAAGAGTTGAGTGAGTTCAAGGGAATGCTTGAAAGGGAGGGGGACGATGTGAAAGTGTTCTCCCCCCCCCCCAAGTATTAAAGGACAAGGAAGAAAGGACGATTGTCTATAGAACCTACGCTACAGCAACAAGGAAAACTGAAGTAGTGTCGGAGGCACAGGCGGAAAAGGCGCTGAAGTCAGTCTGGCAGGAGATAGCATGCCTTGTTAGATGACGAAAATATGGAACAGTGGAGGTGCAGTTTAAAGAGATAGCAACTGCTAAACTGTACTCGGCCACACCGTTGAAGACAGATGAGGTGGTGCTTCTACCCATGTACCTTGGGAAGCCTTCCAAGTTTCGGGTGGAAGACATACCACCAGAAGTGAATGTAGCCTGGTTGGTGGCTGCCATACTGCTGGATATGGAGGAAAAGGTGGTGGTCCGGCAGGCCAACATAACGCCCCAAAGGAATTGGAGAGAACAAAGACTTGAACATGTTGTGGAGGAGAACCTGGAAAAGATGGAAGAAAATATATTAGTGTGTGAAACTCTTTTGAAAGTTTGAGTGGAGCGAAAAATTCCGCGGTGTTATAAATGTGTAATTATATTCTAAAGTTGGTTGCAAATGAAAATTCAAATGGTGTTGCAAAGGGTTCAATGACGTCGCCCGTAGGTGGGGCCGAGCGACTTCATTTCATCCTTCATTATATAATTTCATTCATTCCATTTCGTTTTTTTTTCTTTTGTCCCCACCTTGTGCTGTTCCCTCTGTGTAAGGGCTTTATGGCCAATTTTCATGAAATATAGAAACTTGCTACCCAACCACATAGTCGCAGGTTTAGTCCCACTACACGGAAGCCGATTAAAGCCTTGTGAGTGGATTTATAGCTAAAAAAGATGGTAAATGTTTTTCATTTCCAAATTATTCCTGTCCAATTTTGTCCCCAATTTTTTGTGGTAATAGAACTTAGCTGTTCTTTCTAAAGCGTAGAATTCCTATAAGTGGATTCTCTATGTGTTTAAATATACACTATATCGTATATATAAATATATATATATATATATATATATATATATATATATATACACAAATTAGTAAATAAATGGCACAACAAAGTACCGATATTTACTGGAAATAGCGAACGTAAAAATACGACGCTAAAGTGTAGCTTCACCGCGTATGTATTAGTAAAAATGCGTGTGTGCAACAAAATAGAGAAAAAAAACCGTCTTACACACACATATATATATATATATATATATATATATATATATATATGTATGTATTTATGTATGAATGTATGTATGTATGTATGTATGTATGTATGCATGCATGTATGGAAATGTATATGTGTGTGAGCACACGTGTGTAAATGTATTATTTATGCATTTATAATCCACTTGTGTATGCTCTCTATCTATCAATCTATCTATCTATTTATTTATCATTGCTCGCGTTTATGTGTAAAAAAATGCAATATTTTGCTATCGTTAATTCAGATTATAATAGTGCAATCAATTATTTAATCAATCTGATTACACTAACAATCGTATAAATTGGTGGGTCTTTAGTGCTGTTTGTGAACAACAATCTCGAGATCTTTATGAAAACAACGTTTCCTCTCTCTCATTCTCTCTCTTTCTGTCCGTATACATTAAATGGTGATGACAATATGATCAATATATTCATTACATCTAACGCATATCCAGAAACATCGATACAAAGAAAGAATATCTACATAAGCAATATATACTCAAACTCAAAACAGACAATGAAACTCGCGGACGATCACATCATAATATATGTTTATGCATTGTTCACATCTATATATGTATAAACATTCCAAAGTACCTTTATACATATATACAACAATAGTAACATTATATATATATATATATATATATATATATATATATATATATATATATATATATAATATATATATATATAATATATATATATATAATATATATATATATATATTATATATATATATATATATATATATATATATATATATATATATTATATATATATATATATATATATACAATGTACGTATTTACATACATACATAAATCATTTCTTTTATTTGTTACCCTGTAACAAACAAAGGAAGGGCATGTTTTTCTTTATCTTTTCCACGTTAACATAGACTCAGGTATCGACTATTGTATGGTGATACTGGTGCCGGCATTCCTGGTTCCTATTGTATCAGTTTAGAGGTTGATTTTTAGGTGTTTATGATGATGTCTTTGTCAAACTCGATATCAGCTCTCATCCATGGGACCTACGATCAGAGATATTTCCTATACTAAACATCTTGTTTGCTGCTTTTGTTGCTTCACGCTCTTGCTTGATAGGACTGGAGTCATCCCAGGTTTGTGGTACCAGAGACGTCATCATCCGTAGAGCTGACCAGGTCTACTAGTGCCCTCTGTTGATGGCGGACCCTTGCCAATCCCTTTGCATCCCCCAAGGTGACGTCGAGCCCCAATTTCGCCCAGCCATCTGGTGCGGGACCTGTCACGAGGCCTCCTGAGTCACGCAGCTGCTGCGTCAAATGAGAGTAAAGCCCTGGTAAGAAGATCTAGGAGACAGAGAATATGTACGAATTAGCGCATGCGATGGATAACTGTAAGTAGGCTGCGGGCTGATGAGTGCGCGCACGCAGTTCTTTGTTGGAAACGTGATGGTACTTTCGGATGTTCTCGATGGTTCTCAGGGCTCTGCTATCGAAGTCGTCGATACTCTTGCAGGTTTTTTTTCAGGCTCAATGCATTTACCTCTACATTGTCCAAAATGTTCTTACTCCTATTTCAAATGCACGCTGTAATTTTAGTGATGTTTAACTATTATTTTTGAAGGTTCAACCGATCAGGAAGTGATTCCTTGCTGCTTCAAACAAATTAAACGGATGAAACTCAAAATATACGCAAATATATATATGTATCATATATGTATCCTATGTGTGTGTTTCTGAGTGTGCGTATGTTTCTATGTTTGTGCATATATATATGAGTGTGTGTGTGTGTGCTCTCTCGCGCATACATATAAATGTGTGTTTGTGAGAGTTTGTATGTTTCTGTATGTTTGTGTGTGTGTATGTGTGTGTATATACATATATATATCATAGTTATCCGTTAGATGCTGAGTATTTCTGTGATGGATAGCGTCCCATGTAGGCGGGGAATATATACTCAAAGAAAACCGAGAAACCGTCTCTATTTGTCTATATGACTCAGATAGGATAAAAATCAATAATTTATCTAAAATTGACTCAAGGATGTACATGTTACAATATTCCTGCTTTCTTTAAACTAGTCAATCATATTTAGTTTCGTACATTTGATGTATATCTGTATATCATATATGATTATGTGGATTGTTTCTTGCACACATACGTATAAGCAGAGCCGGTGCTTAGAAGTGCGGAGCCCAATTAGAGAATTGTCGGTGGGGCCCTCTACTCTTGAAAAACTGAAGATCGAGGTAATATGCTTCGTGTAGTAAACCAGTCCCAGTCCAAAATTGTTCAGGGATTCGTATACTAAAATTTCATCATAACATCCTTTGTTCTAGGTGACTCACGAAAGCTAGCTACAGGCAAATACTAGAATTAATTCTAATGAAAATAAGCAAAGCGAGGATTAAAGAACAATGTACCTTTTGACAAGTCACCTGACGAGGCACATCTGGACACAATGAAACGTGTAAATTACAATCAATTTTCGGATCTTTGATTAAATTCTTGAAGAAAGTTCTGAAAAATTCCCTCCTTAATCTTATCAGAATTGAAGAAATTTGAAGAGTGCTGTGTGTTACAGAACATGTGATGCGATCGACTGAAAAGATCCTGCGATTTATAAAACAGTATTGAGACGAACGTCAAAAGGATGAAGGAGAAAACGAGAAATATACTGGGTCACATGGCACTGAAACTTTCAGAAGGACTTTATGGTGTCAAAAGACTTTACAAGAATACTGGGCACGAAATTGATCGAGGACAGTGGAAGAGAACAGCCATCCTATGCACAAACAGCGCAAGATCGATTCACCGATTGTTTACCGAAAGTTTTCAGTGTTAAAGTAGAAACTGTGTCACATGGTCGATCGATTTGCTAGAAATAGCACCCAAATCAAATCTCCCTTAAATCACACTCTGTCACTTTTAAGAAGAGAAAAAAGAATACAATAGGTAATATAGTTCCAGGAATACTATGGCCGAATAAACATGAGATTGTAACGGATTCCAGAATAGGTGCACGTCGTCAAAGTTAACTCGGGAATAAACAACAACAACAATGGCAACAATCTCAGGAGCTACTCAGGTCGATCAACGATCATTATGCTACTTTATCTCAGGTTTTGTTGTTGTAGTTGTTTTAAGTTTAATTCTTCTTAACGACACTTTATTGAAAATCAATGCTGTTATAGGTTATCAGAATAGGTAAATAAGGTTTTATTTATTCTAGTATTATTTGGTCTGTCAGCTCTGCTTTTTTTCCTGGCTCAATAGCCCACATCAAGCACTAGCTTACAACTTCATTAATGTTCCTTGTTTCAAAAGCAACACAATCAGGATAAACACTGTCGCATATTTATTCTAGACTGAACAGTCACTGCCATTTCACATTAAGGGAGTTTTTGTTTTAATATCTTTTTTACACGTTCGATTTTGTCTATTTTATTTGATGATCTCTTTTTGGTGTCGATTTTTCTTTTTTCTTTTTCATTATTTCTTTCTCCGTCTTTATTTATTTATTTTCGGTCAGTAAATCTCTTGCACTGATAACATCGCTTTTGCATCAATAAAATGATTCACAATTAGATCTATGTTTTCAGTATACTATTTTAATTAGATCTCTCTTCTGACAATATCTTTATATACATGTGCGTATGTGAGTGTTTATATATCTGTATGTGTGTGCTTGTAAGATATATATGTTGTGTATATATATATATATATATATATATATATATATATATATATATATTATATATATATAACAATGATAAATATCAAAGTGAGTTATATACAGTAGCGGTAACACATCGTGACGTATTTTTGCCATTTCAATATGGCTAACCCCTAAGGGTGGATACTACTGTAGTTTTTAGCCCCAGGAGGACACGCTCCTCCAGCTGGCCATAGACACACTATCTGTGTCCTGTCAGTATTTGCAAAGGGAAGTCATCCTTCCCGTCTTCAACTTATGATACACACGGACTCGAGTTTCGAGGTATTGACCTCTCGTCAGCGTGTGACAATCATAGTTGTCGCCGAGAATTAGATTTCC
>NC_043016.1:1352189-1417189 GCF_006345805.1 Octopus sinensis | reverse complement strand
CATATACACTCATAGTGAAGGCGTGTGGCTTAGTAGTTAGGAAATTCGAATCCTGATCGTAAGGTCGCGGGTTCGATGCCCGGCGGTTCGTTGTGTCCTAGTTAATGACAGTTTATTTCACGCTGCTCCAATACACTCACCAGTCAAAAATGATTTGTACCTGTAATTCAAGGGACGGCCTTGACTCGTTCTGTGTCATGCTGAATATCCCTGAGAACTACGTTAAGAGTACCTGTGTTTCTGGAGTGCTCAGCTACTTTCACGTTAATATCACAACCAGGCTGGTCCATTGGTCGGATCAACTGGAACCATCGTAGTCGTAACCGACTCACACAAACACATATGCGTATATACATTATTATACTCTACCAGGCTTTCTTAAGGTTGCGCAAAACAACCAGAAACAGGTAAACCGCTAGACATAACAACCGATATCATCGTCGAATTGGTGTACTTATTTAATTTCTCATCATGTCCCATCGTTTAGAGTATATATATGCGCGCGCACAAAAACACGCGCAAACGACCGCATGCACACACACTCCCCTCATACAAACACTTGCACACACATACAAAAAGGCACACGCATACAAACACTCGCGCACACATACATACACTTGCATTCACACACAGATGTACACAGGAGTGGCTGTGTGGTAAGTAGCTTGCTAACCAACCACATGGTTCTAGGTTCAGTCCCTCTGCGTGGTATCTTGGGCAAGTGTCTTCTGCTATAGCCCTGGGCCGACCAATGCTTTGTGAGTGGATTTGGTAGACGGAAACTGAAAGAAGCCTGTCGTATATATGTATATATATATATGTATGTGTGTGTATGTGTTTGTGTGTCTGTGTTTGTTCCCCTAGCATTGCTTGACAACCGATGCAGGTGTGTTTACGTCCCTGTCACTCAGCGGTTCGGCAAAAGAGACCGATAGAATGAATACTGGGCTTCCAAAGAATAAGTCCCGGCGATGCTCCAGCATGGCCGCAGTCAAATGACTGAAACAAGTAAAAGAGTAAAAGAGAGTATACAAAAACTAAGATAAACATGCATACACACTCACCCAGATACACTCAAAATTTATTTTAAATCTCTATTAAATTTTTATCACTATACTTTACACAAGTATTGAGTTTTGTTTCTATCAACAATGCATATACTTATATTCAACACATTCAACAGATACGTATATATGTATTTTTCCCGTGTTTTCATTATTTGAATTCATCATTGTTGGACTGTAGATGAAAACAATACTACGTTTTAAACTTAATAGTTTTACCGTTGTATTTGTCATGTAAGACTCGGTTGATTTCCATTTCTCAAAATCCAAGTTGGTCTACTGATGTCTCTAGGCAATCGAAGGTGAACTTGCATCAGATGTCATCTCAGTTGTGTTGGAGGACGGTTGGCCCCGTAGTATATTTTGCATGTGCAGTGTTAAATTGTAGATTTCTACTTTATTAATAAAGATTTCGTAGTCAGTCTATGTTTCTGAAATTATCAATATGATGATAGCGGTAGCAACTGCTGCTTTTTCTGGGGTTTTCTTTTTATTTGTTTTTTCATATTACAATGTGCTATAATTGCTCTTCGTGTTAAACGCATGGCTAACCGACGAGAACAACTCATGTTTGTGTGTTTGATCTAACAGTTTGAGATACGTATTTTTACTACTTAAATGTTTACATAGAAATTCGTGTTTTACATTGTCTGAAGTACATTCTGTGGTTTGCTGGTTTTGCGTTTCTTTGTGTGTGTGTGTGTGAGAGAGAGAGAGAGAGGGAGAGAGAGAATGTGTGTGTGTATGTGAGAGAGAGAGAGCGTGTGTGTGCGCGCGTCCGTGTGTGTGTGTGGACGAACAGGTCCGGTTTTAAGCCACTTCGGCAAGCTTGTCAAAATGAGACCCAAGAGAGGGACCCATGCACACGTTCGAGCGGAGGACGCTATGATGAATTTCTTAATGTTTTTTTATTTCTTAACATTTCTTACTAGCATTTCTAACATTTCTTAATGTTTCTAACATTTCTTAATGTTTTTATTGCTTTGAGCATTTACTTAACAATGCCCGTAACAGATGCATCAGGTAAAAAAAGCTTTTCAAGCCTAAAACTTATTAAAACATACCTACGGTCAACAATTTCACAAGAGAGACTAAATGATTTGCCACTGTTATCTATAGAAAATGACATTATAAAAACCATTAGCTTTGAATTGATTTTCAAAGTCTTCTCAGATAAATAAGTCTGTTTTTAGAAGAACTCTTCACAAAACTGTAAGTCAGTGATTATTTTGACTTGTAATAAAACATTAAAACTTTCATATGAGCTTTCAAAATTTATTATATCATTGTGGCTAATGGTGGAGTCTGAAACCCTCAAACCATTTTGGCTGGGAAAGGCGTACGATACGAATCATAAAACATCAATCTAGCTTTTGTAGACTAAAGGATCCCACTGACATTTCTCAAAATAGAACCCACACCTCCTAGCACCGACCCTGTCGATAAGGCAGGGTTTTCTTATTATTTTCCTAGATTTAGTCAACACTGAAACTCAATATATATTGTACCCTATTTTATGATTTTCGAATGTTGTATTCAACCATTTTATTATTAAGATTCATTAGTAGTATTCCTGTCGTTTCTATGCCTAAAATTTAGTGTTTTATCTTAAATATGTAAATGAGAATATGTTATTTTACGACTCTAGTCCTTGGTCTGCAAAGGCTTTGAACATTAATTATTGTTTATTTAATTATAGCATCATTGGTAAGTAATAATATAAATTGGTCTTAGATTCATTCGGTAATAGGCGAAACCTAGGTCGGCGATTAATTCTTGTTTTTTTATATAATTTTCATTTGTCTTGCCCGCATATTCTTCTGGTGTACGCTGAATTTTTCTCTAGAGAACATTCCTTTCTTTGTAGTTTGATCGCAGGTGATCTACTTCTAGCATATGGCCGATCAAATAGTGGTCTTTTAGCCCTTTAAATATATACACATGTATTAGAATTCTTTGATTCTTCAGATTTTTGTATGCTAGGCTACTGCTTTGAAATTGATATTAATTAAATTAATATTCAATTTATCTCCCTTATTATTTAAATATGTACACACACACACACACACACACACACACACACACACACACACACACACACAACACACACACACATACACACACAACACACACATATATATATATATAATATATATATATATATATATATATATATATAATATATATATATATATATATATATATGTATGTCTGTATGTATGTATGGAGGCACAATGGCCCGGTGGTTAGAACAGCCGACTCGCGGTCGTAGGATCGAGGTTTCGATTCCCAGACCAGGCGTTGAGAGTGTTTATTGACCAAAAACACCTAAAGCTCCACGAAGTCCGGCAGGGGGTGGTAGCGATCCCTGCTGTACTCTTTCGCCACAACTTTCTTTCATTCTTTCTTCTGTTGACCTGCTCGCTTAGCCAGGCGTCATTTGAAGGCTAAAACAATGCGAAGCGCATTGTGACCAGCGATGTGTAGCAACATCTGGTAGCCTGATCGGTCACGGTGATCACCGGGATATATATATATATATATATATATATATAACGGATTAAGCACATAAATGGGAAGAAGGTGGAAAGAAGAGCACTCAAATATCAGACAGAGAATAATACGCTGAACAAAACTGTCCGATGAACGGGAACGTGAGACTCCGAGTAACAGCTTTTTGCTATATTTTCTGCTGCTTTAAAAAGAAGTATATATATTATAATATATATATATATATATATATATATATATATATATATATATATATATATATATATATATATATAATATATAAATATATATATATATATATTATATATGTATGTATATAGATTTCTATGCATACATGTATATATGCATGTGTATATAGCATTATATATATATATATATGTATGTATGTATATATATGTAAATATAATATGTATGTAATATATAAGTATGTATATATATATGTATATACATATACATAGTTAATATAATATATATATATAATATATGTATATATATATAGAATATGTGTGTGCATATATATATAGGTACATACAAAATTTAAAGGACTGACCACTAAAAGTGGACGTTCAACATGCTAGATATAGACGTCAAGTCACTATTTTCCAGAAAGAATATGTTCTCAAATAATAACCCAGCCCGAACCAAGGCATTAAAAATAAGCAAGGCAAATGAAAATATACGAAATAAAAATGATTACCTATGTACCGATCAGTTTCGATTGTTATTATCCACGCATGTGGATACCTGCAATCTCATCAGCATTGTATTGTCATTGTATTTCTATATCACTGACTATGCTGATGAGATTGCAGGTATCCACATGCGTGGATAATAACAATCGAAACTGATCGGTACATAGGTAATCATTTTTATTTCGTATATTTTCATTTGCCTTGCTTATTTTTAATGCCTTGGTTCGGGCTGGGTTTTTATTTGTGGACACATTCTTTGTGGAAAATAGCGATTTGGAAAATAGCATGTTGAACGTCCACTTTTAGTGGTCTGTCCTTTAAATTTTGTATGTAAAAATATTTTAATCTTCGGATTTCTTTTTAATATGCTAGGCCACTGGATTTAATTGATTAATATCGATTTCTACCCTTATTAAATTTTATATATATGTTATATATATATATATATATGTGTGAAGGCGCATGACTCAGTGGCTAAAGCGACGAGCTTACGACCGTGAGGTTGTGAGTTCGAATCCCGGACCGGTCTGCATGTGGTGTTATTGAGCAAGACACTTTATTCCACATTGCTCCAGCTCACTCATCTGTAGAAATGAGCTGCTATTCACTGATCCCAAACTGTATCGGTCCCTTTGCCTCTCCCTTGGATGACATCGGTGGGGTGGGGGGGGGCGCCTGGTATGTATGGGCGACTGCTGGTTTCCATAAATAACTTTGCCCGGAATTGTGCCTCTGAGGGTAAATCTCTATGTGCAATCCCATGGTCCTTTGGGACCAAAGGGAGTCTCCACACACACACACACACACACACACACATATATATATATATATATATATATATACGTTCAGCAAAATTTAGATTCAAATGAATATGGTACTTAAGTCAGACGCACCAGAATTTTGTACGGTGTTATCCATATAAATCCACGGGGTGATTATAATCAAAATAAGCAACAAGAATATCTTCGGTAATTTGGTACGATCATTTCACGCTACATCATTTTATTAAACATTGTAAGAATTACAACAGTTTTAAAATGTTGAGCTATCATCAGCCATTTATAGAGGTTTTCCATCAATACATATACTTATTTTCATGTTAATTGATAACATTAAAAAGAGGGTAGATATATAGACAGAGATGTTGATTTGAATGTTAAGAACATTAAGGATTAAGGTAATAGAATTTATCTTCTGACTGAAGAATTTTCTTTAAGCTATATTGAACTGCTAGAAAGTTGGGAGGGATATTCTGTTGAATGGAGACAAAAGAGATTTTCTATTTATAGACATAGATAGGGGTGAAATAAATGTCAGAGGTTATTCCTAAAGAAATTAAAGTGGAAGGGGGTCATATTGTCTTAGAGGCTGTATCCTCCCATTTGGCAATCTGATTTTGTATCAAGAAACTAGGTCAATGCTAGATGGTCACAATGACCATCTATATACTAAATAGTTATAGAAATTCTTTTACACTTATACAAACATACACAAATATGCACCCGCTTTAATATATAAGATTTACTTGGCCAGTAGGTGTTGATTATTTTAAGTTGGATTAAAAGAGAAATTTAAATCTAATATTTATTAAATTTTGGAGAAAAAACCTATCATTTATTATGAGTAGGCATAATATTCAATAACTATGGACAAACGTCTTATTAATTAAGTGAATATATTAGGAGTTAATAATATATATTAGAAAAAGCGGAAGAGCAGTAATCAAGATGAGTCATTTTCTTAGATTTAGTTGATAGTGATTCATTAAAAGGAAGGGAAGTAATCAAGAAGTGTAATTTTCTTAGATTTAGAAGATGGTGATTTAATGAATTAATGAATTAAATTAAAGAATCTAATAGACATAATATTTACTACTCGCGGAGAAAAACTAATCAGTTAGGTAAAAATATCCAGGGTCAATAATATATTAAAAAATGGAACTGAGGTAATCAAGATGAACTGAGTAGTTTCTTTAGAGACATAGAATTTTTTCTATTTAATATAGGAGATTATCAGAAAAATAGAAATTTAATTCTAAATATGTAATGAAGCTTTTTTAGCAATCTGTGCATGTTGAATAAAAGCTAGTATGGTATATACATTCTTATTTAGTTATAAATAATTAGAATTTGAAAATTTAGGAATGGTCACAATATTATTATTTAAAATATTTAAACGTATGGGTTGTGCGATGTATGCAGGATTCTCCTAGTTCAGAACGGTTATTTAACAAATTTGTATTATTCCTATGTTTTAAAATCTCAAATGTTTCCATAGAACAAAGTTCACAACCATCTCTACTATTTTTATAAGGCCGTGCTTTCCTTAATATATCCCATTTCAGGTTAAATTCTATATTATTTCTTTTCAGTTCCCAAATTTTACTGCACAGTGTTGTGCAACCTGCCTTGTGTTTAAGCCTAAAGGAGAAAAAATGATTGTTTAAACGTTTTTTTAGATCCACCGAACAACCGAAATAAAGACAGCTATTACTGAACGTTTATAAGTTATATTTTCGAGCAGACGGCGGCCAGATACCGGACAATTCGATTTAATTCTACAATTACAGCTGGGGGGGGGGGGGTAATTCATGGTATTAGTATTATTTAGGGACAGTCCATTTTCATTTTCCTTACTAGAGCTATTATTAGTATTAGTGTTATTTACTCTAACAGTAGTTATATTGTTATGTAAATTGGGGTTGCTAGTTATTAATCCATTCTCACTTCCCTCACATACCACATTTTTATTTTCTTATCTGTATCATTGATGTTGTCATTATCACTATTTATATTAATGTTATTGTTATTATTATTATTATTATTATTAATATTTTATTTTTTTCTTCTTCTTTCAAATTTGCTTCCATTTCTTGCCGAGCGTCTTCCCGACTCCTAGGGCAAAGAAACTCATAGTATACATTGGTAGGCCATTAAACCAAACTAAATAGTTCGTTCATTTTTTTTCTTTTTTAAGGTTTAATTAAAATACATGAGCAGCAACAGTTCTCACATCGACAATGCTCTTCTCAATACGTGTGATGTACCAGTTAAGACAATCTTTTGCACTTCTTGCAGGGATGGTAAGCCAGGGATCATTCTCATATAATTTTCGGTTCCCATCTTGATCATTCCTAGTGCTCCTACGATCACTGGTATTGTAACCGCCTTGAGATGCCACATTTTCTCAATTTCAATGAGCAGGTCTTTATATTTTCTGAGCTTGTCAAACTCTTTCGCCGAAATATTATGATCACAGGGGATGCTCATGTCGATCAATAAGCAAACTTTATTGTTTTGGTCTTTCACAACAATATTTGGTTTATTGGCTTTGATGGTTCGGTCTGTATGTACTGGAAAGTCCCACAGAATCGTTACATTTTCGCCTTCAGTTACAGCTTCAGGGTGGTGATTATACTACTTGTCGGCAGTTTTGATATTGTAATGCCGACTTATTAGCCAGTGGAGATATTGGCCATCTCTGTCATGTCTTAATTTATACTCCACTGGTGCTAAGACTTTACATCCAGAGGATTAGGTGGTCCACTGTTTCAATCATGTCATTGCAGAATCGGCATTTTGGGTCTGCTCCATTTTTCATCACATTGGCCTGGTAGTTCCAGGTTAATACGCTTTGATCTTGAGCAGCCAGGATAAAACCTTCGTTCTCTGCTTTTAGCCCTGAGCTCCGTAGCCACTGATGGGTTCGCTTCTGGTCAACATCAGCTTGTTTGCTACGGGTCACATATTTGCCGTGCAGAGGTTTCTCCTCCCACCTATCAGCCAATTGCTCGTGCGCTTTTTTCGTTGCCATTATTTTCACCTTCTTTGCAACAATAGTTGCCGTACTTCCCTCGGGTTGTTCAGTTTGGGTATCCTGCACGAGATCAATAGCAAATTTTTTGCTTTCCTTTATGATAGAATGAAGCTTCTTTCGTCTCTCGTGATTTTCCACGAGCTTTAGCATCCAGTCATTCGTTATTTCGAGATATTTGGCCAGTCCAATTGTGATTGTTTTGTAAGCTAGTTCAAATTGGATCAGGCCTCGACCTCCTTGGGCTCTGGGAAGGTAAAGGCGATCTACGTCTGCCTTTGGGTGGTGCATCCTATTACGACTCAGCAGCTTGCGTGCGTATTTTCCTATCTATATTCTTTACTTCACTCATATTCCAGTTCAACACATTGTAGCTATAAGTAACAACTGGAACTGCTAAGGACTTTATAGCTAACACCTTGTTACATGCATTTAGTTCAGATTTCAGGACTGCACGAACTCTCCTATAACATTCCTTCCTGATCTTTTCTTTCATGCTTGCATGCTGAATAGCAGAGCCTTCATTTATCCCTAAATATTTGTATGTTTGTTCTTGCTCAAGCTCTCTTATGACTCTGTCAACATCTAACACGACTGAATTTGTGGTCTTCACTTTCCCTTTCTGGAAAGTGGCCTTGGCACACTTCTCAAGTCCAAACTCCATCCCGATGTCATCGCTGAATGCTTTCACGGTGCGCAATAGGCCTTCAAGTTCATTATTGTCTTTACCATAGAGTTTTAAGTCATCCATATAAAATAGATGGCTTATTTTTTTATTGGCAATTTTATACCCATATCCTGTTCTGTTTAATTCACTTGTAAGGGGTATTAGGGCTATGCAGAATATTAAACGTGAAAGTGAGTCACCTTGAAAAATTCCACAGTTGATGTTTATATTTTCTGAGGCAAGTACTCCATTAGAGTGGTATAATTGGAGATTCGTATTCCACAACGACATATTATGTTTCAGGAAGTTTGAAATCACAGGGGAAATTTTGAAGATGTCCAGCGATCTCAAGATCCATGGATGCGGTATACTGTCGAAGGCCTTTTTATAGTCAATCCATGCGGAGCTGAGATTTCTGCGTTTGTTGTGACAGTTCTCAAGGATCATACGATTAATTAGCAGTTGATCTTTGCATCCGTATGAGCCTCGGCGGCACCCTTTTTGTTCAATGGGGAAAATATCGTTCTTCTCCATGAATGCATATGTTTTCTCCGCCAGGATAGATGTTAGGATTTTATACGTGGTGGATAGACAGGTTATAGGCCGATAGCTTTTTGGAAGGTTGGTTTCGTTATTCTTTGGGAGTAGGTAAGTAATACCACTTGCTAACCATTCAGGTGTTTTCTTTGGGTCTCTCATAATTCCATTGAGCAGCTGAACTAGCTTACCGTGTGCGCATGGGAGCGATGCGAGCCAGAAATTCGGCACCCTATCTTTACCAGGGGATTTCGAATTATGGACCTTCGTGAGTGCCTTTCTTAGGTCTGCTATTTTGATGTCTTCCCATGCTTGTTGCTGTAAATTTTGGTAGGATCCTTCAGTTTGTATAATCCAGTCTGCATTTGTGTTGTACGTCTTCTTGTCACTCCAAATCCTTTTCCAAAAGTTTTGAACTTCTTCCATGGGAGGGGGCTCTTTAACGGTTACTTTCTCCTTCCCTATTTCTCTGTAGAATTTTTTGGCATTGGATGTGAACAGCTTATTTTGCTTGTAAATCTTGTTTCTCTTCTCAAATCTTCGTATTCTTTGGGCTTTTGCTTGGACTTTTTGTTTCAGCGTTTCTTTTATTGATATCAGTTCTTCTCTTGGTGAGGATCCAAATTTTCTCTTCATCCTTCTTCCTGTTCTGGATCTTACATCATTTCCACATATTAGTTCATTTAATATTGATATTTCCCCTCTCATAAATTCAATCTCTTTTTCAGTTTTACTTCTCCAGGTTTGATTTCTTCCCAGGTTTTGTTTTCCTTGTTTTTTCGGGGGCATACAGCTGGTTTCAATTGTCCTAGTAGAAGCGTAAATAATTTCATTTAACTCAGTAAAATCAGGTTTTAATTCTTGTATTATTTCATTTGTTACATAGTTGCCGATTTGGATTTGTTTTTTATTTTGGTTTGTATTTGAGAGTTTATGAAGTGGTTCTCTATCATTCATACTTGTATGTCTTACAACTTCAAGTGTATTCAGGATTTTCTGCCTCATTTCTGCCATAGACTCTCTGTGTTCTTCAGCAAATGCGAGATCTTCAGTTACTGTTGTTTTACCTTTTCCTGGCTATCTTTAACAGGTTCAATAGAATTTCTTGTATCTTCAGGCCTTTGCGTACTTTGGTCAGATGGCAGTCTTTCAATTAAGCCGCGTGGCGGGCTATACTGTTCATCTGATTCTTCATTTCCTTTGTGTCTTATATTTATGTCATTTTCCGTTGCGTGCTTGATCGCGCTTATTTCACTGTCTGTGAGTCTGTTATTTCTAAGGATATCCCTCCTCACATTTGCCAATTTGTTCTCGTCCAAATAGGGCCTACTGTCTTGATTCCGTGTTCTCCATATACTGTAAGAGTTTGCGGTGTGTCTCTCTTGAGATGGCCGACCTAATGCATAGTAATAAGCGTATATTACTTCTTTATACTCTTCACGGGTCCATTTGTTCCGCTTACATTTTTCTTTCAGTGGTGGTTGTGGTGGTGAACTTGGAGGGCTCGAGTTGGGGAATTTCCCGTTCAAGTGACCATCCATGTCCGTATTCGGAGAAGAGTTTGTGCCATTTGATGACTTTTCGTTCCCAGGCTGGCTCTTCCCTGGGGGACGCGCTTCCAGATTATCCATAGGACAAGCGATTTGGTATACTGATTTAGTTTTCCTTTTAGTTTCCAAAAAACATTTTGGTGCTACGATAATGTTATCATTTTTTAGCTTTGATTGGCTCGTGGGGAGACGGCCATCATTGCCGTTACAATTATAATCGTACCATTATAGCAGCCGTAGTCGGCTTATTATTGTTATTATCATCACCATTATTATCACTATTATCATTATCGCCACTACTACTATCATCACCATCATCATCATCATCATCATCAATGATATTGTTTTATGTGTAGTCACAGCAGTATCTTATTATTGTTATTTTTGTTTTGTTTTTTTTTATCATTATCACCACCACAGTAGTGTCTGTCTGTCTCGTTGGCTGGCTGGCTGGCTGTCTTCAACGCCAGAATTCTTGCCTGTCAAATAATACTTTCATATTTGGTTAACATCTAAAGAGCCGAGGTGAGGATTGTGTTGGCTGAACTCTGTGAGTGTGTATGTGGGTGTGTGTAGATAGATAGATAGATTATCAGCATTATTACTATCATTATTATCATCATCACCATCATCACATCATCAGTGATGTTTATTTATTTATTTTTTTATTTTATTTTTTTTTTGGTCAAAAAAAGTTCAAATGTCTGCTTAAGAAAAATTAAGGAAGGGCTGTTCTGTATTGTTTGTGAATAGAGAAGTTGTGTTCGACCAGAGATAATCTTATTATTATTATTATTATTATTATTATTATTATTATTATTATTATTATTATTATTATTATTATTATTATTATTATTATTATTATTATTATTATTATATTATATTATTATTATTAATATTGTTATTGATATTATTATTATTATTATTATATTATTATTATTATTATTATTATATTATTATTATTATTATTATCATCATTATTATTATTATTACCATTGTTGCTACTACTTATTCTATCTCTAGCTAACTATATATTTTTACTATTAAGTCTAGCTATTATGGTACCCATATTTGGAAGAGTAGAGTATGATATATATATAAATATCTCTATATATATATGTATGTATGTATACATATGCATATATATATATATAAGCATATATATATATACATATCTATATATATTATATATATGTATATATGTATATGTATATATATATATATATATACTTATATATATACATACATATATACATATATATATGTATATATATACATGTATGCATAAAAATTTATATATATATACTTATATACATATACATCTATACATATACATCTATTTATATACATATATTACATGCATACATATATATGCATAAATTAATATATATATATATACCTATATATATATACAAATATATATATATTATATATATATATATACACAGATAGATAGATACATAGATAGATAGATAGATAGATAGATAGATAGATAGATAGATAGATAGATAGATAGATAGATAGATAGATAGATAGATAGATAGATAGATAGATAGATAGATAGATAGATAGATAGATAGATAGATATAGATATATATATGAATATGCATCTATGCATATACACCTATACATATAGATCTATATATTCATACAGATATACATTTCTATATATTCTTACATATATATGTTCGGATATATATATATTTACTTATACATCTGTATATATACTTACATATATATGTGCGGGTATATATACATATATATGCATGCATACATATATATAAATTTATATATATATATACACATAATATATATATATTTTATATAATTTGTGTGGGCGCGTGCATATGCATGTATATATGTAACGTGAAATATTTTCACATTGTATATATTATATATATAGTTACAGTGAAAGTATTAGTAGTGAAATTATTAAAACTGAAACTATTATCTCACATTAAAACAGAGATGTTATTGCCTCACCTTTGGCACGTAATACCGAAACCGTCTAAGAGATTGCTCCGAGCTTAGATGAGGTAAGAAGTTGAACAATTGTGTGACCCATGACACTCTTGGACCCTATGTAGTGAATGTATAAAAATTTGAATGAAATTGGTCGGGAAGTCTCAAGTTTTTGTGATGCACACATGCATACGGGCAGAAACACAGACAGACACACATTCTTAGTTCTATATAGATAGATAGATAGATAGATAGATAGATAGATAGATAGATAGATAGATAGATAGATAGATAGATAGATAGATAGATAGATAGATAGATAGATAGATAGATAGATAGATAGATAGATAGATAGATAGATATGTAGATAGATAGATAGATAACTTTTTATTGTGGCCACACAGGGCTAAACACAGAAAAAATGGACGAAATACAATGTAGAGTTTTTTTTTCTTTTCGAGGTGGGATGGGTGGGACACACAATGAACAAACGTTCGATCAATAGGGATCTGTGGGTTATGTGGTGTATGAAAAAGCAATATAAATAAAGTTCACAGTTTAGGTGTAGCCTTGGAAAGAAAAACCTACAAAAAAGATCAAGGTCACCTCAGACAGTTCGAAATGTACACATGAGTAAGTCACCTTACATCTCGTTGTCTCTTTTGGTTACAGATTTACGCTTAAAATAGTGTCGTCTTTCATACTGACCATTTTTGCCACTTTTACCCACCTTTTATTAAAACATTCGTTCGACAAAGCCTTCCTCTCTATTCTCATCTTCCTTTTGTGGTACTTGAAAAAGTTGACGAGAGACTGACCAGAGAGGAAGGTGTTTGTTTGCAGTCCTTTCAAACGCGTCCACCACACACATTCTTTCGCCATAGCAATCAGCGTAACGAAAACCGTTTTCCCTTCCCGTTTAAAGGAAGGTGGTGGAACAATATTCACGAAAGACTCGGCCGATAAGCGGGCCCGTCCTACACGCGACAACAGCTGTTCGACGAAGGTCCACAGCTCTGAAATATCTGGACACTGCACGAGTGCGTGCAGAACGGTTACGTCGTTCTGACAGCATCTCGGGCAGGTCGGTCCGGTGGTAGTTTTCGAACCGTGCCTGTAGCTCTTCTCTCGAACGGGTAGTGCGTCTCGATAACATTGCCAAGCCAGGGATCTCTGGAAGTTATCTATACGCCCCGGCCCGAACGTCGTCCTGAAAAAGCAGGTTAGGAATTTTTCGTCGACGCCCAGGTTTTCCCCGAGTGTGTCGTCGGACCTCCCCTCCACTAGTCCTCTATAGAACGCTTTAGTCGTTTGTAAGTTGCACAAGTTTGAGCCCGGACGGTAGAGCTGCTGTAGAGCTTGACGACACTCTCGGTGCCAATCGCCCAGTTTCAGTCTCTTCTTGATCCACGTTTGCAGTTCCGTCAGTGATCCGAGCTGCGGGAAGGCACGCCTCACAAACGGCGCCCACACCTGTTCACCGTCATCGATGAAGTTCCAGTGATGTCGCAGTCTCAACGCATGCCTGCGCATCATCAACCACGGCATACCCAGTCCTCCATTTAACGGATGTTGACAGCAAATGGACCGCCTCACCATCGGAACGCCACCCTTCCACAGAAAGCGGAAGAGTATGCGTTCCAGTTTGGTGATGGTAGCGTCGGGACAAGGCAAGACGGTCAGGCGGTAATTGATGACGGATGCGATATACGCGTTCGCCACCTCCGCCCGACCTTTTAGAGACAGCCTTCTCTCGGCCCATGCTTGGCTGAGAGCGACCACTCTACTCGTGATCTCGTCCCAGTTCTTATCCATTTGGAGGTCCGGAATGAACCAGACCCCGAGCAATTTAACCGGTCCGTCCGTCCAACGTCCCACTACTGAGCCGCAGTCGGACGGCATGGGCTTGCTTCTCCAGGTTCCGAGTAGCAAACCCACTGACTTTTCCGCGTTAATTCTCGCTCCCGTCACCGTTTCGTATTTTCTTAGTGTCTCGCCTATCATCTGGTTGTGTTTTTCGCCCGGCACTATGACAGTGACATCGTCCACATATGCCGACACGCTCGTCCCGCAACCCAGTTCCCGTGGGATGCCCCACAGTGTCGCCAGCTTCCGCAGTAGCGGCTCGAGAGTCAATACATACAGAAGCGCCGACAGGGGACACCCCTGACTGACCGAACGCATTATGTCAAACAGTTTCGACAGGTGACCGTTCACCCGAATCACCGATCGGATGCCGCTATACAAGGCAGCGATCCAACCGCGGAAGACGGGACCGAAGCCAGCCGCCCTGAAGACGGCCGCCAAGTACCGATGGTCGACCCTATCGAAGGCTTTAGATTGATCCAAATTGATCAGCGCCCCACCCATGCCAGGATCCTTAACTACCCTGTCCACAATGTAGCGTATCAGATGGAGGTTGTCATGTATGGTTCTGCCCGGCACTGCGCATGTTTGCGCCCTGTCGACCAGTTTACCAATGACAAGCGTCAACCTCTCGGCTATTACTTTGGCCAAAATTTTCAAATTTGCGTTGAGCAGAGTGATGGGCCTGAAATTATCTATAAAATTCCCCTTGTTTGGGTCTTTCTTCAGCAACGTCACTGCACCTCGGCTCACGAAACCGGATATTCTCCCGTTTTGTTGCCAGTTGCAGCAGACTGATGCCAAGAGGTCGCCAAACAAGTCTGGCATTTGACAATACAGCTCGTAAGGTAGACCATCCAATCCAGGCGACTTATCCCTCGCGCAGCCCGCCATCGCATCCCGCACGTCAGCGGCTGTGATGGGACTTTCATAACACTCCGCTTCCCTTGTCAAGAGCCGCGGCAGGTCGGTCAGGTAGGCGCTTCCGTCGGTCCAGCGTCCCACAATGGAGACGCTGTTGGACGGCATGGGCCTGCTTCTCCAGGTGCCGAGCCGCAAGCCTACTGACTTTTCCCGGTTAATTTTTGCTCCCGTTACCGCTTCATATTCTTTTAGTGTCTCGCCGACCAGCTCCATGTGCTGGTAGCTCGACACTATGATGGTGACATCGTCCGCGTATGCAGACACGCTCCTCCCGCATCCCAGCTCTCGTGGGATGCCCCTCAGCGTGCCAGTTTCCGCAGTAGTGGCTCAAGAGTCAATACATACAGCAGCGATGAGAGGGGACATCCCTGACGAACCGAACGCATGATGTTAAAAGGTCTGGATAGATGACCATTTACGCGAACTACTGAGCGGATGCCGCTGTATAAGGCAGCGATCCAACCGCAGAAAACTGGACCGAAACCAGCCGCTTTAAGGACAGCCTCCAAGTAGTGATGGTCTACCCTATCGAAAGCTTTTGATTGATCCAAATTGATCAGCGCCCCACCCATGCCAGGATTCTTGACTACCCTGTCTATGATGTAGCGCATCAGATGGAGGTTGCAATGAATACTTCTACCCGGCACGGCGCATGCTTGTCGACTAGTTTCTTGATGACAAGCTCCAACCTCTCGGCTAATACCTTGGCCAAAATTTTGAAATCTGCGTTGAGCAGAGTGATGAAATTATCTATTACGTCCCCCTTGTTTGGATCTTTCTTCGTCAGTGCCACTGCTCCTTGCTTTACAAAAGCAGGGATACTCCCGTTTTGCTGCCAGTTGCAGTAGACAGCTGCCAAGACGCATCCAAACAAGTCTGGCATATGAAAATAAAGTTCGTAGGGCAGACCATCCAAGCCTGGTGACTTGTCTCTCGCGCAGCCTGCCATCGCATCCTGTACGTCCGCAGCTGTGATAGGCCTTTCACAAGACTCCGCCTTGCTGAGAGTCGTGACAAGGCATGCAGGTAGGCACTAAAGTCTACTCTGCGTTCTGACCCACCACTTGTCCCAAACAGTTGGGTGAAGTGTTGTTGAAAAGCCTCACACATCCTTTTAGGCTCGAGCAATTCGCACCCCTGTTCATCTGTAAGAGACTTGATGGTGTCTCTGTTGCCTCTTTGTGTCTCCACCACTCGGGATTCTTGGGTGGCTCCAACTCCTTCATTCCTCAGAGCACGCATCCTAGCTCTGACAACGCATCCTTCGTGTTTGGCGTTGAGGTGTTGGTCGAGGGCCAACCTCGCTGCCAGTACGTTGGACGCGATGCCATTTCTAAATGCCTCTTCTAAACTCTTAACTAAGTCTCCCTCTATTCTATTTCGGTCTAAATCTAGGGCTTTACTGTACCCGATTGATTCTGCTATGTGTCTTATCTAAGTCAAGTGTACAAGTCACAGACTTGTGATCTGTGTAACTGACTATATGAAATTGTGGACAACCTACACTATTTTTATCTATTGTCCTGCAGAATACTCTATCTAAGTACGATCTGGACGACCCGATGCGGTTACTCCATGTCCACATCGGCACATTCGGGTGGTCCAGTCGGCACCTGTCAGATAGTTGGCAACGTCTGAGCAGGTCTTTGAGGCAATTGCATCCCCTCCTATTGCTATCTCTTCCCACGTAGTCTAGATGCGTGTCCAGGTGGCATTCCAATCCCCCACTAAAAGTAAAGGACGAGACGTTCCCATGAAAGACTCTAGACGTCGAAAGTAATTTGGTCGGCCTGTTAAGGACGGAGCATAAACTGTTATCAGTCGAAAAGCAAACTCATTGCTGCCATCGACATCCAAAACGACCAGCCTACCCTCCGGGTCTAGGAAAATTGCTCTTACTTTGAGATCCAGACTCTTCCGGAGAAGCACCGCGGTGCCACCTCCGCCCATTCTCGGTAGACACGGAGAAAAATAAATGTTGAAATGTGTGCCGAACATGTGCTGGAGTGCCCACGAGCTGCGGTGTCTGGTCTTACTGATGGCTATGATATGCAGATTTAGTGACTTGATGTCGTTTAACAGGTAGCCTTGTTTCCAAGGCGACCCCAAGCCACGTACATTTATACTGCCTATTTTGAGCATGTTCCTATAAAAAATTGTGTTTTACACACGAAAAGAAGATGAGAAAAAAGAGAGAGAGAAAGGTTACTTATTGTCCGAAAGTCCTTTGTTTTTCACTTCACAGTCTTCTGCCATGAGGTTTTTATAAAGTTTCTTTGATAAATATTTTTGAAAGCTCCCAACTGCATCAGGGTAGATAGATTTCAGGGTACTGTGTGTGTTCTGTGTTACGTGTATTATTTTAATGTGTTGTGGTGGTGTTGTGCGTGGGTGGTTATTTGTTTTTGTATCGTTTTCAGTTATGTCGGTGTTTGACCTAATGTATTCCATTAGGTCGTGATTGTTTGTATTTATGGCTGTCAACATTGTCGGGGGGTTTGGTGATAGTGTGTTTGTGTTGATGTGTTCGTTTTCTGTGGATGTTTTTGTTTCGGGAGTGGTGAATCTTCCTGCTTTGTTTGTTAGCTTTTCTATTCTTTTTTTCCCCTTTTCCCCTTCCCCCTGTGGCTATTTGCCAATCCTTTGTGTCTTCTTCATCTAATGACATGTCAGAGGAATCAGAGAGTGGGAGGGGAAAAGTATTCCGGTCTATTTTTGGCTGTGCTGACTTTGTTGTTGGTGTTGGTTGGTGAGCGTTAGGGTGTGGTGTATGGGTTTTGGAGGTGATGTGTGGGTATTTTGTGTTTGTGTTTTTGTTGGTATTGTTGTGGTGTTTGGGGTGTGTGTTTTGGGGCATTTGGAATAGTAATTGCTTCTTTATTTTCGATGCTTGTCTTTTTGGTAGATGTTCTTGGTTTGGGAGTTGGTTTCTCTTTTGTTGTCGCTGTTGATGTTGTTTGGTTGGGTAGGTTTGTTTCTTGTTGATTTTCTTTGACCGGTTCTTTTATTGTTCGTGCAAACTGTCGTGTGGGTAATAAAGCTGGCTTTTTTGTTTTTTCCGGCTGCTGTTGTTGTTGCTGCTGTTTTCTTGCGGCAGATTTGTAGTCTTTTTTTAGATGTTGCTCACTGTCGCATATGTGGTCTTCTGATATATATATCTGGGTGGGTATTTTGTTGATGGCATCTTGGTCGATGTGTAGCAGAATTTCTACTCTTTTTCCCACCCAGTTTTTGTGTTCAGTGACCGTAGTTTGTAGCATGTTAAAATCGTTCATTTCCACACATATGGCCGATGTTAGCCATAGAGTGTCCGCTATTTGTGGAACATTGTTTAATATGACCTTAGTTACTCTCTGTCCATGGTAGCTAGGTATCATAGTGAGTTCATCCGAATGAAGAGATAGCGTTGAGAGTCGTTTTGCTAACTCTTCAGTGTGGAAAACTACTTGTATGTGCGCAAATTTGTTCCACCAGGTCACATATTCTTTGAAATTCCAGATAGGTTACAAGCATTTTTCGATTTTGTTTGTGTTCGCCTTTTCTGGACTTTTGTTTTGTTGTTGATTATTTTATATATAATGGTTTTCTTTTTTTCATTTTCTAGTATTTGTTGTGGTATGTTTATTTTTACTTTGCCATTTTCTTTAGTTATTAAAGTTTTGGTATCTTTTATCTGTTGTGCAGTAAAAGATACTGTTGTCTTTTTTTCTTTTATCGCCTCGGCGAAATTTGTTGTTTTGTTATTGTTGTTGCTGGTGGTGATGTTGTTGGCTGCAGTTGGTAAATTCGGTGTATTTGGTGTCTGATGTTTGATTGTGCAAGTAGGAAGGGGTGGAAAATTGCTTGCATAATTTGTCCCTGCGTTTGAGTAGCTTTCGGCAATTCGTTTGGTGGTCGCGGTCTTTTGTCTCTCTCCTTCAGTTCTTGGTGTTGGAGGAAACAAGGTCTGAAAGGAATTGTTGTTGTTGTTATTGTTGTTATTGTTGTTGGAGTTGGCGGTGGTGTCAGTGGCAAAAGCGACAGCCGTGGCAGCAGATATCGTTACATTCTGGACATTTATATTTACTTCATTTTTGTTGTTGTTGTTGTTAACGGTTGTTGTGTCAGTGTTATTTCTATCAGATATGGTAGCTTTGATGTTGGTGGTGGTGGTGGTGTTGATTTCAGTTTTATTTTTCTTTATATCAGCGTCTTTGTTGACTGTCTTTTCCAAAACAGGGAAATCCTCTTTAGAAAAAATCGTAGAATATTGTTCTACGATAAAATTTCTCGACATTTTTTTTTTAGAAAAATAAAAATCAATTGATGAAAATGCCCCAAGGGGCGAATTCTACATTTGAAAAACACCCAAACGAAAGTTGGGCGTTTGAAAAGTTGAAAAACTCCGAAAATGTAAAGTGCAAACAAATGGATGCAAACGAGAGAGAAAGAACAGCGTCTACGCGTTATGAGGAACGCTTCGGCGACATTGTGTGAAAACAAGCTATTAATCAAAAATTTTGATATATAATCGAGGCTGAAATTGCCCCTAGGGGCAAAATCCCCTCCGGAAAAACCCACCCAGACGAAAGCTGGGTGTCTTACACACTCCATGTGCAAAATTTGACACGAAACTTTTTCAAAAACACAATAAAAAAAGGTTTTGACTTAGGAGCCGGTCTGTCAGTGAATACTTTCGATCGAGATAGATAGATGAATAGACAGACAGACAGACAGACAGACAGACAAATTGATAGATAACTTTCTTTTATTAGCCACACAGGGCTGAATACAGAGGGGACAAATACATATGCAGAGCTTTTCTTTTCGAGGGTGGAAAAAAAGAAAATAAATGTAAGATTGCGATCAAAAGGGATCGAGAGGAGGAAAAAAAGAAAAGAAATCGTGTATCACAGAAATAATAATAAAAACATTGATAAAACAAGATTGGGTTCATCCGTGGGAAGAAAAGCCTACAGAAAAGACCACGGGAACCTCGGTCAGGGAGGAAATAACCACATGAGATCAAAATGCTCACTTTCTTTCTTTTTCACGATCTACAGGATCATGCTCAAAATAGTTTCGTCACTCGCACGCACCATCTTTGCAACATTCACCCATCTTTTTTTGAATCTTTCGCGAGACAAAACTTCCCTCTCCATTATCACCTTCCTTTTCAAGTGGTACTTGAAAAAGTTGATGAGCGACTGGCCAGAGAGGTAAGTGTTTGTCTCTAATCCTTTCGCTCGGGTCCACCACACACATTCTTTCACCATGGCCACCAGTACGATGAAAACTGCCTTGCCTTCCCGGTTGAGGGAAGGGGGCGGAGCCATTCACACGACAGACTCGGCCGATAGGCGGATTCGTCCCACACGTGACAGCAGCCGTTCGGCATAAGCCCACAGGTCTGAAATGGTTGGACATTGCACGAGTGCGTGCAGAACGGTTTCGTCGCTCTGACCGCATCTCGGGCAAGTCGGTCCAGTGTGTCTGAAACCGTGTCTGTAGAGCTTATCCCGAACAGGTAATGCTTCTCCATAGCACTGCCAGGCCAAGGATCTTTGGTGATTGTTCATAGGTCCCGGCCCGAAAGTTGTCCTGAACAGGCGGGTCAGGTGTTCCTCGTCGACGCCCAGACTCTGCCCGAGTTCGTCGTCGCACCTCCCCTCTACTAATCCTCTATAGAATGCCTTTGTTGTGATGGAGTCGCACAAGCTCGATCCCGGACGGCAGGGTTGGTTGAGAGCAACGCGACACTCACGGTGCCATTCGCCTAGCCTCGGTCTCTGCTTGATCCATGACTGTAGTTCGTCCAAGGAGACGAGCTGCGGGAAAGCGCGCCGCACAAAAGGCGACCACAACTGTTCACCGTCGTCTATGAAGCGCCGGAGATGTCGCAGTCTCAGCGCATGTCTGCGCATCATCAACCACGGCATGTCCAGCCCTCCATTTAGCGGGTGTTGACAGCAAATGGATCGCCTAACCGTCGGAACGTTTCCCTTCCACAAGAAGCGGAAGCGTATACATTCCAGTTTGGTGATGGTAGGGTCGGGACAAGGCACGACGGTCAGACGATACTCGATGACGGATGCGGGTACGCGTTCGCCACCTCCGCCCGACCTTTTAGGGATAGATTTCTCTCAGCCCATTTCTGGGTGAAGGTAGCCACACTAGTCGTTATCTCGCCCCAGTTCTTCTCCATTTGGAGGTCCGGACCGAACCAGACCCCGAGCAATTTAACCGGTCCGTCCGTCCAGCGTCCCACGATGGAGACGCTGTTGGACGGCATGGGCCTGCTTCTCCAGGTGCCGAACCGCAAGCCCACTGACTTTTCCCGGTTAATTTTTGCTCCCGTTACCGCTTCTTATTCTTTTAGTGTCTCGCCGACCAGCTCGATGTGCTCGTAGTTCGACACTATGATGGTGACGTCATCCGCGTATGCAGACACGCTCCTCCCGCATCCCAGCTTTCGTGGGATGCCCCTCAGCGTCGTTAGTTTCCGCAGTAGTGGCTCAAGAGTCAATACATACAGCAGCGATGAGAGGGGACATCCCTGACGAACCGAACGCATGATGTTAAAAGGTCTGGATAGATGACCATTTACGCGAACTACTGAGCTGATGCCGCTGTATAAGGCAGCGATCCAACCGCGGAAAACTGGACCGAAACCAGCCGCTTTAAGGACAGCCTCCAAGTAGTGATGGTCTACCCTATCGAAAGCTTTTGATTGATCCAAATTGATCAGCGCCCCACCCATGCCAGGATTCTTAACTACCCTGTCTATAATATAGCGCATCAGATGGAGGTTGTCATGAATACTTCTACCCGGCACGGCGCATGTTTGCGCCTTGTCGATTAGTTTCTTGATGACAAGCGCCAACCTCTCGGCTAATACCTTGGCCAAAATTTTGAAATCTGCGTTGAGCAGAGTGATGGGCCTGAAATGATCTATGACGTCCCCCTTGTTTGGGTCTTTCTTAATCAGTGCCACTGCTCCTCGCTTTACAAAAGCAGGACTACTCCCGTTTTGCTACCAGTTGCAGTAGACAGCTGCCAAGACGCATCCAAACAAGTCTGGCATATGAAAATAAAGTTCGTAGGGCAGACCATCCAAGCCTGGTGACTTGTCTCTCGCGCAGCCTGCCATCGCATCCTGTACGTCCGCAGCTGTGATAGGCCTTTCACAAGACTCCACCTCTCTTGCTGAGAGTCGTGGCAAGGCATGCAGGTAGGCACTAAAGTCCACTCCGCGTTCTGACCCACCACTTGTCCCAAACAGTTGGGTGAAGTGTTGTTGAAAAGCCCCACACCTCCTTTTAGGCTCAAGCAATTCGCGCCCCTGTTCATCTATAAGAGACTTGATGGTGGCTCTGTTGCCTCGTTGCGTCTCCACCACTCGGGCCTCTTGGGCGGCTCCAACTCCTTCGTTCCTCAGAGCACGCATCCTAGCTCTGACAACGCATCCCTCACGTTTGGCGTTGAGGTGTTGGTCGAGGGCCAATCTCACCGCCAGCACGTGGACGCGATGCCAGTTCTAAATGCCTCTTCTAAAACCTTAACTAATTCTCCCTCTATTCTATTTCGGTCTAATGCTAGGGCTTTACTGTATCTGACTGATTCTGCTTTAATTGCTTTTTTTAGGGCATACCACCATCTGTTGTTGATGATGGTACCCGTCAAAGCTCTCTTAACTAATGTGCTGATCCGGTCCCTGTAAACCTGTCGTGCTGTAAAAGACGCGTTCAGTTTCCAGTAACCAGGACCCTGCCTATGTGTCTTATCTAAGTCAAGTGTACAAGTCACAAACTTGTGATCTGTGTAACTGACTATATGAAATTGTGGACAACCTACACTATTTTTATCTATTGTCCTGCAGAATACTCTAGTATGATCTGGACGACCCGATGCGGTTACTCCATGTCCACATTGGCACATTCGGGTGGTCCAGTCGGTACCTGTCAGACAGTTGGAAACGTCTGAGCAGGTCTTTGAGGCATTTGCATCCCCTTCTATTGCTATCTCTGCCCACGTAGTCTAGATGCGTGTCCAGGGTGGCATTCCAATCCCCCACTAAAAGTAAAGGACGAGACGTTCCCATGAAAGACTCTAGACGTCGAAAGAAATCTGGTCGGCCTGTCAAGGACGGAGCATAAACTGTTATCAGTCGAAAAGCACACTCATTGCTGCCATCGACATCCAAAACGACCAGCCTACCCTCCGGGTCTAGGAAAATTGCTCTTACTTTGAGATCCAGACTCTTCTGGAGAAGCACCGCGGTGCCACCTCCGCCCATTCTCGGTAGACACGGAGAAAAATAAATGTTGAAATGTGTACAGAAACTGTGCTGGAGTGCCCGCAAGCTATGGAGTCTGGTCTCACTGATGGCTATGATATTCAGATTTAGTGACTTGATGTCATTTAACAGGTAGCCTTATTTCCAAGGCGACCCCAAGCCACGTACATTTATACTGCCTATTCTGAGCATGTTCCGATAAAATTGTGTTTTACACACGAAAAGAAAGTGCAAAAAAGGAAAGAGAGAGAGAAAAGGTTACTTGTTGTCCGAAAGTCCTTTGTTTTTCACCTCACAGTATTCTTCCATGAGGTTTTTGTATAGTTTCTTTGATGAATACTTTTGAAATCTCCCTACTGCATCAGGGTAAAGAGATTTCAGGTGCTGTATGTGTTCTGTGTTACGTGTATTATTTTAATGTGTTGTGGTGGTGTTGTGCGTGGGTGGTTACTTGTTTTTATGTCGTTTTCAGTTATGTTGCTGTTTGACCTAATGTGTTCCATTAGGTCGTGGTTGTTTGTGTTTATGGCTGTCAACATTGTTGGGGGGTTTGATGATGGTGTGTTTGTGTTGATGTGTTTGTTTTCTGGGGATGTTTTTGTTTCGGGAGTGGTGAATCTTCCTGCTTTGTTTGTTATCTTTTCTTTTCTTTTTTTCCCCTTTTTCCCCTCCCCCCTGTGGATATTTGCCAATCTTCTGTGTCTTCTTCGTCTAATGACAAATCAGAAGAATCAGAGCTTGGAAGAGGGAAAATATTGGGGTCTATTGTAGACTGTGTTGATTTTGTTGTTGGTGTTGGTTGGTGAGGGTCAGGTTGTGGTGTATGCGGTTTTGGAGGTGGGGTGTGGGTATTTTGTGTTTGAGTGATTGTAGGTATTGTTGTGTTGTTTGGGGTATCAATTTTGTGGGGATTTGGAGTAGTAATTGTTTCTTCATTTTCGATGAGTGTCTTTTTGGCAGATGTCCTTGGTTTGGGAGTTTGTTTATTCTTGGTTGTTGTTGTTGGTGGTGTTGCTTCTGTTCTTGGTGCAGTTGGTGTGGTTGTTTGGTTGGTGAGGTTTGTTTTTTGTTGATTTTCTGTGATTAGTCCTGTTCGTGCAAAACGTGGTGTGGGTAGTAAAGCTGTTTATTGTTTTTTTTTTTTTCGGCTGCTGTTGTTGTTGCTGTTGTTTTCTTGCGGCAGATTTGCAATCATTTTTTAGGTGTTGCTCACTGCCGCATATGTAGCAACGTGGTCTTCTGCCATCGACGACCACATACAACTTGTGGTCTTCTGATACACATATCTGGGTGGGTATTTTCTTTATGTCCTCTTGTATTATACGTAGTAGAAATTCTACTTTTTTTCCCACCCAGTTTTTGTGCTCCGTGACCGTGGTTTCTAAAATTGTGAAATCTTCCATTTTCACACATAAGGCCTTTACTAGCCATAGATTGTTAGCTATTTTTGGGACATTGTTTAAAGTGATCTTAGTCACTTTCTGTCCACGATAGCATGGTGTTAGTTGAAGTTCATCCGAATGAAGAGTTAGCGTTGAGAAACGTCTTGCCAACTCTTCAGTGTAGAAGACCACTTGTATGTGTGCGAACTTGTTCCACCAGGTCACATACTCTTTGTAGTTCCAGATGGGTTTCAAGCATTTTTCGATTTTGCTTGTGTTAGCCTTCTCTGGATTTTTTGTTTTCTTATTAATTATTTTATATATAATTGTTCTTTTTTTTTCATCTTCTAATATTTCTTGTGGTATGTTTATTTTTACTATACCATCTACTTCTGTTATTAAAATGTTCGTGTCTTTTATTTGTTGTGCAGTAAAATATACTGTTGTCTTTTTTTCTTTTATCTCCTCGTCGAAATTTGTTGTTGTTTTGTTATTGTTTTTGCTGGTGGTGATGTTGTTGTTGGCTGCAGTTGGTAAAATCGGTGTATTTGGTTTGATTGTGCAAGTAGGAAGGGGTGAAAAATTACTTGCATAGTTTATCCCTGTATTCAAGCAGCTTTTGTCAATTTGTTTGGTGGTCACAGTCTTTTGTTTATTCCCTTCAGTTCTTGTTGTTGGAGGAGACAAGGTCTGAACGGGATTGTTGTTGTTGCTATTGTTGTTGGCGGTGGTGTCAGTGGCAGAAGAGACAGCCGTGGCAGCAGATGTCGAAATGGTGGCGCAAATGTTATTATTCTTGTTGTCATTGTTATTGTTGTTGTTGTTGGTAGTTGAGGTAGTAGATGAGGTGGCGGTGGTGGTGGTGGTGGAGGCTGTGGTGGTAGCAGTAGTAGTCTTGTTGTTGTTGTTGTTAGTGGTGGTGGTGACAGTGCTGTTATCGCAAGTGGTTGCAGCGTTCACTGCCACGTCATTTAGGTTTGCACTTTACGTGCATGAGTTCTTTTTTTCTTCTCCTAGCGTTTCCAAACTAGGAGAATGTTGGTCGATAAAGGAACGCGACCAGCGTTCTACAATACAATTTCTCGACATTTTCGAAATGTCGAGAAAAAAATACACAAATTAAATAGGGTTGAAACTGCCCCTAGGGGCGAATTCCTCCCTTCGAAAAGCACTCAAACGAAAGTTGGGTGCCTTACACACCTTATTTACAAAAATGTACACAAAAATTGGGCTATAAATAGTCAAAATAAATGATTACCTTCGGAGCCGAGGTGACAACACGTCCGTCGATAGATAGATAGATAGATAGATAGATAGATAGATAGATAGATAGATAGATAGATAGATAGATAGATAGATAGATAGATAGATAGACAGACAGATAGATAGATTGGATAGATAGATAGATAGATAGATAGATAGATAGATAGATAGATAGATAGATAGATAGATAGATAGATAGATAGATAGATAGACAGACAGATAGATAGACAGACAGATAGATAGATAGATAGATAGATAGACAGACAGATAGATAGACAGACAGATAGATAGATAGATAGATAGATAGATAATAGATAGATAGATAGATAGATAGATAGATAGATAGATAGATAGATAGATAGATAGATAGATAGATAGATAGATAGATAGATAGATAGATAGATAGATAGATAAATTTGATAGATTGATTGATAGATTATCCTACCCGAGCTTTACTCTCATTTGACGCCGCAGCTACGGACTGGGAGGCTTCGTGACAGGCTCTGCATCAGATGGCTGGACGTCATTAAAGATGACTTCCAGAGGCTCAATGTTACTTTGGAGGACGCGGAAGTGTTGGCACGGGACCGTCAGAGAGGGAGAGCCCTGGTGGACCTGGTCGGCTTTACGCAGGATGACGTTTCTGAGTCCCCTAATTTAGGATGACGCCTGCCCCAACAAGCAAAGGAAGTAAGCAAACAATCAAGCAAGCAATAGGCGGAAAATAGTTAGAAGCGTTATATTTCTGCGCTTTGCATTTTTAGCTCATATCCCAAAGATTGATATTTTCCATTCTTCCAAGATTGATAAATAAAGTATTAATACAGAGTGGTGGTCATGTAGAATCGTTACAGCACTAGACGAGATAGCTTGTGGTACCCGTGTCAGTTCTTCATGTCTTATGTTCAAATCTATCCGTATCTTACTTATGTATGAGATTTATTAACTCATCGCCCAATTTAACGTTTCCACAATCTAACACATTGAATGACTTTAATGGAGTCCACTGCTTCGAGCAGTAGGACCAGGTCTCAGATATGATGATACCTTCCTCCCCTTTCGCCATGGTATTCTGGAGAGCACTCATTCCTACTGGTATTTCCGTTCGCTAAGCGCGAAAAAATAAAACATCGCACCAAATATATACAGTAGATTCCGACTAAAACTGTGGTCTGCGTCGCCAAAAGTTGTTCCACAAAGATTATGAATTTCAATAATCATACGTGAAACGTACTCTTTCCCAACTTAAAACAGGAAGTAAAACGTAAACTTAAGTATTGAATAGGTACTAAGCTAACAAAGAATGAGTCCTGGGGTCCATTCTTCGACTAAAACACCTAAAAATGGTGGCTGTCAAATGACTGAAACAGATAAATGCATAAAAGAATATAGAAAGACAAAATGAGATAAGCTGGACAAGAGGAGACATGTGGGATAGAGAGTAGTTGAAAGCTAATGACCCTTTTAGTATGTATATATATTTGTATGTATGTATGTATGTATGTATGTATGTATGTATGTATGTATGTATGTATGTATGTATGTATGGATGCATGTATGTATGTATATATATATGTATGTATGTAATATTATATATCTGTAAATGTAATATGTGACAATTATTCGGTAGCCATGATAAAACTCCGAGTTTCGGATGCCGAGTTGGAAATCCACGCCACCATCTCTTCAGTTATCTGGCCATCAGGAAAATGGTATGAAAAAATTTTTTCATAGCATTTTGAAATGCTGAAGAGATGGTGGCGTGGATTTCCACCTCGGCATCCGAAACACGGAGTTTTATCATGGCTACCGAATAATTGTCACATGTTATACACTTACAGATAAATTCCTCGATTTACATAATATCGAGGTCTCTTTCTTTTGTTGTCTTACCGTTTTTATCATTATATATATATATATATTTATACTTAAATATGTGTGAGTGTTTTAAATATCTGAGAGAGCGAAATACAGTAAATACCGAATAGTAATGTTTCTATGCAGACATACCGTGGCAGTTCTATAAAGGACGTTGGTACAGTTGTTGCAACCCCAGGAAAAGATCTTTTCCAGCTAGATATCGATACACAGTCTGTGTCCACGTATATTTATACATAAACATAAATCTAAATCTAACGCTAACCCTAACACTAACTTAACACTACACACAACTATACACTGAACCCAATACCTAAACCTAACACTAAATCTAATCCTAAACCTAACCCAAAACTTAACTCTAACCCTAAAACTAACCCTAACGCTAAACTTAACCCTACCGCTAACACCAAACCTATCCCTCACCCTAACCCGTAGACGAAACTTAAACCTTACTCTAACCCTGACACTAACCCTAATCTTAACCATAACATTAACTCTAACCCTAAGCCTAAAGTTAACACTAGACCTAAACTTAACATGACTTTAATCTGAAACCATAACACTAACCCTAATCCTAACCCTAACCCTGACCGTAAACCTAAACCTGACCATAACCCTAACCCTAAACCTAAGCCTAACAATAACACTAACTCTAACCCTAAAACTAGCCCTAACCCTAAAGCTAATACTAAAACTAACCTAAGACTAACACCAAACCTAACCCTAACCCTAACTTTAACCTTAAACCTAACCCTAATCCACAGCTTAAAACTAAAGCTAACAACTGCACTAGCCCTAACTCTGATCCTCACCCTAACTCTGACCCTATCCCTAATCCTAACCCTCAAACTAACACCAACCCGAAACGTAAAACTAACCCTAACACTAAACCGAAATCTAACCATCGTCCTTTCCCTAAACTTCACCCTAACCTATTTCTTTACTACCCACAAGAGGCTACACAGAGAGTGGACAAACAAGGACAGACAAAGAGATTAAGTCGATTATATCGACCCCAGTGAGTAACTGATACTTAATTTATCGACCCCGAAAGGATGAAAGGCAAAGTTGACCCCGGCGGAATTTGAACTCAGAACGTAACGGCAGACGAAATACGGCTACGCATTTCGCCCAGCGTGCTAGCGTATCTGCCAGCTCACCCTAACCATTACGCGAAACCTACACCTAACCCTAACACTAACTTTAACCCTAAACCTAAAGTCAACAATAGACCTAAACCAAAACCTAACCCTAATATTAACTCGAACCATAACACTAACGCTAACGTTAATCCTAATCCTAACCCTGAACCTAACCCTGACCCTAACCCTAAACCTAACCCTAACATTTATTCTAACTCTAATCTTAACCCTAAGCCTAACACTAACCCTACAACTAACGCTAACCCTAAACTTCACCCTAACGCTGAAGCTAACACTAAAACTAAACTAACACTAAAAACAAACCTAATCCTAACCCTGAATCTAACCCTAAACATAACCCGAACCCACAGCTTAAAACTAAACCTAACAACAGCACTAAACCTAACAACAGCACTAAACCTAACAACAGCACTAAACCTAACAACAGCACTAAACCTAACAACAGCACTAAACCTAACTCTGACCCTCACCCTAACCCTAACCTTATCCCTAGCCATAACCCTAACCCTAGAACGCAACCAAATTCTAACTCTAAAATTAACCCAAACCTTAACACTAAACCTAATCCTAACCCTATCCCCAAACCTAAACCTAAACTAAAACCTAAACATAATCCTAACCCAACACTAAACCTAACCTAAATCTAACCCTAACACTAAACCAAACTGTAACTTAACCCTATCCCTAATCCTGACACTGACCCTGACCCTAACCATACCGTAACACTAACACTAACCCTAACCTAAAAACTAACCCTAACAGTAAACCTAACACCAAACCTAACCCCAAACTTAACCTAAGCCTAAGCCTAAACCTAAACCTAACACTAGCCCTCCCACTAAATCTAGACATGACACTAAAGTAAACCCTAACGCTAACCCTAACACTCACGTAATCCCTAACCGTAAAATTAACACTAAACCTAACGCTAACCCGAAACCTAACCCATACCCTAACACTCACACTAGCATTCATTCTAACCCTAACCCCATCTCTAAACATAAGCCTAACCCTAACCCTAGCCCTAGCCTTAACTATAACACCAAACCTAGCCCAATACCTAAACCTAACCCTAAAACTCAACCTCACACTAACTCTCACACTACACCTAGCCCTAACAGTAAACATACAACGAAACTTAACCATAAACCCAACCTTAACCTAGTCCTAACCCTAATACTAAACCTTACCCTAACCCTAACACTAACCCTAAACCTAACCATAAATGTAACCGTAACAATAACCTTAAACCTAACACTAAACCGAAACCTAACCCTAACCCGAGCACTAACCCTAACCTGAACACTAACCCTAACCCTAATCCTACCAATAAACCTAGCACTAACCCTAACTCTAATCCTAGCCAAAACTTAAACCGAAACCAAACCATAACCACAACGCTATCACAAAGCCTAACCCTAAAACTAACACTAAACATATCCTTCAACCTAACCATAACCTAACCCTAACCCCAACCCTGACTGTAAACTTATCCCTAGCCCTAACACTAGCACTAACACTAACAATAACCCTAACACATAACCTAACTCTAGACCTATCCCTAACCGTAACACTAACCCTAAGCTTAACCCTAACCCTAAACCTAACACTAACAATAACCGTAAACCTAAATCTACCGCTAACGCGACCTGTAAGCCTATCTCTAGCACCAACACTAACCCTAGCACTAAACCTAAGCCTATGCTTCACCCTAACCCTGAACCAAAACCTAAACCTAACCCTAAACCTGAACCTAAGAATGAACCTAACCCTATTATTAACCCGAACCCTAAACTTAACAATAAACCTAGCACTAACCCTAAACCTAACCCTAAACTTAAACTTAAACCTAAAGATAACATTAAACTTAAACCTAACCTAAACATAACTTAACCCTAACACTAACCCATCTCTAACCCTAAGCCTAAACTTAAAATTACCCTTAACCCTAACCCTCACACTAACCCTAACTATAACACTAACCCTAAAATTAAACTTAACCCTAACCCTAAACTTAAAGCTAACCCGAACCTTCACGCAAATACTAACACTAACCTTAACATTAAATGTAGCCCTAACCCCAAATTTAAAGTTAACCCAAACCCTCAACCTAACACTAACATTAACTTTAACCTAACCCGAGCCCAAATCCTAGCCCTGAACTTAACCCTAACCCTAACACTAACACTAACTAACCTTAAAACTAATTCTATCCTAACCCTAACTCGAAACATAAACCTAAACCTGATGCTAACCTCACCCTAGCCCTAACCTCACCTTCAACCTAACAATAACCCTAACCTAAAACGCTAATCCTAACCCTAACGCTAACCATGAAATTAACCCCAATCCTAAACCAAACACTAACCCTAACCCGAATCATAACACTAACCATAACCCTAATCCTAACCCTAACACTAACCCATCTCTAACCCTAAGCCTAAACTTAAAATTACCCTTAACCCTAACCCTAATCTTAACCCTAACACTAACCTAAACCTAACCCTAACCCCATCTCTAAACATAAGCCTAACCCTAACCCTAAACCTAACCCTAACACTAACCCTAAGCTTAACCCTAACCCTCACACTAACCCTAACTATAACACTAACCCTAACACTAACCCTAAAACTAACCCTAACACCCATCCTTACCCTATGCCTAACCCTGACCATAAACCAAACCCTAACCCTAACACTAACCCTATCTCTATCTCTACCATAACCTTAACTCCAAACCTAAAGCTACACCGAACCCCAACCCTAAACCTAGCCTAACCCTAACAGTAGCCTTAACAATGAAGATAACTGTAACACTAACTCTAACCCTAAACGTGACTCTAAACCTAACCCTAACACTAACCCTAAATCGAATCCTAAATACAACCCTAACCCTAATTGTAGCACTATCCATAACCCGAAACCTAACCCTAACAAAAACACTAACCCTAACACTCATCCTAAACCTAACTGTAAAACTCAACATGCACTACACCAAATACTTACCCTAACCATAACCATAACCATAAGCCGAATACTAACCCCAACACTGACCATAAACCTACCCTTAATCCTAACACTAAACCTAACCCTAAACGTAACCCTGACGCAAAAAACTATTATCCCTATCCCTAACCCTATCCTTAATCCTAACCTTAACGCTAACCTTAAACCTAACTTCAACACTAAAAGTAACCTGAAACCTAACCCTAAACATAACCATAACCCTAACCCCAACCCTAACCCTACACCTAACACTAACCCTCAACCTAACACTAAATCTAACCATAAATCTAACCATATCACTAAATCTAACCAAAACCCTAACCCTAACAATAACCCTAGCACTAACACTAACCATAACCGTAGACCTGTCTCTAATCCTCAACGTAACCTAATTTATGCCAAACACTACGACTAACTCTAAACCTAATCCAAACACTAACCCTAACTTTAACCCTGATTTCAAATTTTGGCCAGCAGTTTCTGGGGAGTGGGTAAGTCGATTACATCGATCCCAGTGAAGGACTCCAAAAGGAATAAAGGCAAAAGCGTTCTCGACGGAATTTTAACTCAGAACGTGATGAAGGTCGCTAAGTATTCTTCCAGGAGAGCTAATAATTCTGCCAGACCCGTGTCTTATTTCAGAGAAAATATATTAATACTTTGTAATGTATTGTTTTGAGTAAATTAATACAATGAACTGTATCCTTTCCCTTTTCAGTCACTAAGCTACGACCATAATGGAGCACCACCTTCAAAACTTTTACTCGAATGGATCGACTCCAGTACTCATATTTAAAAGCTGTAATGGTAAGTTACGGAGATGTAATCACACCAGCAGCACAGTTGTCAAGAAATGCACGGGGCAAATACAACAACACACACACACGCACACGCACAACACACACACACACACACACAACACACACACCACACACACACACACACATATATATATATATATATATATATATACATACACTGCTGCCTTATTTCAGTTTCCGTCTACCTAATCCGCTCACAAGGCTTTGGTCGATTCACTTCAACATTTAAGTTTAATTTGTCAAAATATTTTCGTCGCTAAAATCCGCGACCTGTTCACTGACAAAAAAGAGATGCATCTCGGATTTTTGTCAGTGAAAGGTCGCGGATTTTAGCGACGAAAATATTTTGACAAATTAAACTTAAATGTTGAAGTGAATCGAACGGCTTTTGTGTGTTTCTTAATGGCTTACAAACACCTTCTACGCTGCAATTGTTTTCGTTTCAGCACACGATCTCAGATCAAATCACTTGCTATGCGAGTACATCTCCTATATATACATATATATATATAATATATATGTATATATAGGAGATGTACTCGCATAGCAAGTGATTTGATCTGAGATCGTGTGCTGAAACGAAAACAATTGCAGCTTGGATTGTAAGCCAGATGCAAGATGTGGTCTTAGCCCCATTTGGCGTCTATCTGTAGCATGTTGGTGTTGTTTATCAACACCCTTTATTATAATATCTTTGTAATTATATATTAGTATTAGCTGTTACCTTTATGGTTTTTATTATATGCTGGCCACTTGATGGGATCTTTATAATGATTTTATCCTTAATTATGTATAGATACATGTTTTTTTATTCCGATCAATTTATATTCACTTCGGGATTATTTTTGTCGTAAATGCACGTAGTTGAGGTGAATAAGTTAGATATGACTCGTGTGTAGGTGTGAATATATGTATATATACATGTGGATATGTATTATTCGTATGGGTATGTATAAATATTTGCATTTATGTACTATACTTAAGTTATATACTTAAGACGACTGGGGGATTTTACATCTCTAAGCTAGAAATCGATCTATAATTAACTAAAAAAGATCTTTGTAAACTTATTTTTAACAAAAGTCGGGATGCGTGGCGTTCAGTTACTCAATAAATGAGAAATGCATTAAATACTAAAAAACGTACACACAGGACAGTCACAGAAGGACCCTAATTCTTCAGTTATCAACCGAAATGTTAATACACATTCTCATATCGGCGGCACCCATACAATTTGCTCGAGCAAAGAAAACGATACAGAATGGACGTACGAAAGTACACAAATGTAGTTTAAAACGATTGACGAAGACAGAACAAATACGGCCTTTCGGTCAAACACACGAGAATGGTGGGTAACGGCTGCAAGAAATCCTGAATAGCTATAGAAAGAGAAATAGTAAGAGAGGAGATAGATATTGACCGGGAAGCTAAGCGTCCAGCGACGAAAGGCAGAGAGATGAGAATATTAGTCACGGATCACGTGTGAGTAGTAGAAAGAGGGGGAAGGAGAATATATAAATACACACATATATGAATGTCCGATTGTGTTTTGTGCTTTGTGGTTTTTGTTGTATCTTTATCGCATGGTTGTTTTATGGTTTTAATTTAACAGCTTTTCTGTATTAGTGTAAAACATTATTTATACACTTAATTAGTTTTATATTATATTATATTTGGTATTTTTCTAATCTTTATAAATCACTTCAAAAGAAGATTTCTGCATTATAACTCAGTTTTTCGTGTAAATGAGTAGCGAACTACAACTTTACAAGAGGTACTACAATGGAAGTAAGCGAAACTGATATTACAAAAGGAGGTACATTTTGACAAGTCATCTGGCGAGACACATCTGCTCCAATGATGCTCCATAACTGCTTGTACAGCATCTCACCCGTGACGCACCGAAACAAGTTTTGTGATATCAAATAGGGAGTTGTTGTTGTTGACAGCTGTATCCAGGTATAGATGCTATATCTGCTATCCCTCGAAGAAATTTGTCCAGATTTCGTTTGTGGGTCAAAGGATCTTTTCCTTTGACATGTTTTGAGATAACGTTAAATAGAGCAGGACCTGTTGAGGAAAAGAAATTATATTGTGATCAGGAATTTTGTAGGAGATGTATTGCATGAGGCCCTAGCCTTGGATGAATCCTGAATTCAACATTAAACTCGTTTAGGCAATGTTGGTGCTATATACTCTACATTATGGAAATGATGTAGGACTCACGGTATATATGGGCATGTGTTTCAGTGTTCATTTGCGTGTGCCTCTCTGTTCTTATAACCTATGTACCTATCCGTCTGTATGTTGATCTGTTTATTTTCATATCCATATGCTTACATACAATATTAGACGCTGCGTTCTACCCGCATCTTTCGACGCACGCCTTCGCCCGCCTACGTCCGCCTTCGCCCGCCTCCGGACGTCCGCCTTTGCCCGCCTTTCATGTGCACATGTGTGTATATATATATATATATATATTGTATGTAAGCACATGGATATGAAAATAAACAACAGAACTTAGATATGGTTCAATATTTTAGAGTTGAGGGATTATGTTTCGGCTGATATACCCTCCAGCCTTCATCAGATATATTGTGGAAATTTTAAACCTGCGTTCTCATTCCTAAAGTATTTTTTGATGTCATTATTATTATTATTATTATTATTATTATTACTATTCAGTAGTTTTATTTTTATAGCGTGCTTTCACTTCACTACCGAGCGCAGCTCTGTGTGCCTTGGGTATGTGCTGTGATTTGTTGTGATGCTCTGATGGTTATTGTATGGAAAGTGTTCTGCGTAGGATGTGTGCAGTGCCTAGTAGTGCAATTTTCTGTATGTTATATGTGTTTTGTAAGTCCTGCTGTTTTGTTATGTATTTGTCTGAATATTTTTTATCATGCCTAATGAACTACTATGATAGGAATTGTTTCTGTTTTCAGATTCCATATTCTAGTTACCTCTATTTCCAGGTCTTTGTATTTTGAGAGTTTCTCCATTTCTTTTAGAGACACGTTGTCATCAGCCGGTATTGATACATCAATTAGAAAGCATTTTTTTCTTCATGATCTCTGACAACTATATCTGGTCTGTTGGGCTTAATTTCTCTATCTGTGTGTATCGGCATATCCCAGAGTATGGTTGCTTTCTCGTTTTCTGTGACCTTTTCTGGTGTGTGCCTTACCATCTTTTTTCTGTTGTTATTCCATAATGTTGGCATAGCTTCCAATGTATGTAGGTTCCAACTCTGTCATGTCTGTGAATATATTCCTTCTTAGCCAGGACTGGGCAGCTAGAGAAATATGATTTATTGTTCCTTGACCATCTCCACATAGTCTGCAGTTACTTGTAATATTTCTTTCCATTACATGTTTTTGGTAATTTCTGGTGGGGAGGCTTTGGTCTTGTGCTGCAATTAAAAATCCCTCTGTTTCTGCTTTGAGTCCTGAGCTTCTCAACCATTGCTGGGATTTTTCTTTGTCTATTTCTTTTGCCTTTAGTTTAGTGCAGTAGTATTTACCATGAAGGGGCTTTTCTTGCCATCGTTTTATCATGGTTCGTTGCTGTTCTATTTTTAGTTTGGATTTCATTTGTTTTATAGCTTTTGTTGTTTCTTCATCATCTTCTTCTTCTTCTTCGTGTTTATTAGGTGGTATGATTTCTTGTTTGTATTTGTCAGCTTCCTTAAATACTGAGAACAGTCTTTTGTTTTGCTCGTGTTTTGCTGCTATCTGGATCAGTTTTCCTTCCTTCTGAAGTAGAATTTTTGCAGTCCTATGGTGGTTATTTTATAGTAGTTTTCCAGCTGTAAGGCCTCTACCACCTTCTATACGTTGTATATATAGTCTTTCTATGTCAGATTTTGGGTGATGCATCCTAGATCCTGTCAGTTTTTTTGTTTTCCTATCTATTTTGGACAGTTCATTCGTGTCCAGTTAAGGATATTGTAGCTGTAACTTATAACTGAGACAGCTAAAGTGTTGATACCTATTATCTTGTTTTTAGCATTGAGCTCTGTGTTTAGTATTGATCTAACTCGTCTATAATATTCTTTTTTTATTTTCTCTTTCATTTGTGTGTGTTGTGTCTTATCTAGTTTATGGATTCCTAAGTATTTGTAAGTTTGGCTTTGGTCTAATTCTTTTATTTCATTGGTTTTATCTAGTGTGATGTTGTTACTTAACTAGTTTTCCTCTTTTCATGTTTACTTTGGAGCATTTTTCTAATCCAAATTTCATATCTATTTCTTTGGTAAATCCATGAACTGTCTTAATAGTGTTTACAGCTGTTTGTCATTTCCGCGTATAGTTTTAGGTCATCCATATATAAAAGGTGGCTGATCGTTTTGCCGTAACATTTATATCCGCATCCAGTTCTATTTAGAATATCAGATAGAGGTGACAGTGCCAAGCAGAAAAGGAGTGGAGAGAGCGTGTCTCCCTGGAATATTCCTCTTCTAATGGGGATGTCTTTGGTTTTCATGAGTCCCTCTTTTGTTTGGAGGTGTAGGACTGTTTGCCATTTATTCATAGAGTGCTCTATGAATTTTATGATTGATGGTGCTACTTTGTTAATGGCTAGTGTTTCGAGGATCCATGTGTGGGGGATGCTATCAAACGCCTTTCTGTAGTCGATCCAGGCCATACTGAGGCCTTTCTTCTTTCTGTGGCTGTCTTCAGTTATGGCTTTATTGATCATTAGTTGATCTTTACAGCCATATGAGCCTTTGCGGCATCCTTTCTGCTCTTCTGGGAACAGTTTGTTTTCGTCCAGGTGCTTGTTCAGCCTTTCTGATATCACTGCAGTAAATGCCTTGAACATAGTAGGGAGCCAGGTTATTGGTCTGTAGTTTTCTGGTTTTTCTGTTTCATTTGATTTGGGAATTAAAATGGTTTTCCCCTTCGTGAGCCATTCAGGCGTTGTCTCTGGCTCTGCTAGTACTTTGTTAAAGTTTTCAGCCAGCTTTTTGTGCATTCCTGTTAGATATTTCAACCAGAAGTTGGGGATCTTGTCATGCCCAGGTGCCTTCCAGTTGCTTAGTTTTTGCAGTGCCTGGGTGACCTCTTCAGTTGTTATGGGGGTCCAAAGTTGTTCAGATGCCGAGTTTGTTATTTTGATACTCCCTTTTTTTGGCTGTTCGTTCGCCGACCATATTTCTCTCCAGAATTCTTCCAATTCTTTTGCCGTTGGTGCTGCAGTGACTTCTATTTTATTTTTTACCAGTTCTTGGTAGAACTTTTTGGGGTTGGAGTTGAACTTTTTGTTCTGTTCAAAGAAGCGTTGGCGTTTCTCGTACCGGCGGATCCTTTGAGCTTTGGCAAGGATATCTTGCTTCAGCTTTTCTTTTATCTCCGGCAAATCTTTTTCTGTGATGTTATATTTGCGGAGCATTTTTGTTCTCTTTTGTTGCTCAGTAGCGTTGATTGTTTGCTGATTTCATTAAGAATCGACAGGTCTTTTCTAATTTTTTTTATTTTGTTTTGGATGTTATTTATCCACAGGGTTTGTTTGGGTGGTGGTACTCCTGTTTGGGCGGGTTTGGGTGAGTATCCAGCTTCTTTTGTGGCTGCAGTGGCTGCTGCGTATATCAAGTCATTTAGTTCAGTGATATCACTTTTTTTTGTTTCAGTGGCTAGTTCAGTGACGGCTAGGTTTATGCTGTTTATAATTGGTGTTGTTATTTCGTTTATTTTTATTCTTGGGAGGTATGGTCAGTGGTCCATTTTGGGCTCTGTGGTTTTCAGTTCTTTGATTATTTTATTTTTTATATTATCATAAAAATTAGGCTCCCCTTCGTTGTTTACATCGTGTTTGTTGGGAATGTTACGTTTGTCTTCGTGTTTTACAGTTTCAGTGTTTATATTATTGGGCATTGTTGTGTGGCTTCTATCTACATTTTTCTGGTGTATCTTTTCTTTTAAATGTTCTATTTCTATTTCTGATATTTTTTTGACTTTGAGAATGTATCTTCGTACGTTAGCTAATTTATTAGGGTTCATTGCTGTATCCAAGTCTATATCTCTATTATTTTCCTTCCATATTTTATATGTATGTGTTGTTGTATTTTCATTTTTTGGGTAGAGCATTGCTGTGAAGTATGCGTGTAAGATAGAAATGTATTCCTCACGTGTCCATTTACGTCTTTTGGGTTTTATTTGCGGGACATGAGGTACAACGTCCGGCCCATTATTTTGACGGTCGTCATTTTCGTAGGGTACCGGTCCGTTTATTTCTGTTGTCACATTATTTCGCACGTGTAGTTTTTCGTACATTTTTTGTTGTAAGTTTAATGTACGTACCGCTCGATTGTTATTCTTGGGTTGAATAGTATCGGTGGCATTTAATTTCTTCGTAGTTCCTTTGTACATGGTGTTTGAGGTCGGGGATGATCGTGATGTTCCACGCATGTTTACATGGTTGTGTTAGAGGTGGAGATAATATCGAGTCAAAATACATCATTTCGTTTCGAAAATAGTAATAAATTTCAATTAGTATTACTTACTCGGATACAGTCTAATTCTTTGTTAGTAAATCTTTGGCTCCATAGGATGTCCTTGTTTTCGATGTTTGTTGATAGATTTCGGAGCTCTGTATTTTCCTTCTTACATCTTAAACGTCCCCGGTGTTGTTATTATTATATTATTATTATTATTATTATTATATTATTATTATTATTATTTTTATTATTATTATAATTATTATTAAGGTTGATGAAAATAATAATAATAATAATAATAATAATAATAATAATAATAATATAATAATAAGAAGAAGAAGAAGAAGAAGAAGAAGAAGAAGAAGAAGAAGAAGAAGAAGAAAATAAAGAAAGAATACTATTGACGAGTGAGATCAATACTAAAAACAGAGCTCAATGCTACAAACAAGATAATAGGTATCAACACTTTAGCCGTCCCAGTTATAAGTTACAGCTACAATATCCTTACCTGGACACTAAATGAACTGACCAAAATAGACAGGAAAACAAGAAAAATAATGACAGGATCTAGGATGCACCACCCAAAATATGACATAGAAAGGCTATATATACAACCTATAGAAGGTGGTAGATGCCTTATACAGCTGGAAAACTGCTATAAAATAACCACCGTAGGACTGCAAAAATATCTACTTCAGAAGCAAAGAAAAGTGATACAAATAGCGGCAAAACACGAGCAAAACACAAAAAACTGTTCTCAGTATTTAAGGAAGCTGACAAATACAAACAAGAAATCATACTATCTAACAAATATGAAGAAGAAGACGAAACAACAAAAGCTATAAAACAAATGAAATCAAAACTAAAACTAGAACAGCAACGAACCATGATAAAACGATGGCAAGAAAAGACTCTTCATGGAAAATACGGGGTTAAACTAAATGCAAAAGAAGTAGACAAAAAATCACAGCAATGTTTGAGAAGGTCAGGACTCAAAGCAAAGACGGAGGGGTTTTTAATTGCTGCACAAGACCAAATCCTCCCCACCAGAAATTACCAAAAACATGTAATGACAAGAAATATAACAAGTAACTGCAGAATATGTGGAGATGAACAAGAAACAATAAATCATATTATCTCTAGCTGCCCAGTCCTGGCTAAGAAGGAATACATTCACAGACATGACAGAGTTGGAACCTACATACATTGGAAGCTATGCCAACATCATGGAATAACAACAGAAAAAAGATGGTATAGGCACACACCAGAAAAGGTCACAGAAAATGAGAAAGCAACCATACTCTGGGATATGCCGATACACACAGATTGAGAAATTAAGGCCAATAGGCCCGATATGGTTGTCAGAGATCATGAAGAAAAAATGCTTTCTAGTTCATGTATCGATACTTGCAGATGACAACGTTTCTCTAAAAGAAATAGAGAAACTTTCAAAATACAAAGACCTGGAAACAGAGGTAACCAGAATGTGGAATCTAAAATCAGAAACAATTCCTATGATAGTAGGCGCATTAGGTATGATAATAATATTCAGACGCATACATAACAAAATCACCAGCACTTACAAATATATATAACATACAGAAAATAGCACTTCTACACATCCTACGCAAAACACTTTCAATACAGTAACCATCAAAGCATCAAACCAAACCACAGCACATACCCAAGGCACACAGAGCTGCGCTCGATAGTGAAGTGAAAACACGTTATAAAAATAATAGTAGTAGTAGTAGTAGTAGTAGTAGTAGTAGTAGTAGTAGTAGTAGTAGTAGTAGTAGTAGTAGTAGTAGTAGTAGTAGTAGTAATAATAATAGCAATAGCAATAGTAATAGTAATAGTAATAGTAATAATAATAATAATAATAATAATAATAATAATAATAATAATAATAATGATAGCAGGAACATCGAAAAATAATACCTTAGGAATGAGAACCCAGTTTCGAAATTTCCCCAAGACACCTGATGAAGACGAGGGTATATCAGCCGAAACGTTGTGTTAACAACAAACAGGATAAGGGCAAATATCCTTCAAATAATGAACTTAGATATGTTTCAGCAAAAGATTCGTCTAGGCTATGTCGTGTGTATCTGTTAAACCATTTAAAGTCAAATTTTGTGTTATCCTGGCCCATTCAAGCAGGGAGTCGTTGTTGACTGAGATATATCCAGGTATAGGTATCTTGTCTGGTATCCTTTAATCTTTATGCAGGACAATGAAACTCGAGCGCTTGTTAAGAGAAGCAATTATAATTTTCATAATCTGTATATTTTCGTAGCCGTACATTTTACACATATTTAGAGCACGTCTCTAACGATAGTTATTTTTTATTGCTTTTCTTTGGACGTTGCTGGAAAAAGGAAGGAGGGCAGTAAATTAATTTTCAAATATGACTTTAAGATCCAGTTTTCGTCCACCATCAGAAATAAAAAAACATCTTCGATTCTAAAATACAAATTAAAAATCAGAGCAAAAATCTAAAATCGCCAGAAAAACACGCATGCATTCACACACACGCAAATACAAATACATACATATACATCTAAATGCAGACACATAGATGTACTCATACAGTCTATAGAAAGCAGACATGCTTTGTAAAAAAGATGCAATTATGAGTCAGTGATTTTATAACGATATCCATGAAGCGAACGACGTGGATATGGAGTCACGAAGCTGGTTCTCTTATGTTTCCTAATACGTGATTTTTTAAAGTGAAGGCCCCATTCTGATTTCAATAGACTGGCTAATAATTGTTTTATGATGAAAAGCTGAAAACGATGAAAAAGAAAAAAGTCAAACAAACAAAATCAATATTTGAAAGGGAGCGCTGTCAGTCCATATCTCGACAGTAATATAATAAGAGTAATTATCATTCAAAACCGATCTCGATTGCATCAAGCTAGCTGTTAACGGATATTAGTTCTTTCTTCAACTAATGAGATATATTGTTGGTAAAATAACTAACAGTCAATAGAACGGGTAGAATGTCTGGTTCTGGTGCAAACGGAAAACCAGAAACGTTAGGAATAACCGTAGCGTTTAGGGATAATAATATTTGGAAATTGGATTTAGTAGTTTATTGGGTTACCTCCGTTAATCTAATCGATAAGCCACTGAATTCTTTTCTAATAGAAATACAACTCCTGCCAAGACAGCCATTTTTGATTTTGTCAGCTGATCCATGTATTGTTCATAGCATACGCCTGCCGCCTGTCTTATAAAGGACAGTTCTATATATTTTGTTTCATTTATATTTTAACGAATATTATACTGGATCATAGCAGCATGGTTGTGGAAGGACGCCGAGGTAGAATTTACTATATTTACATTCGTTCTTTCACATTACGCGTTCAAATCCCATCGTGATCAATTTAAGGCTTTCATGTATCAAAGATCGATTAAATGAAGAAATGGTAATGATCTACATATTGATTGTAATATTTGACTTAACTTAATTTCTCCATATTCTGAGTTGATATCCTTCCTTAATTAACTTTCCTCCCCATGTAACCAGTAGTATTGATGGAAGAACAAGTAGAAGTATTGGTTTCAAATTTTGACACAAGACCAGGAATTTTAGAGGAGGTAAATCGATTACATCGACCCCAGTGCTCAGCTGGTACTTATTTTCAACCTGAAATAAATGAAAAGTCAATCTCGGTGGATTTTGAACTCAGAATAGTAAAGACGGATGAAATGCTGATAAGCCCGGCATGATAATGATTCTGCCAGCTCGCCGCTATATTTATAAATGAATAACTACACTCAATGCTCTACCAATTCTACCAACTCACTGCTAGTTAGCATTAACATTAATTTCAAATTCTGGCACGAGGCTATCATGTTCGGGAAAGAGGACAAGTCGATTAAATTAACCCCAGTGTTAAAAAAAAGTCGGCCTCAATGGAATTTGAACTGAGAACGTGAAGACGGGCCAAATACCTATTTCTTTATTGCCCACAAGGGGCTAAACACAGAGAGGACAAACAAGGACAGACAAACGGATTAAGTCGATTATATCGACCCCAGTGCGTAACTGGTACTTATTTAATCGACCCCGAAATGATGAAAGGCAAAGTCGACCTCGGCGGAATTTGAACTCACAACGTAATGCAGACGAAATACCTATTTCTTTATTACCCACAAGGAGCTAAACACAGAGGGGACAAACAAGGACAGACATAGGTATTAAGTCGATTACATCGACCCCAGTACTTAATTTATCGACCCCGAAAGGATGAAAGGCAAAGTCGACCTCGGCGGAATTTGAACTCACAACGTAACGCAGACGAAATACCGCTGAGCATTTTGCCTGGCGTCCTATCGATTCTGCCAGCTCGCGCCCTAATTAGTAATAATATTAAAACAGCCTGTCAGAGAGCGCTCAGTCGGTATGTTAGAGTTACAGGGTTCGATTCTCTGTAGCCGCCTACTGGTAACTTTAGAGAAGGCGGAGAGCTGTCAGAATCGTTTGCTCGCCTGGCAAAATGATCAGCGGTATTCTGCCTATATTTACGTTCTGAATTCAAATTCCTCCGATGTCAACTTTGTCTTTCATCGTTTTGGGGTAGATAAAATAAGAACCAGTTGAGCACTAAGATCGATGTAATCGACTTAGCTTCTACCCCGAATTTGCTGGGGTTGTGCCTAAAATTTGAAATCAGTTTTTAAAAAGTCTGCCTAGATGTCTGATGCATCATACAACGTTTTCTAATAGTCTGGTATCAGATATAAATTATATTTAGATTTAACAAGTAGATATAGACCCCGAATGGGAATTAATAGAAAAATGTCAGGAATGGGATATATGTGTTACCAACGACACTGCGTTCAATACTCTAAGTGTAATAATAACACTTTCTAATCTTGACTCAAAACCAGCAAATTTAAGCAGAGTTGGGAGTTGATTACATGGACCACGGTACTTAACTAGTACTTATTTTATCAACTCCGAAAGGAAGAAATGGAAAATCGACCACGACAGCATTTGAACTTGGAACGTAAACGTCCTAAGCAAATGCTGCTAAACGTTTTTGTTAGGTGTTTTATCATGCACTTACACACATACATATATAGAGAGGGATAAAAATATATGCATATATTCGAATATATAGGTCTCTATGCTCTGTGTGTAAGCATCTATCTATCTATCTACCTATCTATCTATCTATCTATCTATCTATCTATCTATCTATCTATCTATCTATCTATCTATCAATCTATATACCTATATATATATATATAGGCGCAGGAGTGGCTGTGTGGTAAGTAGCTTGCTAACCAACCACATGGTTCCGGGTTCAGTCCCACTGCGTGGCATCTTGGGCAAGTGTCTTCTGCTATAGCCCCGGGCCGACCAATGCCTTGTGAGTGAATTTGGTAGATGGAAACTGAAAGAAGCCTGTCGTATATATGTATGTATATATATATATATAAGTGTGTGTGTATATGTTTTTGTGTCTGTGTTTGTCCCCCTAGCATTGCTTGACAACCGATGCTGGTGTGTTTACATCCCCGTCACTTAGCGGTTCGGCAAAAGAGACCGATATAATAAGTACTGGGCTTACAAAGAATAAGTCCCGGGGTCGATTTGCTCGACTAAAGGCGGTGCTCCAGCATGGCCGCTGTCAAATGACTGAAACAAGTAAAAGAGAGAAAAGAATATATATATATATATATATATATATATATATATATATGGGCACGCACACACATATACAGATATAAAATATATCCATGTATGTATTTATTTATTCCCGTACAGATCTATATCTACAATTACATCCACACTTATATATATATATATATATATATATATATATATATATATATATATAAATAAAACACATGCATATATACATACATATATGTACGTACCTACCTTTACATATATATATATACACGCATATATGGGTACAGGACACCAAAAAAAAAACGACGAACACAATGAGAAACGAAAACATAAAACAAAAACAAGGAACTGGACATTTTTCTTAAACAACAAAACATAGAGTACACGACAAATAACACAAGAAAAATTCCCCTTCTTCAGTCGCCATATATATATATACGTACATACATACGCGCACACACTCACATACACAAACACACATGCACATATACATGTTGATAGGGAAATGCAAATATATGCATATATCTGTGTATATACGTATCTGTACAGAATGTGTGTGCAAGCTTTTATATATATATTATATATACATATATATATATTATATATAGATATATATATATATATATATATATAAATATATATATATATATATATATATATATATATGCATGTACGTATGTATCTACGAATGCATGTTTGTATGTATGTATGTATTTATATATCAGTATAATATATATATATATATATATATATATATATACATAATATATATATATATATATATGACTATATTTACTCACTCACACTGGCACGCACACCCGTAAACTTATACAGAGAGAATGGGAGATACAAATAGATGCATGTGTGTATATGTATGTATCTATAGCGTATATTTGTAAGGATATATATATATATGTATGTATATATATACATCACATAGCAGACGTAGACACATGTATTTATGCACGCACATGTGTATGTGCGAATGCATTTATGTATGCATTCTTGTTTGTATATATGCATATTTTTCTTATGGAATTCCTGAATAAAAGTCATTTTTTGTGGTTTTGTATTTTCTTTTTTTATATATGCAACATGACTTTTGTATATTTTAATTTTATGGTCTTCCAGTTGTGTAGAAAATGTTTGAGTTTATTTGGTTATTAATAAACAAATATATCTCTCTCTCCACCTTAATATGTGTGTTTGTGTGTATTTACATTCGAGGTACACCACATATAGATAACTCATTTCCATTAACACATACACGCATATATAGACACTAATGCGGTTGTCTGGTAAGAAGCTAGTTTTCAACTACATAGTTCCAGGTTCAGTCCCTCTGCATGCACCTTGGGCAAGTGTTTTCTACTATAGCCTTGGAGCGACCAAAGCCTTGTGAGTGGATTTGGTAGACGGAAACTGAAAGAAGCTGGTCATATATATGTGGGGGTGTGTGTATGTTCCTTTCTGTCTGCGTTTGTTCTTCCCCCACAACCTGCTTGGTAAGTATTGGGGTCGATTCATTCGACTACATATTCTTCAAGTTGATGCCCAAGTATGGTCGCAATTTAATGACTGAAACAAATAAAACATAAAAGATATATATATATATATATATATATACATATATACGTGTATGTTTATTTATACACACACACCTACATACACACGTATGTGCATATATATATATTCAAGCACAAGCACACATATGGCTGTGTGTATGTGTGTGTGTGAGTGAGTGTGTGTGTGTGTGTGTCTAAGTATATAGACACAAGCACACATATGGCTGTGTGTATATATGTGTGTGTGTGAGTGAGTGTGTGTGTGTGTGTGTGTGTGTGTGTCTAAGTGAATATAAATACTAATCCATGTACATATTTGTGCTTACGTATGTATGCTTATATATGCACACATGTGTGAGCGTGTGTTTACTTGTATATAATATTCGTACACATTCACACACGCGCATGCAAACACGTTTTCTGCTTGATATTATTTTTTTCTCTTTCAGTATTATCTATTTAGGAAAGCCATTTTAAAATTAACGAACGATTTACAGATAATTGAATGTGTGGAAAAAATTCAAAGATAAATAAAGTGGTTTTGGAACAGTAGTCTCTTAAAATCGCTATGCTTTTAATATTGACTTAATGGTAGGTTTTAGTATTTCCAAACACCCAATAGGCAGTAACTAGAAGCTTTACAATGCAACAAACAAAATGTAAAATACTATATCACCGGAAATGTTGCCAATAACGTTGAATTTAGAATGAAAATGCTGACACAAGTATAGTTTGCGGCTGAACGATTTTCTGTCTGATGATGCGATTATATTCTGCCAACTTATCTTCTGTGCCTTTGCAATTAACTTAAGATCATATTGTTGATCGAATGGAGAGAGTGAGTGCGTGTGGGAGCACATGAGAGAGAAATTGAGATAGAAAGAATGAGAATGAGAGAGTTGGGGAAAGAGAAAGGTGGATGATGTTTTGTTTACTTTGCAATGACTGATCGCTAGTGGCGCCCATAAGGCTCAGATGAAAAACTACCTCGTTTGATTATCGGCTGCTCTCACAGAATAGCCAGTGATAATTCTATGGAATGCGATTGATGAATATATTTTGTAGTTGATCCCAGAGGCCTCATAGACTTACAGACTAAAGTCAAAAGATGGAGTCTGCATTATCTGTGTTTGCTCATGTTTGTCGGAAAGTAATGCCGTGCCATTCAATAACATTCATTGCCAACCTTATACTTCGGTAGATGTTATAGTGATAAACCTATCGATCTCTGATCCTTTGCCTTAGTGCTCTACTGATCCCCGCCAGGTGGAACCTGTGTCACGATCTTTGCTCTATGAAGCAACTGGATAAATGTATATTTGTCACTAATATAAATGTAACTATTTCTGCCAAAACAAAACGATATCTACAATACATGTGTGCGTATGTCTGTGTGTGTATGTGTGTGTGTGTGTGTATGTGTGTGTGTGTGTATCAATATATGAGAAAATAGAAACGAAAGCACTTTTATAATTTAAACAACTGTAGTACAGAAAGTGGCGGAAACACGTGATAAAAATCATAATAACAGTAAAGAGCGATAGGTTGTGAGACAGTGGTCATTTTTACAAACTTTCATTGGCAGCTAATGAAAGTGTATTGTATTATAAATTAAGAAAAATGTAGTATGTTTTGAAACTACTATTTTGAAAGTTGTGTTATCTTGTGGGAATATAATTGCTGCTGTGTATTGGCCAGTCACACTTCTTAAATTCTTTGCATTTTCAATCATCATTTTTATCAGTCATAAACATGTATCATATTCAAAAGGGCAGGCCTGTAATTTCCTCTTAAATTGCTTATCTTTGTTATTTAATTGTTTATTCGCTCAGTTTATAGTTGTCGTGGAAGGTTAATTCAAACAAGAATGCTTCAATCATATTCCTCCTTTTAGAAATAGAGAAAAGGGCTAATACAACACAACTGTCTATTTGCAAGTGAACGTGAAACTTTTTCTAATATCAATTCGAAACTCTAATCTGTCGGTTATACCTCATACGAAAAGAAATCGTGCTATAGACGCTGCTGTGGCTGTGTGGTAAGAAGTTTGCTTCCCACCCACATGCGTGGAACCTTTGGCAAATGTCTTCTACTATAGCCTCGGGTCGACAGAAGCTTTGTGAGTGGAGTTGGCACACGGAAACTGAAAGGCTGTAGTAGATGTCACTTGCCCAAGGGGCCACGCAGTGGAGCTGAAACCAGTACCATTGTTGGGAAGCAGTCTTCTTACCACATAGCTACGCCTGTATATATGTATATATCTTGTGTGTGTGTCTTCACGTCTATGTTTGTCAACCCACCACCACCACCACCGTTTGACAGCCGGTGCTGGTGTGTCTACAGTACCGTAACTTAGCGGTTCAGCATAATTAACCGTTTGAATAAGTACTAGGCTCACAAATATAAGCTCTGGGATCGATTTGTTCGACTAAAACCTTTTACGGCGGTATCCCAACATGGTTGCAGTCAAATGATAAAAGATAAAAGATATTTAAGCTTCAGATAAGATATTTTCAGCATGAATGGCTTACGCTCCTGAAATGGAGTTCAGTTATGTGGCTCCTGGGTGCATTTAACTAGTATAGTTGCGATTTTCGGACAAGTCTTACAGCTACCTTGAAAAGATACCTTTACAAACTTCTGTTACATTTTGGCAATGTTACAACTGATGGAGTCTTTAACTGTGGCTTATCTGCTAGAGATATCTATCAAGTTCTCTCAAACACCATTCAATCTTATGAAAACAAAATGGCATCTTCGCTAATAGTCAGAAAGGACATATCATTCTCTGCAAAAAGATGGACGAGTTACTGCAGAAAATAATTATATCAAAAGTCCCCTGGAGCTGGGTTAACTATGAGTGTATATGTGCCTCGATAAAAGAGAAAATATAAACGAATGTCGGCGTCGTTGTGTATGTCAAGCTTGCAGCGCAGTGATAACATTGCAATGAAAGTCTTCTTGATTAAGAGCCACTTTTTCTCCAACTGCTAGCTCGTAATATTATTCATCGATTGCGTTCTCTATCTGCATCTTGATCTACTATTCTCTACTTTCTTTTAATGATAATGTTTCCAAACCTCTGCATCTCCAAATATAGCCTTAATAGATGAATTTTTGTGTTTTATCACAATGTTAAGGAGTTGTCATCTTTCACCTAAAACCTTGAAGTACAAACGGCTACGTTACGGGGTCTTAAACACACCAGCATCGGTTGTCCAGTGGTGGTGGGTAACAAACACAGACACAAAGTCATACACACTCAGATATATACATATATAGAGGCGTAGTTAAGTTGTAAGATTCCAGCTCTGTCCCACTGCATGTCAGCTTGGGCAAGTGTCTTCTGCTATAGCCTTTCAGTTTCCGCCCGCCAAATCCAAGGTTTTTGTTGGAAGACACATGTCCAAGGTTCCACGCAGTAGGATTGATCCCGGAAGCATGCGGCTTCGATTAAATAAGTACCTGTTGTGCACTGGAATCGATGTAATCGACTTAAACCCTTTGCCTGTCCCAGTTTATCCCCTCTATGTTTATTATCATTGCCTTTGAACAGCTTCTAACGCTGGAGAGGTAATAGCGTGTCAGCTGTTCACTACCAGTGAACTAAGGTAACACCTCTTATTTTTCGAGCACTTTCCGGAGTATTCAAACCGTTTCAAGCAGTGCTGTTTTCTACAAGTGCTCCACCCTTATTGCAGCCCCTATTTGTTCCTGGTACTTCTCAATATTTTTACTCACTGTTCCCTGGGCTCCCACAATTATTGGTACTACTGCCACCTTTTTCATCGAGCACAACTGTTTTACCTCCCAAGCTAACCTGTCATATCTATCGACTTTTCTTTCTTCCTTATCGAATACCCTGTTGTCAGCTGGGCATGCTACGTCTATGATCCAGCATAGTCTGTTTTCTTTCTCAATTAAGACTATGTTTGGCTTCTTATTCTCTATCTCATGGTCGCACTAAATCATAAAATCTCACAGGATCTTTGCATTATCATTTTCGAAGCTGCCTTCGTGTATATATTCATACCACATTTTTGCTCTGTTAAGTCTATACTTGTTGCAAAGTGTCTAATGGACAATCCTTGCCAAATTATCATGACGTCTCTTATATTCTTTCTGGATTAGTGACGTACATTGGCTGGTAATATGCCATACGGTTTCACCATTTTGTCCACAGATTCTGCACTTATCACTTTCTGCTTTGTTGTCCATTCTGTATTTTATGTAGTTTCTTCTTAATGCTTGCTCTTGGCCAGCACAGACTAGAGCCTCCATTTCCTGTTTTAAATCACTGCTAGTCATCCACAGCCATCTCTTTTCTGTGTCTGTCTTATCTTCAACATTCCTATGAAATTCTTCATACATTCCTTTCTTTACCCACCTATTTTCGGTTTCATTCGTTTTCAATTGTTTGAACAGTGCTTTATCTTCGTAATCTTTCATCCTACACAAACCTGACCTTCTAATAATAGCAGTTCTATGGCATTTTTTACATACCATGCTACGTTGTTTTCTTCTGCTCTAATGCTGTGTTTGCATCCGATAAGTCCTCCTCCTCCTCTTTTCTTGGTACATACAGTCTGTCTGTGTCATTTTTTTGGTGGAGTGTCCCATATCTATTTAGCAACTTCCTTGTCTTTCTGCCTAGGCTATTTAGTTCGTCTACTGTCCATGCGATTCCCCCCTGCTCCATATATAAAGAGTGAAACCGCCCAGATATTGATAGCTTAAATCTTGTTCCGTCTGTTTAATTAAGGATCAGTCTCTGTCTGCGCAAGTACTTCACCTTCAATTTTTCTGTCATTACTTTCTCCATCAATTTATCCATTTCCAAAATCCCCAAGTACTTATTACCCGTCCCTTCTATCTGCTTCATAACCTCCTGTCAATACATTTAATTTTGCTTTTTTTCAAGACTAATACATCACACTTTCTCAGTCCGAACTCCATTCTGGTGTCAGCACTGAAGGTATACACTGTATCAACGAGGGAACTGACAAGGGCTTCATCTTTACCATAAAGTTTGAGGTCATCCATGAATAACAAATGGTTGACATTTTGTTGGTGTCTTTTGAATTCATACCCAGCTTTTGCTTTCTTTAGAATCAGTGTTAGTGTTATGAAGCACAATACGAAGATCAGTGGGGAGTCCCTTTGGAAAATGCCCCTCCTAATTTCTATTATCCCTCCACTTCTTCCGTATGCTGTTAGGTCCGTCCTCCAATTCGCCATTACTTTTTCCTAGCAATCGCTGAACATTCAATGCAATACCAAATAGCTTCATACACTCCATAATCCAGGAATGTGGGATCATATCGTACGCCTTACGATAGTCGATCCATGACATGAATCATGTGTTTAAATATACACTATATCGTATGACTAATATATAGTCTTTTTGAGTAAAATTTTTTACGCGTTAGACCACTGGAAATGTAAATTTTAATTGAATGTTTTTAATTTTTTAAAAATTCAATTTCCCTTTGATATGATTAAATACTGTAAGTTTTTGGATAATTTTCGGTTAATAAGTTGGCGGTTTTTTTATTGTAGCCAACGAAAGACTGCGTCTGCGCAGTAAATTTGAAAAGTTAGCTCGAGATTGGTAGCCTTGTTCTGTCTCGTGTGGATATGTTTAGCACTAGGTTGGACCTGATGAAGAAAATCAAACCTTGTGAGTTCTCCATGACTCGCTAAAACATGATTAGAAACCAATTGGTCCAGGAAACTAGATGGTAAATGTTTTTCATTTCCAAATTTATTCCTGTCAATTTTGTCCCCAATTTTTTGTGTGGTAATAGAACTTAGCTGTTCTTTCTAAAGCGTAGAATCCCTATAAGTGGATTCTGTATGTGTTTAAATATACACTATATCGTATATATATATATATATGTATGTATGTATGTATATATATATATGTATGTATGTATGTATATATATATATAATATATATATATATATATATATATATATATATATATATATATATATATATATATATATGATACTCTTTAAATGACTTTGTCCGTGTTTGTTTCTGCTTAATTAACTAATCTTGTTGCTAAAGCGAAGCTCAAAAACACGTGTCCGTAGACTTTGACAAAAATATTAATTATATTCCGTTAAACGATATTTAAGTAAGTTTGTTTTCGTTTTCTCTGACTAGAATATAAGGTAAGACAAATTTATTATAACTTTCACACATTCAAATTAAATATTTTATTGTAAATATTCTAAAGTTAAGCATCTTAAGTCTTTTTATTTATCGAGAATGTATTTATAAAATCCTCAATCACTTTATTTTCTACAGATTTCCTTGTTTATATTTACTACCTGGTCGAACGTCCTTAAGGTTTATCATTTCGATTCCTTTTTGCATATAACGTCGCCATCCCTCTTCTTGTTTCTTCCTTGTGTTAAATAAGTATTTTTCGATTCTTAACTTTCTCAACCTTAACATTTATTACTTCGATTCATCTTAGCACTTAGCGACGCCTGTCCTTATCTTCCTTCTTTCGTCCACTCTCTCTTCTTAAACTCTCCTAGAGTTAAATAACTATTTTTCGATTAACTCCTTTAACTTTGTCTCTTTCTCTTTCTGAACATTCCTAGTTATATATTTAGATTCTTGAACGTAATTAAAATACACTACTTAGAGTCGTCTTAGCGCTTGACGATACCATTTTCACTCTTTCTTCCACCTTCTCTTGAACCCTTTTTCAGTGCATAACTTTACCTCTCTCTCTCTCTCTCTCTCTCTTCTCTCTCTCTCTCTCTCTCTCTCGCACCCCCTCAGGTCGTCCGTTAAGTTGAACATTATTTAGATTCTCTTACAATCTCTCCTTAAACATTATTTCTCTCTCTCGCTCTCTCTGGACGTACCTAAAGTTATATATTTAAATATTTTTGCACCTATGTAAAGTACACTATTTTGGAATCATCTACGATACCTTTCTTTCTCCCTTTCTCCCATCCTATTATAGACCACCTTATTTTTCTCCTACACGTAACGACACCACTTGATTCAGACTCTTTATCTCATATTCCATCTCTCATTGAACTTTCCTTTCTCTATCTCTTCGATACAAACATCCGTATCCTTTTCGCAAACTCCCTATTAATCTATCTCTCTCCCCCTCTCTCTCTCTCTCACTCTTTCTCTCTCTCTCTCTCTCTCTGAACATTTCGGCTCTCTCTCTCTTCTTTATTCAATAAAAATCAACAGATGGACACCAACAACAGCAAATTCATACAGAGTCACATTCAGGCAAACAAAATACAAAAGCTGCGTCGAAATTGGCAGTTAGAAGAGCCCCGTCTATTTATTCAAGGATGGAGCATGAGCGAGGGTTCTCCGTCCAACGACCGGATAGCGGCGGTCTTCAAAAGCTATGCTTACCATAGATCCATGGCACAGATTGCTCGAAAGAAACACGAGTTCATACGTTTCTATGCTCTTGTCAAGCCGTTTATCAATCTTCTAGAAAACATAATGAAGGAGACAGAAGTGTTCAATGACGACCTTGCATGCCTGGAATCCAATGAAGGACAAACAGACAGTGTAAAAAATGAAACTGCAAACATCACTGACCCCAAAAACAGTACTGAAAAAGAATCTGCGAACACTACTGGTCCCAAAACCAACACTGCCAGTAGCAACAACTGCAATAAGAATAGTCAAAGTTGGACTGTGGTGATAAACAGAAGCAGATAAAAAACTGATACAGCCAGCAAACCTGATGACCTGATGTCCAAAGTTAACAGGAAGGACAAGCAAAAAGACAAAAAACCCAAAATGCCAAAAGGAAAACCGAAGAAGCATAAGGATAGAAACGGACGGAGCCCAGGTTGCATGTAAATTTCACCTTAATGGCACCTGCTGCCATGGAGAAACAGGAGAGGGAGGGCTGAGGCTTTGCCCATCCCAAAACTTATCAAAACAAAAGCAGGGAAACCCAAGACAAAACCAGCAAAAACAGAGAGAAATCATCGAGCATGGATCTGAAAAGAGTAGGAAAGAGATCAACGCATGCATTCTGCACCCCAAAAGGCAATATGCTGTACGAACAGCAGCTTTCGAACAAAAGTCTATACTGAACATGGCCCAGAAGATACTACTGCAGCTGTCAAAGCCATGCATTCGAACGCACAAGACCGACCCAGGTGACAAGCTCAGGATATCGCACCTACCCCGATATCGCACCCACTACTACAACTCAGCAACAGGTAAAATTCTCTATCTAAAAGAACTTGCTACATGCAATCAAGCATTATGCATGGCACGCCCTGAAACGCATCTAGCTCCTGATGTAACAGATGCGGAAGTGCACATAGCAGTGTATGATGTATTTCTTTCGTACAGACAGAAGAGGAAGAAGGCACAGCGGAGTTGCTATGTACATCCGTGAAGATGTCACACCTCTTGTATTATTGTCACATTCAAACTCACTTTGCAACACCTTAATAATACATATAAAGCAAGCTGATGTAGTTGTATACACAATACATCATCCGCCGAATACCACAAAATAAGATGGAATATTTGAGGATAGCCTCAAACGCATCGAAAAGGTTTTAAACAAACCTAGATCAGAACATCAACATACCCTTCCTGGGTGATTTCAACTTCCCACATATCAAATATCCAGTAGGCCACATCTACTCTGAGATGTCACTGCATGAACAAAAGCACGTAGAGTCATTATTTGAAGTTGATAATGTTCCTAGAGGAAATTGACCTACTGAACAATACATAGCTGTCCAGGAAGAAGCTGCCTCTTACCGCGCCTATGACTGGGTTTTGAAACAACTGCTTGACCATTCAGATGTCAGTGTGATATACCTTGACTTTGCAAAGGCATTTGATAAGGTAGATCATGGTATGATAAGTCATAAGCTACGAGACCTTGGCATCGCTGGTAAACTGGGAGAGTGACTGATTGACTTCCTTAAAAAACATAAGACAGGTAGTTACAGTCAATGGCTCCCTGTCTTAGGAAACTGAAATCCTAAGTGGTGTCCCGCAAGGAATTGTTCTAGGGCCATTGCTGTTCATAATAGCCCTCTTAGACATGCCCACAGTTACTCGGACAGCCACTGTCATTAGCTATGCTAATGACACAAAATCATCACAGGCAATAAAAAACCGAGAGGATGTCAGCGGGATTAAACTCAACAAGTGGGCTGAAATAAACAACATGCAGTTAAATGCCGGAAAATTTCAAGTACTCCAATAAAACTCAGTACAAATACATACAATCTACATTAACAGGACCCGTAGGCACTACAATCCCAGAGTCACAGTCAGTGAAAGACTTGGGGATCAGCATTTGCAATGACGCATCTTTTCATATGCACACAAGCAAGATGGCATCAAAGTGCAGACAATTGGCAGGATGGATACTGAGGTCCTTCAAGAAAGTGAATAAGAAATTATGTTGACCCTGTTGGGAACCTTTGTTATCAGCCGCCTGGACTACTGTTCCCAGTTATGGTCACCACATAGTACCAAAATAATAGCGGAGCTTGAAGCAGCATCAACGTCACTACACTAAAAAAATTAAAACAGTGCAGTGGATGAGCTACAGGGATAGACAGAGAAAACTACAGCTCTACTCCTTGGAGCGAAGGCGTGTAACATATGCAATAATATACATATGGAAAATCCTTAAAGGACTAGTACCTACCTTTGGTATTGAGTGTTATACAAATGCCAGAATTGGCGGCCATTGTATTGTACCAAAGATACCATCCACTCCATCTAAATTAAGGACCAGATATTGCAATATTCAAAGGTTCAAAGGCCCACAGCTTTTCAATACCCTGCCACAAACATTAAGAAATTTGCATAAGGTGGAAGTGGATGTCTTCAAAAATGAATTAGACACCCTCCTTCCTCAATAGCCGATGAACCAACAGCCTTACATGAGGTACAGGCGAGGGCAGCAGAATCAAACTCACTTATACACCAAATGTACTAACAGGTGGGGAAAAGGCAGATACAGGAATGGTGAAGTCAGAAAGACCATGGTGGTGCTCCAACGTGACGACAGCTGCATAACTGAAATGAATAAAAGAGAGTACATACATACATACATACATACATACATACATACATACATACATACATACATACATACATACTATATACTACATACATACATACATACATATATATATGTATGTATGTATGTATTTATGTATGTATGTATGTATGTATGTGTATGTGTATACATATGTTTAAACATATATGTGCGTGTGTTTATATATGTGTATATATGTAGATATATATATATATATATATAATATATATAATATCATATATATATATACATATACATATACTTGTGTGTGGTGTGTGTGTATGTGTGTGTGTGTGTATGTGTGTGTGTGCATGTGTGTGGCGTATGAACGCGAATTGCCTAGTACTCAGCATGTTGTACTAGCAATCGCGAGATCATGGTTTCGCTTCCCAGACAAGTCGGTTTGTTTTGTCCTTCAGCAAATCACTCGAACTCATGTTGCTCTACTACCATTTCGACATTTGACGTGCATCAATTTGATGGAGGATGTGATCTAATGTACCACACATTTGATCACTATAAACAAATCATGTGTGAAGGTTGATTTGCGAGAAATTTGGAATCCTCCTTAGATGTCTATCACAAGAAAGCCCTCGATATATATCTTCATTTATCTATTATATATTCAATTTGTTTCAGTTACTGGAATGAGGATATACTGAAGAACAGCGTTGAATATGTCTTAGTCGAATGAATCGAACTCAGTACTTATTTTTTTAAAGTCTGGTATGTATTATATCTGTCATTTCTGGTCGAAACGCTATGTTACACATGCCAACACCTGCTGTCAAGCGTTGACGGGAGGCGAACGCAGACAAAGAGGGCGTGCGCACACACACACACACAAACACACACACACACTCACACATACATACTTTTATAAACGTAAGATCTAGAGGTCGAGGTGTAGGACGAATGTTAGCTTCGAGCAATCTGTTGTGAATATAAAAAAAACAACTTTCAGGAACAATAGTGGTTTATTGAGACGGAAGATTGTTGATTTTTTTTCCTCTATCGAAGAAGGCGAGCTGAAAAAAATTATATTTATATTTCACGGTAGGCTACAAGGGTTGCCGAGTGTACAAAAAATAACACAAGTGTTACAGAATGGAGTGTGTAAAATCCGGGCTACATATGTTTCTTAGCGGGTGGAACCTCAGACGTGGTAAAATACAAGTAAGGTGTATACGACTGGCTACTCTTCAGGTCAAGAATACCTTGATTAGCTTAAAGGCTACATTGTTGCAAGGAGGTATATGTTCACACCACACACACACAACACACACACACACACACACACACCACCACAACACACATACATACATATATATATATGTATGTATGTGTGTGTGTGTGTGTGTGTGTGTTATATATATATATATATATATGTATGTATGTGTGTGTGTGTGTGTGTGTGTGTGTGAACATATACCTCTTGCAACAATGTAGCCTTTATATATATATATATATATATATATTATATATATATAAGGGTCTTCCTATATCAAATCCACTTTCGAGGCTTTGGTCAACCCGAAGCTATAGTAGAAGATACTTGTTCAAGGTGTCACACATTGGGACTAAACCCTGAACCATGTGGTTGAGAATTAAAGTTATCACTACACTGCCACGCTTGCGCCTATGTTCATGTTGTTTCTTCTTAGTTTTAGATTTTGTATATTTTCTTACTAGTCTTTTACATTTGGTTTGAAAGAATACAGTTCGTAACTCCGTATCCGACGTCTTATGAATTTCATGGTTTCATAATCAATAGCTGAGTATATTTGGCATTTATGTTATTTCATTTATACTTGTTCCAGCAAAGAACTGTGTGCCCGCACGCATCAGCTGATAGCCTCCTACCCTATAACTATCCTGAACTTTACGCTGGTAAAGACATGTCCTCCGTCTCCCGCAAGATCATTCTACCAGGGTTTTAATCTCATTCGACACTGCAGCTGCGGGTCCCGCACCTGAATGCTGGACGTGAATAAGGAAGATCTCCAGTGGCTCGACATCACCTTAGAGGATGCAGAGGGGCAGGCATGGGACCACCAGCAATGGATAGCACTGCTGGACCTGGTCGGCTCTACATATGATCAAGCAAACAAACATTTATGATGCTTAAATTTGTGTAGATGTTCCTGCCAAATGTTTTGACGGTTAGCATCATGGATTTAGGAACTGTAGAAAGCTAAGAAAATATGAAAAAAAGGCTAAAATATGCGGCATAAAATTTGGGTATGCATGTCTGTTGAAAGCTCCGCCATTTACACATTATTGATGAGCATGTTGTTCTGGAGTATCATTTAAGAGATATATTCACATTTGTGCGAATAATAACTGGTGCACTTAGTTTTATGAGTAAATACTTAAGTGACAATCTGTAATAGGTTCAGAAAAAGAAATCAACCAGCTAAAAAACACATTACAAAATACTCTGCAAATGGAAGAGTAAAAGTGTGCAAGTCTTTCCTCAAGTTCAGCATGTGGCATGGCTTCTATTACCAACATTCTAATGATGGAGATTTGTTACAAACCAGCTCCTTTCTTACAGAGAGAAATGATTTTCAAATAGAAGATAACAGAATGCATGTATGGATACATACGTACATGCATACATATATACGAGCATGCATACATACATATATACATGCATACATAATACATACATTTATACATACATACATATATACATACATGCATACATAAACACATACATACATCATACATACATACATACACACATACATACATACATACATACATACACACACACACATACATACATACATACATACATACATACATACACACACACACACATCACCTACATACATACATATGTACATACATACATACATACAACAACACCATATATACATACATACACCACACACACATACAACATACATACATACATACATACATACATACATACATACATACATACATACATACATACATACGTACATACATAATACATACTACATACATACATACATACATACATACATACATACATACATACATACATACATACATACATACATACATACATACATACAGATCTGGCGTATACATCAAACGCAAGTCAGAACCCGCAAAAACAATGATTACTGGTTGAACACCCCAAGAAAAAATATCAATTTAGTGCAAACATAACAGATTTAATGTTGTTCTGTGGAGCAGGGAACATAAGTTATGCACCGTTGTAGATGTCATCGGCACAGCTGATGTGAATGTAAAATCAAAAGTCCAGGAAAAAAGAACATTCATGGCGAATTAATGCGGAATTTACTGCTCTTGTACCCTGACTATAAACACTCGATTGTACCTATCATAATAGGTGCATTAAATTAAGCACCAACATATTTACACAAAAACATAGAAATACTCGGTTTACCGAAGAAACAGTCGTGGATTCTCCAATCTTTTAGTGACATAGTGCAGATTTGTAAGACATTCCCAAAATTCTCCATCTTATATTCTTGTGTGAATAGATATACACACTTGGGTGTATGCATTGACAGGTCAACCAACGCATCAACTCGAACATATATATACAAATACCAAGAACTCTCTTAACTCAAAAAGTTTTGTCGCTTTGTTAGCTACTTGATTGAACTCTGTCAAGAGGAACTTGAACGAAACTAAATACATACATACATACATACATATATACATACATGCATACATACATACATACATGCATACATACACACACACACACACACATACATACATATGTACATACATGTATACATACATACATACATACATACATACACACACACATACATACATTCATACATACATACATACATACTTACATGCATACTTACATACATACATGCATACATACATACATACATACACACATACATACATACATACATACATACATACATACATACATACATACATACATACATACATACATACATACATACATACATACATACATACATACGTACGTCGCCATTATGGACACTCAAACATCGGTTGAGTTAACGATTATTGAAAATATAACACTGGAAGAATAATGTCAGAGAAAAATTCTTGAGACAATGGTAGAAAGAGACATTTATACCAAGCCAAAGAAATCTTAACTCTTTCAAATATATAATTTATTGTTATGTCTGGTGTGATAAAACGCAATCAAAGTCAGCAACAGGTGGACCAAATTTATCGATGTCTCTTGCTTGATAGATTTTAAGAAATTCTATATCTACGAACCGAAAACAAATATTTTAAATGTCTCTCAACAGAATTATCTTTTATCACTAATTATAAATCTAATATATGAAAGATGAGGATGTTCTATTGAAAACAATTTTGTGTGGAGTGTTTACATCTTTGTTTGCAAATATATATGTTTTTTATTTGTCTCAAGATGACCTGTAATATACGTGTGTATGTGTGTGTACGTGTGTGTACGTGCGTGTGTCTGCGTTTGCTTGTATATGTATATATTTATGTGTGTATGTGTCCCTGTTGTTGTACGCAACACACTGCTTGACAAATGGTGTTAGTTTCTTTATGACCCTCCAACATAACGGTTCAGCAAATTACACCGTTGCAATACCTACCCAACTTTTTAAAAAATAAGTTCTCTGTATTAAGAAATCTGCTTTCAAACCACGTTGTTCCAGGATCAGTCCCACTGCGTGATACTTTTCGCAAGTGTTTTCTACTATAGCATCGGGACAACGAAAGCCATGTGAGAGGAAACGGAAAGAAGCCTGCCGTATATGTGAGTGTGTGAGTGTGTATACATATATGTATATATATGTATGTATGAATGTGTGCGTATATATATATATAGTTGAGGTGTGTTTTGTTAAGAACGTATAAGAGTACAAATAGAGCTCGTTCACCCTTAGAATTCCCAAATAGCCGGTAGTATTCTTATGGTATACTACCAATTCTAATCTTAGGTATTCCCCATGTGTGAAAATAAAAAGTAAAAAGTCAAAAAGTCAAAAGGAAGAGAAAGTACGGTTAGACAGCTTTTTAATCGCTACAAATGTTTCGATACATTCAGATCCTCGTATATACAGGATTTAAAATTAAGTTTAAGTTAAATTATTCAGCGATTTACTTATATAAGAAGATCTATATGTGTCTCCTCGGGCGATACTCAGTCGCTGTCTCTGTAAGCAAAATTTAGATTTCCATGCTACAACATCCATATATATAGATATATAAAGATGTATGTATGTATGTATGTATGTATGTATGTATGTATGTATGTATGTATGTATGTACGTATGTATGTATGTATGTACGTATGTATGTATGTATGTATGTATGTATGTATGTATGTATGCATGCATGTATGTATGTATGTATGTATGTATGTATGTATGTATGTATGTAAGTACGTATGTGTGCGTGTCTGTGTTTATCCCCCATCACCCTTTGATAGCCGATGTTCCTGTGTTTACGTCGACCCGTATCCTACCGGTTCTGCCAAAGAGACCAATAGAATAAGTACTAAGCTTAAGAAATAAGTCGAGTTGTTCAAATAAGAACCCCTCACAGTGGTGCTCCAGCTTGGCCGCAGTCAAATGACTGAAGCAAATAATAGGATAAAATAATAAAATTGATAGATAGATAGATACGTAGGTATGTATGTATGTATGTATGTATGTATGTAGGTAGGTAGGTAGGTAGGTAGGTAGGTAGGTAGGTAGGTTGGTAGGTAGGTAGGTGGGTGGGTAGGTAGATAGATAGATAGATAGATAGATAGATAGATAGATAGATAGATAGATAGATAGATAGATAGATAGATAGATAGATAGATAGATAGATAGGACAGACAGACATCTTATTAGCCACGCAGAGCTGAGCGCAGAGTGGACAATACAAAGTAGAACTTTTCTTTTCGAAGAGAAAAAAAAAACGATTAAAAGGTGTTGAAAGCGTTGATAACGTGTAAAAAAGAGCAGTGTAAAAATGTAAAAGCGGTTTACCCGTGGAAAGAAATGGCTACGGAAAAGACCCCGATAATTTCAGCATTGAAATTAATACATGAGGGAAAAGGGGCGGATCAGGTCTTCCCCGTCGACACCCAGATTCTCCCCATGAACGTTGTAGCACACCCCCTTCACTAATCCTGCATAGAACGTCTTCGTCGAATTGAAGTCGGACAAGTTTTGTCCAGAGTTGCTCGATAGCAAGGAGGCACTTGCAATGCCATTCAGTTAGCCTCGGTCTTTCTTAAATCCATGGCAGCAGTTGGGTCAAGGAGACGAGCAGCGAAAAAGTGCTTTTCACAAACGACGACCACACCTGTTTACCGTTGTCTATAAAATGCCGGAGATATCGCAGTTAGCGCATGTCCAGTTCCCCATTTAACGGGTGCTGACAGGAAGTGGATTGTCTAACCATCGGAACGCATCCCTTGGATAGGTAGTTAAGTTTGTAGATAGGTAGGTAGGTAGGAAGGTAGGTAGGTAGGTAGGAAGGTAGGTACGTAGGTAGGTAGGAAGGTAGGGAGGTGTGTAGGTACGTAGGTAGGGAGGTGTGTAGGTAGGTAGGTAGGTAGGTAGGTAGGTAGGTAGGTAGGTAGATAGCGAGATACATAGATAGACAGACAGATACAAAGATAGATAGATAGATAGATAGATAGATAGATAGATAGATAGATAGATAGATAGATAGATAGATAGATTGATAGATAGATAGATAGATAGATAGATAGATAGATAGATAGATAGATAGATAGATAGATAGATAGATAGATAGATATGTTTCTTTATTAGCCATACAGGGCTGAATAAAGAGGGGATAAATTACAAAGTAGAGCTTTTCTTTTGGTGGAGGAAAAAAAGATGGGGTAGGTTTTCGATCAAAAGGGATCGTAAAAGAAATGAAATAAAAAACAAAAACGATCAGTTGGAATCGTGTATCACAGAAATGTCATGATGTAAAGTGTAAAGGAGGAAACAGATAAGGTTTATCCGTGGAAAGAAAATCCTACGAGAAAGACCACGGTAACCTCGGTCAATAATGTCACATGTTAATACATTTATTTGCAAGTAAGTAACTCTGTTTTCAAATTTTCCGGGTTCATAGGATTATACTCAAAGTGGCTTCGTCATTCATATGTGCCATCCTTGCTACATTCACTCATCTTTTTTTTAAAAATTCGCTAGACAAAACTTGCCTCTCTACTCTCACTTTCCTTTTCAAGTGATACTTGAAGAAGCTGATGAGAGATTGACCAGAGAGGAAAATGTTTGTCTCTAATCCTTTCAGGCGCGTCCACCAGATACGTTCTTTCGCCATGGCCACAAGGATGATGAAAATAGCTCTTCCTTCCCGTTTTGAGTAAAGAGGCGTGACAGTATTGACGATAGACTCGGCTGATAAACCGACAAGTCCCACACGTGACAGCAGTCGTTCGACATAAGCCCACAGGTCGGAAACTGTTGGACACGATTGCGTGCAGAGCGGTTTCGTCGCTCTGACCGCATCTCGGGCAGGTCGGCCCCGTGTTTCTCGAGCCTGTAGAGCTTATCCCGAACGGGTAGCGCTTCTCGGTAGCACTGCCAGACCAGGGATCTCTGGAAGTTATCCATAGGTCCCAGCCCGAAAGTCGTCTTGAACAGGCGAGTCAGGTATTCCTCGTCGACGCCTAGGTTCACTTGAGTTTATCGTCGTATCTCCCCTCCACTAATCTCCTATAGAATGCTTTGGTTGTGTTGAAGTCGCTCAAGGTCAACCCGGGACGGCATAGATGCTTGAGAGCAACGCGACACTCGCGGTGCTATTCGCCCTTCCTCGGTCTCTTTTGATCCACGACTGCAGTCAGTCATGGAGACGAGTTGCGGGAAGGCGTGCCTCACAAACGGTGACCACACCTGTT
>NC_043016.1:1336463-1346463 GCF_006345805.1 Octopus sinensis | reverse complement strand
GCATGACGAGCTTCGACTCTTACATTAAGAGACGGATCTGTCAGTTTAGGATTCTCTGCACGTAAACATTGTTCGTAGCGCAGCTTTTTAAGACTAGCAGATCTGTATTCGTCTGTATTTTTTTTGTTGATAGTTTTATCTCCTGGCATAGTTTTCCCTTCTTCTTTTTATTTATTCATTCATTTTTTTAAACCTATGACAGGTTCACTCTGCCTGTATTAGTTCGAAAAAATGAGAATAAAATACGAGAAAAAAAATAAATAAAATAAGCAGACAAAAATAAGAATTATCATCATCACCCTCATCATCATCATCATCATCAACATCAATGACATTGTTTTATGTGTAGTCACAGCGGTAGCTTATTATTATTATTCTTATTCCCATCACCATCGCCACGGTCAAGTGGTCATGTTCTATAAATAGATTCATCAGATGGTGGGCAAAGGACATTTTGGGTCAGGGAGAGGTCAAACTTGTTTACTAGTACCAGCGTTATCTTGAAAAGCAATTCAGCTATATATACCCATACACATATGTATATGTATATGTATATGTATATTCACACACGCATATTTTCTGATATTCACTCGATGATTTTTTAAAAATTTCTGAGTTCAATTGTGTTGTTGCAATAAAAGTTTACGTGTTTGGGTAATATATTAAAGTTTTTAAGTATTCTTGAGATCTCCATTTGGAAAAAAATAAATAAATAAATAAATAAGATTTTTGCAAAGGGAAGAATGTTTACATTTTCGAATGCTCAGTAAAGAAAATGCTCGGAAATTTTTCTTTTCTTTTTAAAAGTTATGCTGTGGTTTACAGTTTTTGTAGTTGTGCAGTGTATATATATTGGCATACGCTTACTTCCAAAGTTTTTTATCGTGCATTTAATTGTGTTGTTACAATAAAAGGCAAAGAAGGGACGGCAGACTGTTCACACAAAATTGGAGATATTTATGATTCTAAATTCTTTGTTAGGTGTTCGCTTGTATGTGCAAAGCTGTAGATATGTAAGTTCCTTAGCTTATTTTGAGTGGAATTCAAATTACTCACAGAAAACAGTAGATCTTCCAGTTTTTCCGTTGTCTCGCTGGGTTGGTCAGAGCAGCGAAAAACACGTCCAGCTTCTATCACGTCCAGCCGCCTTCTCATTATTATTATTATTATTATTATTATTATTATTATTATTATTATATTATTATTATTATTATTATTATTTATTATATTATTATTATTATTATTATTTATTATTATTATTATTATTATTATTATTATTATTATTATATTATTATTATTATTATTATTATTATTATATTATTATTATTATCATTATTATTATTCTATGTTTGACTTTTGCTTTATGTCTGTACAAGTTGGCTCCAAGTCTCACCCAGAGACCTCAAGAGACAACAGGTTGGAAGTTTACGTTGTTGTTATGCCTAGTGTGCCATATATTTGGGTTTATTTTCTTTGGTGTTGTACTAGTGAATGTCTAATACATAAATTTAGAAAAAAAGTTTGTTTTAAAACTTGAGATTACATAGAGAGTATTTTGCGTAGGATATGAGCTGTTCCCATGAGCACTATCTTTTGCATTTCTGCCATTTTGGGGATTCCTGGTATCTGAGTTAGGTAGCAATCAGCCCCTTTCGCTATCATTCCCAGGGCACCTATTACAACAGGTATTGTTTTAGTCATCAGGTTCCACATTTTGCTGATTTCTATTTCAAAATCTTTATATTTGCTCAGTTTTTGGTAGGTCTTGACAGATACGTTTATATCGATTGGGACAGTCATATCAATGAGGAGGCATGTTCTTTGTTTGAAATCTTTCAATATGATGTCTGGCCTATTTGCATCTATCTTTCTGTCAGTTTGAATGGTGAAGTTCCAGAGGAGTGAGATGTGGTCATTTTCAAGCACTGGAGGTGTATTGTGTTCCCACCAGTATATTTCATGGGGCAAATCCATGTTTTTGCAAATTACCCAGTGAATATATTGTGCAGCTCTATCATGCCTGTTGAGATACTCTGTAGGCGCTAGAAGACTGCACTTGGAGACAACATGATCAATGGTTTCATTTTGTTATCGACATACACGACATGTTGGGCTACTGCCGTTCTTTAATATGTTGGCCTGGCAGTTTCTTGTTGGTAGGCATTGATCTTGAGCTGCTATGATAAACCCTTCTGTTTCAGATTTTAAGCCAGAGGCCATTATTATTATTATTATTATTATTATTATTATTATTATTATTATTATTATTTTATTATTATTATTATTATTATTATTATTCAGTAGTTTTATTTTTATAGCGTGCTTTCACTTCACTACCGAGCACATCTCTGTGTGCCTTCGGTATGTGCTGTGATTTGTTGTGATGTTCTGACGGTTATTGTATGGAAAGTGTTCTGCGTAGGATGTATGCAGTGCCTAGTAGTGCAATTTTCTGTATGTTATATGTGTTTGTAAGTCCTGGTGTTTTTGTTATGTATTTGTCTAAATATTTTTTTATCATGCCTAATGCACCTACTATGATAGGGATTGTTTCTGTTTTTAGATTCCACATTCTGGTTACCTCTATTTCCAGGTCTTTGTATTTTGAAACTTTCTCCATTTCTTTTAGAGACACGTTGTCATCTGCCGGTATTGATACATCAATAAGAAAGCATTTTTTTCTTCATGATCTCTGACAACTATATCTGGTCTGTTGGGCTTAATTTCTCTATCTGTGTGTATCGGCATATCCCAGAGTATGGTTGCTTTCTCGTTTTCTGTGACCTTTTCTGGTGTGTGCCTATACCATCTTTTTTCTGTAGTTATTCCATAATGTTGGCATAGCTTCCAGTGTATGTAGGTTCCAACTCTGTCATGTCTCTGAATATATTCCTTCTTAGCCAGGACTGGGCAGCCAGAGATATTATGATTTATTGTTTCTTCTCCATCTCCACATATTCTGCAGTTACTTGTTATATTTCTTTTCATTACATGTTCCTGGTAATTTCTGGTGGGGAGGCTTTGGTCTTGTGCTGCAATTAAAAATCCCTCTGTCTCTGCTTTGAGTCATGAGCTGCTCAAAGATTGCTGGGATTTTTCTTTGTCTATTTCTTTTGCATTTAGTTTAGTCCAGTATGTACCATGAAGGGGCTTTCGTTGCCATCGTTTTATCATGGTTCGTTGCTATTCTAGTTTGAGTTTGGATTTCATTTGTTTTATAGCTTTTGTTGTTTCTTCATCTTCTTCTTCATCTTCTTCATATTTATTAGGTGGTATGATTTCTTGTTTGTATTTGTCAGCCTCCTTAAATGCTGAGAACAGTTTTTTGTTTTGCTCGTGTTTTGCCGCTATTTGTATCAGTTTTCCTTCCTTCTGAAGTAGATATTTTTGTAGTCCTATAGTGATTATTTTATGGTAGTTATCTAGCTGAATAAGGCCTCTACCAACTTCTATACGTTGTATATATAGTCTTTCTATGTCAGATTTTGGGTGATGCATCCTAGATCCTGTCATTATTTTTCTTGTTTTCCTATCTATTTTAGTCAGTTCATTTAGTGTCCAGTTAAGGATATTGTAGCTGTAACTTATAACTGGGACAGCTAAAGTGTTGATACCTATTATCTTGTTTTTAGCATCGAGCTCTGTTTTTAGTATTGATCTAACTCGTCTATAATATTCTTTTTTTCATTTTCTCTTTCATTTGTGTGTGTTGTGTCTTATCTAGTTCATGGATTCCTAAGTATTTGTAAGTTTGGCTTTGGTCTAATTCTTTTATTTCATTGGTTTTATCTAGCGTGATGTTGCTACTCTTAACTAGTTTTCCTCTTTTCAGGGTTACTTTGGCGCATTTCTCTAATCCAAATTTCATATCTATTTCTTTGGTAAATCCATGAATTGTCTTTAGTAGTTTTTCCAGCTGTTTGTCATTTGTAGCGTATAGTTTTATGTCATCCATATATAAAAAGTGGCTGATCGTTTTGCCGTAACATTTATATCCGCATCCAGTTCTATTTAGCATATCCGATAGAGGTGACAGTCCCAAGCAGAAAAGGAGTGGAGAGAGCGTGTCTCCCTTGAATATTCCTCTTCTAATGAGGATGGCTTTGGTTTTCACAAGTCCCTCTTTAGTTTGGAGCTATAGCACTGTTTGCCATTTATTCATAGAGTGTCCTATGAACTTTATAATTGTTGGTGCTACTTTGTTAATAGCTAGTGTTTCGAGGATCCGTGTGTGGGGGATGCTATCAAACGCCTTTTTGTAGTCGATCCAGGCCATACTAAGGCCTTTCTTCTTTCTGTGGCTCTCTTCAGTTATGGCTTTATTAATCATTAGTTGATCTTTACAGCCATATGAGCCTTTGCGGCATCCTTTCTGCTCTTCTGGAAACAGGTTATTTTCGTCCAGGTGCTTGTTCAATCTTTGCGATATTACTGCCGTAAATACTTTGTACATTGTAGGGAGACAGGTTATAGGTCTGTAGTATTCTGGTTTTGCTGTCTCATTTGATTTGGGAATTAAGATGGTTTTTCCCCTTCGTGAGCCATTCAGGCATTGTCTCTGGCTCTGCCAGTATGTTGTTAAAGTTTTCAGCCAGCTTTTTGTGCATTCCTGTTAGATATTTCAACCAGAATTTGGGGATCTTGTCATGCCCAGGTGCCTTCCAGTTGCTTAGTCTTTGCAGTGCCTGGGTGACCTCTTCAGTTGTTATGGGAGTCCAAAGTTGCTCAGATGCTGAGTTTGTTGTTTTAATACTCCTTTTTTTTGGTTGTTCGCCAACCATATTTCTCTCCAGAATTCTTCCACTTCTTCTGCCGTTGGTGCTGCAGTGATTTCTATTTTATTTTTGCCAGGTTCTTGGTAGAACTTTTTGGGGTTGGAGTTGAAGTGTTTGTTTTGTTCAAAGAAACGTTGGCGTTTCTCGTACCGGCGGATCCTTTGTGCTTTGGCAAGGATATCTTGCTTTAGCTTTTCTTTTATCTCAGGTAAATCTTTTTCTGTGGTGTTGTATTTGCGGATTATTTTTGATTTTTTTTGTTGCTCAGTAGCGTTGATTGTTTGCTGATTTCATTAAGAATCGACAGATCGTTTCTCAATTTTTGTATTTTGTTTTGGATGTTATTTATCCACAGGGTTTGTTTGGATGGTGGTACTCCTGTTTGGATGGGTTTGAGTGAGTATCCAGCTTCTTTTGTGGCTGCAGTGGCTGCTGCGTATACTAAGTCATTTAGCTCAGTGATATCGCTTTTTGTTTCAGTGGCTATTAGTTCAGTGACGGCTAGGTTTATGCTGTTTATAATTGATGTTGTTGTATGCGTATTTTGATTTTTGAGAGGTATGGTCGGTGGTCCATTTTGATCTCTGTGGTTTTCAGTTCTTTGATTATTCTACATTTTATAGTTTCATAATCATTAGGCTCCCCTTCGTTGTTTCCAGGTTTTAGATTTGTGTCGCTTTCTATCTCATCCGTATGTTTGTTTGTCGTGTTTTGGCTTGCTGTTTGTCGTGTATTATTATGTATTCTTACGGTCTGGGTTTGTTGTTTTTTGTTTACATCGTTTTTGTTTGAAATCTTACGTCTGTCTTCGTGTTTTACTGTTTCAGTGTTTGTATTATTTGGCATTGTTGTGTGGCTTCTATCTACATTTTCCTGATGTATTTTCTCCTTTAAATGTTCAATTTCTATTTCTCATATTTTTTACGTTGATAATATATCTCCGTATATTTGCTAGTTTATTAGTGTTCATTGTTGTATCCAGGTTTTTATTTATGTTATTTTCCTTCCATATTTTGTATGTATGTGTTGTTGTATTTTCATTCTTTGAGTAGAGCACTGCTGTAAAGTATGCGTGTAGGATAGAAATGTATTCCTAACGTGTCCATTTATGTCTTTTTGGGTTTTATTTGCGGGACATGAAGAACAACGTCCGGCCCATTATTTTGACGACCGTCATTTTCGTAGGGTACCGGTCCGTTCAATTCTGTTGTCACATTGTTTTGCATGTGTAGTTTTTCGTACATTTTATGTTGTAAGTTTACAGTACGTACTTCCCGATTGTTATTCTTGGGTTGAATAATACCGGTATTATTTAATTTATTCGTAGTTTTTTTGTACATGGTGTTTGGGGCCGGAGATGATCTGGTGTGGATGGATCATAATGTATCAAGCATGTTTACATGTGTTGTGTTAGGCTGGTAGTTTTTGGTAAGCAAGCTTTGATCTGGCGCCACCAATATGAAACCTTCAGTCCTGAGCTTTTCAGCCACTGATGGGTTGTTACTTGGTCTACATTAGCATTTCGGCTTCGAAATATATACTATCCTTGTGGAAGCTTCTGGCACCACCACTCCTCAGTTTGTTTCTGCCTTTAATCTAATTCAGGGTTAATGCCAAGTCACCTTGCGAATTTGTAAGCTTTCTCGATAACAGAATGTGATTTTGTGCTGCTTCTGTGTTTGCACACAAGCCGCAGCATCCAGTCCTCTGTACTAGATACATACCTGTTCATTGGTATTGTGGAGATCTTATAGCACAGTTCTAGCTGCATCATTCCTCTTCTCCCATTACTTCTAGGTAGGTACAGACGTTCGACGTCTGCTTTTGGGTGATGCATGTTCTTAGATGTTAGTAGTTTTCTTGTCTTCTTTTCCAGGCGTTGGAGTTCCATTAAATGATGTTAAAATTGTATTGGACTATTAGAAGTGCCAGGGTGTTAATGGCTTCTATGCGATTTTTAGTGTTGAGTTCAGATTTTAGTATGACGTATTCTTCTGTAATACTCCTTTCGTATTTTTTTCCTTCATAGTAGCATATTCTATACCGTCTCCTTCGTTTATCCCCAGGTATTTATAGTTTCCATGTGGGCCAAGCTCCTTAATGGTAGTATCAGTGTCTAACAAAAGTTGCTTTAGTACACTTATCACGGCCAAAATTCACACCAATGTCGTTGCTGAACTCTTTAACAGTTGTTAGCAGCACTACTAGCAAACAGCTTTAGGTCGTCCATATAAAACAGATGATTTACTATAATATTGTACACTTCGAACCTATACCCGGCGATATTCAGTTCGTTTGAGAGTTGGACTAGCGCCATGTAAAAGAGTAATAGGGAAATGGAGTCAGCTCGAAAGGTGCCTTGTTTAATGGTGATGTTGTTTGATTGGCTCATCCCATTACAATGGTTTAGGAGACGTGTAAGAATTTGGAGATGACAAGAGAGATCTTATATATCTCAAGAGCCTTGAGTAGCCAATTATGTGGGACACTATCAAGCTCTTTCCTGTAGTTTATCCATGCTCGGGAAATTCTGTACAATCATTTTATTAATGGGTAATTGATCTTTGCATCCATAAGAATTATTTTTATACCATTTTTGAGCTTGTAGAAAGGTAGAGTTCTGTTCAAGGAGAGTGCATATTCTTTCAGTTAGTATCGATGTGAGGATCTTGTAGGTGGTATTCAGACATGTAACAGATCGGTAGTTCTTTGGATTTTTCGTGTTTTCAGTTTTTGGTAGAAGACATGTTGTTCTTTCAGTCAGCCAGGCAGGTATTTGCTCTGGGTTCTGGATGACATCAAGATACACTGGTTAGAAAGCAATTTTTTCTTGGTGATCTCTGACTACTATATCCGGCCTATTACTCTTGATTTCTCTACCTGTATGTATTGGCATATCCTAATGTATTCTTGCTTTCTTATTTTCTATGACCTTTTCTGGCGTAAGCCTATATCATCTTTTTTCTGTTGTTATTCCATAATGTTGGCATAGCTTCCAGTGTATGTCGGTCCCAACTCTGTCGTGTCAGTGAATATATTCCTTCTTAGGCAGGACTGGGCAGCCAGAGATAATATGATTTATTGTTTCTTCTCTATTTCCACATCTTCTGCAGTTACTTCTATTTCTTTTCATTACATGTTTTCGGTGATTTCTGGTGAGAAGGCTTTAAAAATCCTGCAACTAGAAATCCTTCATTCTTTGCTTTAAGATCTGAGCTTCTCAGCCATTGTTGGGATTTTGCTTTGTCTGTTTCTTTTTTCTGTTTAGATTAACCATTATTATTATTGTTGTTGTTGTTGTTGTTGTTGTTATCTTATGAAAGCTCACATCTTATTTTCCTGAGTATGATGGAAATTATCAGCTATTCACAGCAGACTAAGGTAACACTTGCTTATTGGTCATGCTTCAAGAACCCTGCGTAGAATTCTTGAAGGTCCAAGCAATGCTGATTTTGTAGGTGTTCTATCTTCCCACTTGCACCGATCTTTTTCAGCCATGTTTGTAGTTGAGTGCTGATACTTCCAGCTGCACCATTTATTATTGGTATCATGTCTACTTTCTTCATTGACCACAACCTTCTTATTTCCCACTTCAAATCGTCATAGTTGTTTATTTCTTCTTCTTTCACATTGATCGTGTTGTTACCGGGACATGCTACGTCGATTATCATAAATGTTCTTTCTATTTTATTCACCACAACAATGTCCAGTTTCCGATGTCTGGTCGGATGATCGCACTGGATCATTGCATCCCATAGAATTTTGGAATTTTCATTTTCTGTCACACTTTCTGGAATTTGCTCATACTACATCTTTGCTCTTTGTAGATCGTGATTTCCACAGATCTTCGAATGGATCATTCTTGCCACATTGTCATGGCGTCCTTTGTATTCGCGTTTATTATTATTATTATTACTATTATTATTATTATTATTATTATTATTATTATTATTATTATTATTATTATTATTATCATCATCATCATCATCATCATCATTAAAGCCATTGTTTCTAGCATAACAGTCACAGAAATGCAAAAAGTCCATTAAACTATCCTGTGATACTTCCCAGACAAAAAAACGTCGTCAATGAACCGTAACCAGATTATTTGTTCATGACCATGAAGAAATTTGAATGTCTTCAGTAACTGTGTCTCGAATTTCCTTATGAAGACAGCGAAATTAACTTGAAAGTACATATTTTCAGAAGATATTCTGAATCTGCTTCTCTTTCACTTCTCATAATGTATGAGGAGAAATATGTTTGCGAGTTATTAAGCTCACGCCCTGAAGAAATGAATAAGATGACAAGAGAATATCATCAAATTTACACAAAGCTGTTTGATTAAGTATCCCTCGTTTTGTCTCTTTCTTTCCTTATTTTCTGTCGTCTTCTTTTTTCTGTTTCTTTCTCTCTTTCTCTTTTCGCCTGTTATAAAATTGTAAATTAAAAACTGATGTCATTCCACCAACGTGTGGACGCTGGTGGCTCTCGTTCACACTTTACGTTTAAATTTCTGTAATTTTGAATTTTTATCACTTTTTATTTTGAACTTGACAAGACAGACTTACTGTGGAACTATCGTTCAACTAATAAAATATTTTACAATCGAATCGCGCTCATCGTCTTGACTATTTACATTTGTGAGAGTTACGTCAATCTTTTTTAAAATATCATTATTATTATTATTATTATTATTATTATTATTATTAGTATTATTATTATCATTATATTATTATTATTATTATTATTATTATTATCATTATCATTATATTATTATTATTATTATTATTATTATTATTATTATTATTATTATTTTATTATTATTGAGTGAGAGAGCAGTTCATGCCATCAAAGTGACACTGGGGTAAAATATACGAAGCCCAATATACCCATCATGACTACCCGTCTGATAAAGGTACACCAGGCACATGCATCACAACCATATGTGCGCTACATGGTGATCTCATATCAAGATAAGCAGCACATGACCTTGCAGGTGGGGCCCAGTTAGAATTTTCTTCAGGTTGAGTAGCCCATCCTGCTCAAACGGTCCCTGAATAAGGGTTGCTTTAGGATGTTGAACGAAACACCTATGTTTCCAGAGGTGAACCATTCAAACTCCAAAGAATCCCTCTCAACACATGGCCATGATGCTCCCCCACTACTTCGGCTCGTGATCAGAGATGCACATATCGTCAGCCACTAAGGGACATGCTCAACTG
>NC_043016.1:1273963-1331463 GCF_006345805.1 Octopus sinensis | reverse complement strand
ACCTCTATTTCCAGGTCTTGTATTTTGAGAGTTTTTCCATTTCTTTTAGAGACACGTTGTCATCTGCCGGTATTGATACATCAGTTAGAAAGCATTTTTTTTCTTCATGATCTCTGACAATATATCTGGTCTGTTGGCTTAATTTCTCTGTCTGTGTGTATCGGCATATCCCAGAGTATGGTACTTTCTCGTTTTCTGTGACCTTTTCTGGTGTGTGCCTATACCATCTTTTTTCTGTTGTTATTCCATAATGTTGGCATAGTCCCATGTATGTAGGTTCCAACTCTGTCATGTCTGTGATATATTCCTTCTTAGCCATTATTAATATTATTATTATTATATTATGTATTATTATTATTATTATTATTATTATTATTATTATCATCATCATCATCATCTCATCATCGTCATATTATTATAATTATTATTATCATCATTATCATCATCATTATTATTTTTATATTATTATTATTATTATTATTATTATTATATTATTATTATTATTATATTATCATCATCATCATCATCATTATTATTTTTATTATTATTATTATTATTATTAAGGTGGTGAGCAGGAGAGCCGTAAGCACGCTGGGCGAAATGCTTAGCGGCATTTCGTCCGTCCTTACGTTCTGAGTTCAAATTCCGCCGAGGTCGACTTTGCTTTCATCCTTTTGGGTCAATTAAATAGTAACAGTACTTGTACATGCACATTGGGGTGAATGTAATCGGCTATGCCTCTTCCTCAAAATTTAGGCTTTGTGCCTATTGTAGAAAGGCTATTATTATTGTTGTTGTTGTTGATGATGATGATTTACAGAGTAATTCAGTTAACTGAAAGTATCATTTCAGTTACGTATTCGGTTGTTTATTTACAGTGTAATTTATTTAACTGTTAGAATCATTTTACTCGTCCATTCGGTTGTTTATTTTCAGAGTGATGTGATTGATGGATTCGATGGATCTGTAGATGACGATAATCTTCCGCAAGAACTTGTGTCCTATTTTGAATTATAGTACCTAGGATGCGTGTCGTACTTCAAATCATCGTACATAGGGAGAGGAATCAAGCGACGAAGAACTTCTCCTTGGTTTCCCATTGATATTTGGAATGTCCACTGTAGAAGATAATCGGATATGCCACACACTCATAATCATTTAGAGGAATATCACAACGCACCACAAAGTTATTTAACTGCCACACATCCGAATCTATAGAAATTAATTACTGCACTGAAAAGGGAAAAACACTTGGCACAAATGAAAAAGGTTGAATTTGATTGAGGTGAGAACTCCGAAACCAAAACAAAGTATGGAGATATAAACAAACGGCGATATAGCCCCGAAAATAAGATGAATTTTTTACGAGCAATAGCTCATGACCTTCATTCTTGAAGCTTTTAGGAACATTTTTGTTTTAATGTACTTATTTATTTTATCATTATTTAACGTTTATTTTTGTCTTATATCGGGAGTGAAATGACAAGGGGTGACACTGACTGACAGTCAAATTACTGGGGATCAAGTTACCGAATACCATATGCATGTGTGTGTATGTGTGAATTTGTATTATATATATATATATTTGTTTATTTATGTGTGTGTGCCTATGTATTTGTGTTTGTCACCCCACCATCGTTTGACAACCGATGTTCGTGTGTTTACGCCCCCGTAACTTAGCAGTTCTACTAAAGAAACAGATGAATAAGTACTAGGCTTACAAAAGTAAATCCTGCGGTTGATTTCTTCGACCAAAGCCCTTTAAGACGGTGCTCCAGCATGATTGCAGTCAAATGGCTGAAACAGGTAAAAAGAATAAAAGAATAAAAGGGCAACCTATATAGTAACACGCTGTATATATAGTTTGCAAACGTACATGCATATATTTCTACACACACACGCACACACACATCTGATTTATGGTTGAGTTAAAACGTTCTCTCACAATCAGTTAAAAGATTTAAGTATTAATCTCTGGAGACGGTAACTGCTGCTCCATATCCACCTTCAATGGCTTTTCTCTGAACAAACTTTATTGCGTCTCTGCTTATATTGATTTTTACATTTAATTATAGTTTTTTTAATCATTATATTTTAAACAGTAACTTTTGTTTTAATATCTACCTCCACTGGTATTTATTATTTATGCTCGGTGCCAGGTTTAAGTGACATTTATTTAATACATTATATCATCTTACCGTTCATTTCTTTACTGATTTCAGCCATCTGGATGTGGCCATGCTGGGGAACGACTATGTAGATTTTTCTTCAATTATTTTTATTGCAGTTTTCCGGTGTTTGTGGTAAATGAATGAATTTTGATGTCTCAGCCCTCTATGCGTGACGCATTAGCTCGTTTACGATTGTACTGTAAATGATAAGCAAGTAGTGTTTGAAGTATTGTATATATTCACGCAAGACTCGTGGCTTTTAGGGTACCCGGCTCACGTTCGTAAGAACGTGATTTTCAATATCCAGTCGCGCGTTGTGTTCTTGATTAAAACACTTTATTTCCCGTTGCTCCAGTCCACTCGGCTGGCAAAAATGAGTCGTTCATGTATTTCAAAGGGCTAGCTTTGTCACAGTCTGTGTCACGCTTAATCTTCCTGATAACTATGTTAAAATTTTGCGTGTCTGTGGAAAGCTCAACCAATTGAACATTAATTTCACGAGCAGACTCTTCCGTTGATCATATCAACTGGAACCAACGTCGTTGTAACCGACTGAATGCCAGGGTATTCAGCTCACCATTGGATGGTCGTGATTTCGATACCCGGCAGCCCATTACGTTCTTGAGCTGGCAAAAAGGAGTTGTACTTTTTTTTCAGAGGTCACTATTTTGGCTTTATGTGTCACGCTGAATCTTCTACTGAACTACGATAAGGGTACGACTGTGTGCGGTGTACTTAGCCAGTATACTCAGCCAGTTGCACTCGAACACTCAAACCAGCGGAGAGCCAGGTATACTCACGCAATACCTCTAATACTTTTGAGGAACCCTAGGAAATACTTCTTATCCTTTGAACCCTAAACTTTTGCTGTATATAGGTGTGTGTGTGCGTGTGTATGTGTGTGTGTGTGTGTGTGTGTGTCTGTGTGTGTGTGTGTGTGTGTGTGTGTGTGTGTGTGTGGTGTATGTGTGTGTGTGTGTGTGTGTGCGCGCGCGTGAATAGAGAGGTACAGACAGACAGACAAAGAGAGAAACAAAGATATCTTATTCCACACGTGGAGAAATTTAGAGAAAGGAATTTGAGAATATACCGGGATAGGTTTAAGTTTCTTTTATTTAACAATTTTGAAAACTTTTGAACGCCAACAAGAAGCAAACCAGTTGCGACATAACTCCACATCTTTCTATCTCAACTTTTGAAATTAGAGAAATATGTGAAACCGGTTAAGTCTTTAAAAATTTGTGTATATATATATATATATATATATATATATATACTAGCATTATGATCCGGCGTTGCCGAATCATAGAACTAGTGCATGTATATTGTGTATATATATGTGTACATATTACATGTACATCTATATATATACATCTACACATAAAATACAAAATACAAAGTTATATCTTGATATCGCTTGTGATAACAATACTCAAAATATATAACAGACTGGAATTGTAGGCCCGTCTCCTGCAATTTCAATCAATTGTATCTTGTCCTCTCTCTTGTATAGAAGTGTGGCTACAATCCAGCCTACCTCTACTTCTGTGGGACATTTTTAATTTTTATCCGGGACATCCTACATCCCAGATATAAAGGTAAAAATAAAATATTTCCACTTTGCAAGGTTCGAGTCGAGTACTCCCTTGCACGCTCGGTTGACTGGAACCTTGCTTCTATTGTGGCGAATTTACCGCCTCTGGTTAGATACTTGATATCTTTTATAGTCGCACCAAGACACTTTTCAATGGTGCTTTCCTCCAGGTGTTCAAATCCAGGTGTATACTTTTTATTTCGTTTGGTGGTGTTATTCTAGATTCACCGTTTTTGTCGGTGATCAATCCGAAATAGGTTTGTATTTCTTCCATTTTAATTTTAATGAGTTCGCGCCCGACGACGGCTGCAGCGAAATCAATTTTTGGACTTTCTTCTATCGAAGGCATTTTAACAAAAATGCTTCCGTATAAACGGTGAAAATATTGTCGATTTCCCCAAACAGGGACACAATTCAATTTTTAAACAATAGCCAAAGCTCCTTCTCCAAAGGGGGGAGGGTTACAGCTTACAATTATTTAACAAATGCAACACTACAAAGTCTCCCTTACGAGGAACCAACAAACGTGATAACAATAGTTAAACAGTAATAATAATAACAACAAACCTTACGGTGAATCAAATAGCAGTACGCAGTCGAAGCTATAGTCCTTTAAGTATAAGAAATAAACCAACAGCAGTACTCAGTAGAACCGGCTGTTCGAGAAAACAGACATTACATGCAGCCAAACTTCATACAGATACTGAATGCTAGCTAATTAGCAGATAATCTAATGTAAAAACCGTGGTAAAGGATATGTGCACAGCTCCATCTGGACTATTCCATTTCTGCACACTAATTTTATTTTTAATTTATTCCCATTCAAGTTCAAATCATTGATGCAGTTTTATACCAATTGCTATTTTTACTTTTAATTGTTATGTTACGATTTACTTATTATATCATACTTTAGTTTGATTGTAATTATTACTTATTACATATAATTCAATTGTTATTATTATCTCTAACTTTTATTGTTAAAGTGAAAGTATCGACATAAGATAGAGAAATGTTTTTGTTTCACTTTTAACACGTAATACTGAAATAGTGGAGAACATATGATATTGCTATGGGCTCGCCCTAGGCAAGAAGTTGAACATTTTTTTTGCCCATGAAACTACATGGACAAAATTGGTGTGTAGTTCTCAAGTTTTAGGGAATCATATTGGAGAACATATGATATTGCTGTGGGCTCGCCCTAGGCAAAAAGTTAAAACATTCTTAGCCGATGATATTCCCCGGACCCTAAGTAAGGCATTTGTAAAATTTGAATGAAATTGGTTGTGTAGTTCTCAAGTTTTAGGGAAATACACAGACATACAGACAGACAGACACACATTCTCAGTTTTATATATAGATATATATATTGATATATATGTGTGTGTGTGCGTGTGTGTGTGTGTTTGTGTTGTGTGTGTGTGTGTGTGTGTGTGTGTGTGTGTGAGTGTGTGTATGTGTGTGTGTATTTAGGTTATAAGGTGCTAAACGAAAATGTGAGATAGGGAGTCGTTGAAGAAGTCACAGGATGTGACTTAGACAGAGCATCTAAAATAATAATACACCTAAAGTGAACACCAAATACATAGAGCGTGTGTATAATTGGCAAAATATGACCATCCCCAAGTATATCAAAATAATAATATGTTATGGGAAAGTGTTCATTAAAATTAATTTTGTGGGCCTTAAGGAAGTATTGTAGCTGCATAATTTTTAGTGGTTCAGTAACGTCTCCGTATTCAGTTAGAAAGCAATTCTAAGTCTACTAATACTATTACTGATTTTAAATTTATGCACAAGATCGGCAATTTTGTGGGAGGGACCCAGTCGATTACATCAACCCCAGTGCTCGACAGGCACTTATTTTATCAACCCCGAAAAAATGGAGGGCAAGATCAACCACGGCGGAATTTGAACTCGGAATGTAAAGACGGATGAAATGTCACTAAGCACTTTGCCTTTCGCGCAAACTATTCTGCCAGCTCACCACTTTGACAGATAATATTAGTCAGTGTGATCGACGAAGTATACTTTACATGCTAAAAACAGAATTTCATACGAAGCAGTTGAGTGCATCAATATCGAGCCTTTATGATTTTGTAGTGACACACATTACTCAACCGCAGTTCCTTGTAACATAAATTTAATTGCAAAGATCAAGGTGGGATGTGCCATAGCATTTTCTAAATTTTACATGATTTTATGCCTTCAAAGTGGTCGTTCTCAACCAGCTTTTCGAGTCAATTCTTCGGTTTGCCTTGGTATGTTTAAACTCAGATGTATTGTTTCAATGTTATTCTTTTGTCTTTTATGCACGTTACTTAAGTCTTTTAATGAAGTTATTAGATTTCTGCACTTTAAATACAACTTTTGCTCTACGTATTTACGTACTTATATGTATATATATTAACAACAGAGACCGCATTAATACCGAGAGGTAATATTTATCCCCACTTAAACGTGAATGTTCTGTAGCTACCATGAGAAAAAAAGAAAAAACACAAGCACACACACACATACACACACATAGTTGCATGTGTGTGTGTGTGTGTGTGTGTGTGTGTGTGTGTGTGTGTGTGTGTGTGTGTGTGTGTGTGTGTGTGTGTGTGTGTGTGTGTGTGTGTGTGTGTGTGTGTGTGCGTGCGGTGAATAAATTGTCGTATAAACTACACAAAAATGAAAATAACATTGACATCTCATTTTAATAGATATATTTACTAAAATTATGTAAAAAATATCTTGAAAAACTACTAAAGAAAATTTATTCAATAAAATCGCCATTGGCTTCAACCACAGCCTCCAGTCGACTTTGGAATCTCCTGCAGCTCTTCTGAAGAGTATCTTTGGTGAATGCTGCCATAATCCTTGCCTTCAAGAGTTTTGTTTGTTTTTCAATTAACTGCGCCTCACACATAATAATCAAGCGCAGTGGGACTGAGACCGAAACCGTGTGGTCAAGAAGCAAGCTTCTTATCACACAGCTACGTTTGCGCCTATGTAATAAACGACACCTTCACACTTATTCGTCTGACCGAACTTGTTCTTTCCCTCAACTACTTCTCGTTCGCGGGGGATTTTGGCCAACAACTCGGGAGTGGCCATGGAAACGAGAATGGGCTCCAACTATGCGAACTTGTTAGTTGACTACGTTGAGGCCCAAATATTCTCACGATATACCGGCCCCACTCCCGAGCTATACGGTAGTTATATTGATGACTGTATCGGTGCGACAGCACTCTCCCGTAAACAACTAGACTCCTTCCTCTCCTTTGTCCAATACTTTCATCCTGCTCTCGAAATCTCTTGCATTATTTCCAACACTTGCGTCGCATTTCTCGATATTTCTTATTTCTTTATTGCCCACAAGGGGCTAGACATAGAGGGGACAAACAAGGACAGACAAAGGGAATTAAATCGAGTACATCGCCCCCAGTACGTAACTGGTACTTAATTTATCGACCCCGAAAGGATGAAAGGCAAAGTCGACCTCGGCGTAATTTGAACTCTGATCGTAATACTGCTAAGCATTTCGCCCGGCGTGCTAACGTTTCTGCCAGCTCTCCGCCTTATTTCTTGATATTTCTATCATCATACACCACTCCATCCATTACAAACACTGACTCACACTCCTACCTTAATTTCTCTTCCTCCCACCCTACACTCAACAAACTCTCCACCCCCTACTCTCAATTCTTCCGTCTGCGCAGGCTCTGCAGTGACAACCGTGACTAAGTTCCAAATTATGGCTCGCTACTTCACCCTTCGTGGATATCCCCTCACCACTATCCACACAGCCCTTGCCAGGACATGTGCCGTGGACCGTGCATTTACTTTGTGTACCCGCACTAACCTCGCCATTGCCCGGTTCCCGTTCGCCCTCACCCACCTAACTCCAACGCACCATTCTCCGAGCCTTCCAGCGACTCCTGTCCAACTCCTCCACCTTGTACATCTTCCCCAACCTACTCCTTCCCTCCTTCAAACGAGCCCACAACCTGCGTGACCTTGAGGTCCACAGTTTCTTCTCTAACCCCACCTACCAGCCTGGTTCGTTCCCCTGCTCCCGCCCACGCTGCCACACTTGTCCTACCTCTCCAACACCATCATCCTCACAGGCACCCATCATCGTCCCTATCATATCGCCGATTACTTTACCTGTACATCTAACAACATCATTTACTGCATCTCCTGCTCTTCTGTGTACGTCGGTCAAATGGGACGCCACTTGGCTGACCAGTTCGCGGAGCACCTCCGAAATATCAGACTCGGCATTGACACTGCGGTCTCGCGCTATTTCCGCTCTACCTGCAATTCCCTACAACACCTGCCTGTGTTCGAATTGCCTTTGCACAGGGGCTATCCGAACTCCTGCCTTCGCCGTGAACAAGAATTAATCTTCTCTCTTCGATCCTTTGCGCCACATGGGATCAACTCCTCCCCTCTCTTCATCTGACTCCTCTCCTCTCATTCTTCTGGCACCTACTTCCTCTCTTCACTCCTACCACCTCTTTTCTCCTCTCTTCATCTGACACTTCTCATCAGTCCTACCCACCTAACTTCATTGATACCACCTCAACGCACCCCACACACATCATACCCTTACCCATATCTCAAAACCACATCTCCACGTCCCCACACCCCATAACACACACTCACCCACATCAAACCGCCACGCCACATCACACCACCCACACCACTCCATATACACTAGCACTGACTACTTCCCACACCACACACCATCATCCGCACACCCACACACCCACACGTTACAGACGCGCACACTTACACACGCACATATCCACAAACGTCAAAGTCACTAGCTCCTATCCATACACACACACACGTTCTCCCATACATACACGAATGCGCACCTTCGTTTTGAAACACCGATACTTTATTATCTCCCCTTCTTTCAACCTTTTCCTATTCAATCGCCATGCTTCAACGCTAGTTTTTTTACCCCAAGTTTTTTTTTATTTTTATTCTCTCTGTTTATTTTCACTTATTCCTTTCTGTTGAAGAGCGTAGACCCCAACCGTAAAAGACATTTTCACTTACCCGAGCGTCAATCTGATACATCTGTATATATCGTCGCTCATATGAAACTCCGAGTACTATAATGACAACCTTTTACTGTTTGTTCTAAATTATAAGATATATGAATATTCCTCTATTTCTCTAACATTTCTCTTCCTCCCACCCTACACTCAACAAACTCTCCACCCCCAACTCTCAATTCTTCCGTCTGCGAAGGCTCTGCAGTGACAACCGTGACTAAGTTCTTTTGTTTTGACTTTTTATCATCATCATCATCATCATTATTATTATTATTATTATTATTATTATTATTATTATTATTATTATTATTATTATTATTATTATTATTATTATTATTATTATTATTATTATTTTATTATTATTATTATTATTATTTTATTATTATTATTATTATTATTATTATTATTATTATTATTATTATTATCATTATTATTGTTTTTGTTGTTGATATTATTATTATATTATTATTATTATTATATATTATTATTATTATTATTATTGCCTTTGCACAGCTTCTAACGCTGGAGATGTACTACAGTGTCAGCTGTTCACTACCAGTGAACTAAGGTAACACCTCTTATTTTTCGAGCACCTTCCAAAATATTCGAGCGGTTCCAAGCAGTGTTATTTTCTGCAAGTGCTCCACCCTCATTGCAGCCCCTATTTGTTCCATGTACTTCTCAGCATTTTTACTCACTGTTCCCAGGGCTCTGACAATTATTGGTACTACTACCACCTTTTCATTGGCCACAACAGCCTAACTTCCCAAGCTAACCTGTCTCTCGACTTTGCTTTCTTCCTTATCGCATACCTTGTTGTCAGCTGGGAATGCTATATCTATGATCCAGCCTCGTTTGCTTTTTTTCTCAATTAAGACTATGCCCGGCTTCCTATTCCTTATTTCATTGTCAAATGAATCATAAAATCTTATAGGATCTTTGTATTTCTATTTTCAACCATGCCTTCAGGTTTATGGTCGTACCAATGTTTTGCTCTGTCAAGTCCATACTTGTTGCAAAGTGTCCAATGGACAAGCCTGGCTATACTGTCGTGGCGTTTCTTACATTTCTTCTGGGCTAGTGACGTACATTGGCTGGTAATATGCCATACGATTTCACTATCTTTTGTCCACAGATTCTGCACTTATCACTTTCTGATGTGTTGTCTCTTCTGTATTTTATGTAGTTTGTTCTTAGTACTTGCTCTTGAACAGCATAGATTAGAACTTCAGTTTCCACTTTTAAATCTGTTTTAGTCAACCACAGCCATCATTTTCTCTGTCTTAACTTCAACATCCCTATGAAATTGACCATGCTTTCTTCTTCTTCTTCTTCTTCTTCTTCTTCTTATTATTATTATATATTATTATTATTATTATTATTATTATTATTATTATTATTATTATTATTATTTTATTATTATTAGCATTATTATTGTTGTTGTTGTTGTTGAATGAGAGAGAGAGACAGTAATGGCATTCCATCAAAGTGACACTGAGGTACAAATACATGAAGCCCAGCATGCCCATCATGACTACCCGTCGGATAAGGGTACACCAGCCACATGCATCACAACCATATGTGCGGGACATGGTGATCTCTTATGAAGATAAACAACGCATGACCTTTATGGTGGGTCCCAGTTTGAATTTTCTTCAAGCTGAATAGCTCATTCTGCCCAAAAGGTTTGTTTAAGGATGATGGGCAAGTCTCTTCTACTATAGCCTTGGGCCGTCCAAAGCCTTGTGAGTGGATCTGGTAGACGGAAACTGAAAGAAGCCCGTTGTATATATGTATGTGAAATCACGTGGCTGGACGTATAAAAAAAGAGTGAAAAAATTACAGAAGTCTTCTGTTATATGGTTAAAGAATATATTTAAATCGTTATGTTAGAAAAATGTTATAAATCTTTACGTAGAGAAACATAGTTTTTGGAGAAATAACCGGTTTTGTATTTTCTTTTCAAATTTCTCAAATTTCTTTACCTACATCGTGTTATATCTTCGCTGTGTTGTGAAATATGGAGTTTCAAGCAGGGGAAGATAATCAGGTATTTTTTCCGCTATAAGGGAGATAATCAAACAGGTTGGGAATGACTAATTAAACATGATTTAGTTTAGAAGGAATAGAATAGGTTTTGCTTTATATCTTTTTTAATGAGGTGAGTTTCCTTATTTTAAAATGTTAGAAATAGTTAAGTTTTGGCTTAATTTTTCAATGAAGAAGGTTTCCTTGTTTAATCTAATTTGTGTTGGTGTTCCAATAGCACTTTGATAGAATGGAAAGATTATAAATTGTGGCAATAGTTGCTTTGCGCATTTCTCAATATGTTCACTAAAGGGTATCATTCTGTATTCTGGGAATGCAATATGCTGTCGATGTAGAGTGCATCTGCGTCTGAGCGTGGACCCTATATAGTTTTGGTGGCGGCCCGAGCATCTTATGACATAAATCAGGTTTTCTGAAGCACAAGTAAAATTAGATTTGATTTTGTATTCTTATTCCTCTTTAAAGAGGAATTCTAATCCTTCTAGAAGGTTTGGACATGTTGCGCTCACATTTTTTTTTATTTTTGCTTCCGTTATTTCAGAAAATAATTTTGCCTTTGTGAGGATCTTTTTTAGTGATTTCGGTTGTTTGTAGCTTTTAATGATTTTATGTATGCGTAAAATTTCCTTTAATTTGGGGTCCTTATGTTATATTGGTAAATTCTGTGTGATGATGGTGAAGGCTTCTTTGTTTCAGGAACTGTATGTGGATATGTACTGCAGTATTTTCAGGGAGGTTGTGTTACTGTGTTGAACTTTCTTTTAGTATTCTATGTCGATTTGTGTTGCACGTATGATTCCCTCCTCTATGAGTTGAACTGGGTAGTGTCTACCAATTAGGTTATTTTTGAGTTCTAGCAGTCTAAATTTTCTGCTATTGTGTTCTGACACTATTGTGCATATCCTTCTTACAAGGTTGAAAGGGATGTTTGTTTTAGTGTGTCTTGGGTGGCATGAATCAAAAAGTAGATATTGTTTGGCGTCTGTGGTTTTGTAAAATATGTCCGTTTCTATGTTTAGGTTTATTTTTTTAATTAGTATATCGAAGAATGAAAGCTCTTTTTGGTTGTACTCCATTGTGAACTATATGTTTGGGTTGATGCTGTTCAATAGGCTTTTGAATTTTATGAGTTTATCTATGTTTTCATTCCAGAGTATAAAACAGTCGTCAAGGTATCTTTTCCAATTTTCTTTTATGTATAGGGAAAGAAGGTTTCCAAAGGCAGATAAAGATTCCTGGAATATTAGTACCTCCAGGTAGCCCATTGTTAGTTTGGCAATGACTGGTGCTGCCCTAGTACCCATAGCAATTCCGGATTTTTGATGGTAAAACGTATTGTCAAACATAACGACTTAAATATATTCTTTAACCATATAACACAAGCCTTCTGTAGTTTTTTCACTTTTTTGTTATATATATATATATATATTAAGGTTGTGTAGGCCTGGCCTATGTTTAAATGGTATTGATTGCGTTTAGATTTAGATAGGCTTACTTTTTTGCTTTATTAATTTTATTTGGACTCATGGCGATCTTAGCTTTTAGTTGAATGAAGTTGGAGTTTATTTCCATCTGTGGATGCATCCACAAATAGAAATGTGTGTGTTTGTATGTGTCTGTGAATCTGAGAGAGACAGAAAATTGTATAGGGTACAATTTTACTTAAGGGCACAAAAGCTATTATGCCAAAATGCTGAAAGAACTTGCCTAATGCGTCCTACCACTTCAAATATGTTCTTGCATTTTGTGTATACTTTCAGAGTGGTGGGTTATATATAGATATTTTCATTTTATTTCGCCCAGTGTGTTTTGCTGGCGAAGGAAAAATTACTAAACTTGTCTAGAAATTGATTAATCCCAAACTAACTGAATTATTTTATGAATTTTTAGCAAGTCTGCTTTCCCGCTTTTAACTTATGTAATTATTTGTGGAGTGAATATTTGAAGTGGTAGGACATATTCGGCGTGCTCTTTCAGTATATAAGCATAACAACCTTTGTGCCCATAAGTATAATTGTACCATATACAATTATATACTTGTATAAACGTATTTTATGCTGGCCATTAATGAAATTCATTAATTTTAATGATTTTTATCCTCTTATTATGCTATCTATATATAGGGTCTTGTAGATAAATTGAGACAATTTTTAAAATGTATAAAACTGGTTATAAAAACTAAAATAATGGTAGTAGACATATAATTTTAATGTGACATTTATACAACAAAAGGATTTATCACTCAATATGACCGCCTTTTTGGGAAATTACTCCTTCCGCACGAGAGCAAAATTTTTTTGCAGCTGCTGCAACTTCTGCCTTTTTAATTTTGCGTGTTGTACACATGATGGTCTTCGAACTTTTGGCGCTCGACTGTGGTGAAGCGTTGCTTGAAGTACACCCTATAAAATGTAATCGAGAAGGTTGAGATCTAGATTATTACTGAACACCTGTGTGGATTTTGATCCATGGTATGGTGCAGAATCCTGCATAAACACCACATTGTCAAGCCCAAACTTCTGTTCTATCCAAGATAACAGAGAGGTCTTCAGGATGTCCAGATACTCTTTTGCCAGATAATCCTTTGTGCCGATCGTCAAGCTAGATTTAATGCTCCAAATACCATCACAGAGGCAGGATTCTTAGACTCAAACACAATGGGAACGTCATAAGGGTTGTATGCAATCACCCGAGAATTTCTGAGATTCACTTCAGCATCCACAGTGAACGTTCTTCTCGTTCAAAAGCACAAGAGTTTTTTCTGCATCTTGATGCTTGATGAATGACAGAAGCTTTGGGCATCTCACGGTTCTGAATGCTTTGGCCTTGGCTGTTAGGAAGTTACGACGTCGTTGAACATAGCTAGTCATGCCAAGGTTCTTGTTCACAGTTTTGGACACCGTGGAAAGGGACACATTACGTATCTTTGCAAGTGTTGTCATGGATGTAGATGGGCTGGCTTCTATCCGGTGGAAAACTTTGGATTGCACTTGGAATCACTTCGAGTCTTGTGTTCTTTCCTATCAATCTTTCCCTCTTCTTTAAATTGTTTATACACACGATAAACTGTTGCCTTTGGAAGTTTCGTCAAAATAATTTTTTGTAACTAAACACATTCAAACTTCGGACACTGGTAGGATGTGTCATATAAAACATATTTTACTCTTAGCATTTTTGAGAAAAACTTATATTTATGATATTTCACCTTAAATTTCTCGTAATTCGGTAATTTCAACCAATCAATGACGTGTATTCAGCTGAATAAAATTACTGCTGTTGTTTGTCAACAACAACTAACGGCGGTGTATATTTCATTTGTCGCTGTTATTTATGACATCGTTCGCGCGTTTGTACTGTTTTTAAGGTTTTAGGGTTAGGGTTAGGGTTGTCATAACAGTGACAAACCAAATATACACCGCCGGAAGTTCTTGTTGACACATAACAGCAGTAATTTTATTCAGTCGAATACACGTCATTGATTGGTTGAAATTACCTAAATACGAACACTTTAATGTGAAATAACTTCGTAAATACACGTTTTTCTCAAAAATGCGAAGAGTTAAAGATGTTTTATATTACACATTCTACCAGTGTCCGAAGTTTGAAAGTGTTTAAATCTGTCGGTCAAAAGGTAAAGAACCGGGACTGTTGGTTTGTCAGCCAGTGCACCTAGTCAGTGTGCTGACTAGCGCAACAAACAGCTAATTAGCTAAACAATCTATAAATCAGTCAATCTAGTGGTAAATTAAATAAGAAGAAGTAGATATCCCTAATTAAATTAATGATTACAATTTATAATTAAAATGTAAAATTAAAATACTTGCAAATTGTTTATAATAAAAAAAAAACATATTTGGCATATGGTTAGTTCCTATTGCAAATGACGAATGTTACCAGATCTGCTCTGGTAGCATAAAACCAAGGAATTGGCCATGATACTGTAATTTCTATGTATGCATGCATGTATGTATGATTTGTCTTTGAGTCTATTATAAGTTATTCTTGAGAGTGTTCAAGCCCGTCACTAACAAACCGACAGGACTTTTTGAGTTAAAAGAGTTTCCGGTGTTTGTAAATATGTGGTTGAGTTGGTACATTGGTACCATCCCATTGGATTAAAAAAAAGCATTCAGTCGGTTCATTGGCATGGATATATGACCCTCAAGAATCCCTGCCTATGAATGTGGAGGATTTTTCTGTCTGGTCCATTTTGGAGACGAGAATCTCGAGCACTCCTCATGATTCGCTCGACACTCTGAAACCGCGCCAAGAATGGGCTACGTTTCTGCAAGAACATCTGCCTGCCGCGTGTGGAGCGTTCGCACCTAGACATAAGGCTGTGATTCGAAACAGTGGTGGTCACATCGAATAAAAGTGGCAGTGTCATAATTGTGTTTCCTTTACCATTGCATACAATGCTCGGTCCCGAAATATAACAATATTTTGCTTTGGCAAAATGCAAAAAGTTATATATATATATATATATATATATATATGTAATCTTTTAAGAGATTACGACAGCGATAACTATTAATTTCCAGAAACGCTGTCGTAATCTCTTTTAAACAGACTTAGTAATTTTAATATTTCTATTATTGAAAACACAAGTGGATGTATTCCACCGTAACTAGGTAAATAGAATCTTAGAAACGGAGACGGTCAGTAGCGACACCTGCAGGTCTGACTAGGCTGCATTGAGAAAGGGCAACAACCCTGAAACATGTCTGTAGCTGTTGGACTAGCAGGTTGAAGCGGCTGACCTCCCCTGTTCGAAGGTTTAATAACGGACGCAGTTTGTGTGTCAAGTAGCTAGCTTGAGGCGATGGCTTCATGGAGCTAATCAGCGACAGCTTTATTCTTATTTTTAAGAATGCCATATTAGTATGGCGATAACTATTATATATATATATATGTATGTATATTCCCTCTCTATATATATATGTGTGTATGTGTGTGTGGATAAGAAGACAGTGAGAATGAGGGCTCAAAGCTCCAAACTGGAGATTGAAGACCAATGTTTCCATACGATAGTTTTAAGTAATTGTTGAGGTATTTCCTATCATGAAACCGATGGTATCCTTAATATAAAGTATGTATCGTTGCTATTATGTTAAACTATGGTATATCCAAATTTGGCCAAATGCATTTTTTACAATATTTAATTTTGCTTGCAATAGCTGGTACTTTTAGTCAAACTATCGTAGTATCTCCAGCTGCTTCAGATGCCAAGATATGAAAATTGTACAACGGTTTAAAGCATTTTTCGAAAGTGTGTAAGTCCCACATACAACAGTTATTTCCAAAATATTTCTGACCGAAAATATCATACATGTATAGAGTTACGATTTTGTGCACCCAACAAAGAATTATTGTTAATCTGAAACAGTGTTGATGTAAAATGAAATGGAATGGTGAGACTATTTTTTTTTTTCGTTTTCTGAAACAGTAACGTTTTTTTTTCTTTTCGTTTTCTGAAATAGCAAGGATATATACGATACGATACATACATACATACATACATACATACATACATACATACATACATACATACATACATACATACATACATACATACATACATACATACATATATACACACTCATACAGAGAAAAGAAACAGTGTAAGCTTGTGGAAATTAGCTGCTCAACGAAGATCAGCGAAGAAAAGAATATCTACGCTGAACTAATGAGAAATCTGCATTTACTCTATCCAGGTTTCATGTTCAGGTTTATACACGTATTTCTTGAGAAATTAAGCTTCTCGGAATCAGAAAGGAGAATGCTAATTCGAGGACTATCCAATCCAACACTGGAACTGTAAAAATCTGCAAAACTTTCCAGAAGTTCATTATATTTATATAAATGAGCATGTATAGTTATGCAACTATAAGCATAAGTATATATACATAAAATAAAACATACAAATCTGCACATATACATACATACGTACATACATTCATACATACGATATATACATACATACGTATATATATATATACACTTACATGTAGGACACTGCTCATGAACTCATAACAGCTGAACTGTAGACAGGAACTTTCACTGCAGGTTTGCTATCGAGTTGGTCCGCAGGAAAAAGACTTCCGATCAGGCAGTAGACGAGACTGCGTGTTTAAATGGCCGATTCTACTCTCCCTTACATTGTAGATGATTGAAGAACAATAAAAAGCATTTCGACACACTCTCATTTCTGATTATTCGTATATCTAGTTTAAGAAAGATAAATATATATATATTGATAGAAATGGCAAGACAACAAAAGAATGAAAGAGACCTCGGTATTATGTAAAAAGAGTAATTTAACTGTAAATAGAATATGTGAAAATTATTCGGTAGCCATGATAAAACTCTGCCCCGACATCCGAATCTCGGAGTTTTATCATGTCTACCGAATAATTGTCGCATATATTCAATCTGAAGACTCCACTAGAGTGGACGAAAGCGCTAATATATATGATATATGATTTATAAGAACATGTACCATACTAATAAATATCTGTAAATATAAAACCATCCAAGATTTCTGAGTATCTCATTTCTTCTAATATATATATATATATATATATTATATATATATATATATATATATGTGTGTGTGTGGTGTGCGTGTGGGTGTGTGTGTGTGTGTGTGTGCGTGCGTGCGTGTGTGTGTGTATCTATATGTATATGTATATATATAGTGAGAGAGGGGGAGACAGAGAGAGATAAAGAGATTCATACATATACGTTATATGGAAGTACGTTTACACACGCATATATATATATATGAATATGTATTGTGAATAATTCACTATTTCTATTTATATCTGTACGTACGTATATACACATGTGTGTATGTGTGTGTATGTTTATGTGCGTATGTGTTTGTACTTGTATGTATATATGAATTCACAGTTAATACGCACATACGGATATAGTTTATAGATTAGAGACAGATATTCTCTATATAGAATACACTTCGAAGTGCTAAAGTAATTTGAACTTGAGCAGGTAGAGGAGTAAATGAAAGGACAAGCAAGTTAGGCATGTCGATATACAAAAAATATTAAATACATCTAATACAGAAAATGTACATACGTATGCACATAAGCAAAGTCCGAGCCAAAACGGAAATAATATCCGGAATTAAGGGGGTTCAATAGGAGTTTTACGAGTCCAACAACTGTTTCTGGGGTGTTGGTGGTCCAAAATAATGCTTGCAACTTAATTCCATCATTGGATACCACCAGCCTCCATCTTCAAGAAGAATTTTATATTTGAGGTACTGACATATATACATATATAAGCATGTCTCGATATGTAACTATATACATGAGAATACATACATAAAACATACATATATACATACAAACAAACAAAAACACCCTGTTGTTGATGTTGAAATTCCAATGAAGGAACCTTGGATCTAGGTTAGAAACCGCCTTGAAGTAAACTGAATACATACATACATACATACATACATACATATATTATGTCATATTTCTATGGAAGACATCACACATGATTAGCAGCTGCCCAAAATGTCATCAAGTTACTAACCTCCCTATGCGACATGACGTGTTGCCAAAACAATAAACAATGACATTATGAAAACAAGACCGTCCTGGAATAAATATAGAGAACCCTCTATTGAATACGTATACAAATATCAGTACAAGGAATACTGGTGGAACATTCCTAATAAAACATCTGTCAAAAATAGTAGGCAGGATATTGTTGCTTGGAACAAACATGAAAAAAGATTTACTGTGATAGAGGTCAGCTTTTGTTTTGCTGATGTGAATATTTCTTGGAAAATCATCATCATCATCATTATTATTATTATTATCATGATGATGATGATGATGATGATGATGTTAATAATAATAATAATAATAATAATAATAATAATAACAACAACAACAACAACAACGACGACGACGACGACGACGACGACGACGATGACGACAACGACGACAATAACAGCAACAACAACAACAACAACAATAACAATAACAATAACAATAATAATAATAATAACAATAACAATAATAATAACAATAACAATAACAATAACAATAATAATAATAATAATAATAATAATAATAATAATAATAATAATAATAATAATAATAATAATAATGAAAACCAATGAAATAAAAGAATTAGACCAAAGCCAAACTTACAAATACTTAGGAATCCATGAACTAGATAAGACACAACACACACAAATGAAAGAGAAAATAAAAAAAAGAATATTATAGACGAGTTAGATCAATACTAACACAGAGCTCAATGCTAAAAACAAGATAATAGGTATCAACACTTTAGCTGTCCCAGTTATAAGTTACTTAATATCCTTAACTGGACGCGAAATGAACTGACCAAAATAGATAGGAAAACAAGAAAAATAATGACAGGATCTAGGATGCATCACCCAAACTGACATAGAAAGACTATATATACAACGTATAGAAGGTGGTAGAGGCCTTATACAGCTGGAATACTACTATAAAATAACCACCATAGGACTGCAAAAATATCTACTTCAGAAGGAAGGAAAACTGATCCAGATAGCGGCAAAACACGAGCAAAACAAAAACTGTTCTCAGTATTTAAGGAGGCTGACAAATACAAACAAGAAATCATACCACCAAAATAAACATGAAGAAGAAGAGAAGAAGAAGAAGAAGAAGAAGAAGAAGAAGAAGAAGAAGAAGAAGAAGAAGAAGGAAGAAGAAAAGAAGAAGAAGAAGAAGAAGAAGAAGAAGAAGATGAAGAAACAACAAAAGCTATAAAACAAATGAAATCCAAACTAAAATAGAACAGCAACGAACCATGATAAAACGATGGCAAGAAAGCCCCTTCATGGTAAATACTGGACTAAACTAAACGCAAAAGAAATAGACAAAGAAAAATCCCAGCAATGGTTGAGAAGCTCAGGATTCAAAGCAGAAACAGAGGGATTTTTAATTGCAGCACAAGAAAAAAGCCTCTCCACCAGAAATTACCAAAAACATGTAATGAAAAGAAATATTACAAGTAACTGCAGAATATGTGGAGATGGACACGAAACAATAAATCATATTAACTCTAGCTGCCCAGTCCTGGCTATGAAGGAATATATTCACAGACATGACAGAGTTGGAACCTACATACATTGGAAGCTATGCCAACATTATGGAATAACAACAGAAAAAAGATGGTATAGGCACACACCAGAAAAGGTCACAGAAAACGAGAAAGCAACCATACTCTGGGATATGCCGATACACACAGATACAGAAATTAAGGCCAACAGACCAGATATAGTTGTCAGAAATCATGAAGAAAAAAAATGCTTTCTAATTGATGTATCAATACCGGCAGATGACAACGTGTCTCTAAAGAAATGGAAAAACTCTAACATACAAAGACCTGGAAATAGAGGTAACTAGAATGTGGAATCTGAAACAAAACAATTCCTATCATAGAAGGTGCATTAGGCATGATAAAAAATATTCAGACAAATACATAAAACAAAACACCAGGACTTACAAACACATATAACATACAGAAAATTGCACTACTAGGCACTGCATACATCCTACGCAGAACACTTTCCATACAATAACCATCAGAGCATCACAACAAATCACAGCACATACCCAAGGCACACAGAGCTGCGCTCGGTAGTGAAGTGAAAGCACGCTATAAAAATAAAACTACTGAATAATAATGATAATAATAAAATATAGATAACCCCTCGATTTCCCAAAAAAATTTTTGCTATATTTCACCCCCATAGTCAAAAAGATTTTCTTATATTCCCAATTACTACTATCCATCCTTGCATTGCCTCTCACCTCGCCCGATTCTTTCTCCCTTTCGCTATCTACTTTCCTTTCTCTATAGTAAACATAATCGAACACACAGACACAGACCTCTCACCTCACTGCTGTCAGGTTTCTGACATCTACCCATCCACATACACAATCACGCACACACACACACATTAAGACAGTTATATACAGTCACACACACAGGCACTCATTCACAAAATAAATCATTTAAAACCCACCATTCTTTTGACCTGCACTCTCTCACCTTACTATTCTTATGCCTCCCTCCTCCTACTTCTTTTGAACTCTTGAACCTTTAGAAACTTCTAGATTCTTCTACATTCAGCCACTCTGACGTCATCCATTATAAAGAGACACTCATTATCGCCATGGGCTCCTTGAGAGCGGTCAGCTAAAAGTTTTTTGTGCATTTTGATGTCGACATAAGTTCCTTGAGTTTCCTGATGAGAAATCTGCATAATGTACTCCTTATTCCTTCGGAATTAGGAATATGCAGCCTTCGAAACATATGTCGAGAATAAAGGATATTTGTTAACTAGTCGTTCAACTCCATTCTTTCATATACTTATAATTTTAAAATATACATACAAATTTCCGCACGAAGACACGTAGTCTATGCCCTAGGGACGTAGCTTCAACCGTGTTCTTTCTTATGTGAATTTGCTACCCTGGTATCGGTTATCTTTCGAATTATCCTTAATAAGATAATTCATTCAATTACTCATATATATATATAAATATATATATATATATATAATTTCAACAATTGAGGGCAAAATTAATTAATTATTAATCAATTTCACCAAGTGTTCAGTATGCAAAGGGACCATTCAAGGCGAATTCAAATTATTACATTATATAAAAGGGCTTAGTAAAATAAATTACTTTGCCGCATACTGAACTCATTAGAAATAGCAGCTAAAAAACTTTTTTAAGGCTATTTCTAATACTTAAAGAAAATCTCTCTCATATATAGTGTTTGCATAATTTAACTCACAAAAGTTTGGGGGTAATGACATCGAAAAATCAAATGCTAAGGTTATTCGAGAACGTACGTTTCAAGATTAGTCAAAACAACATTTCTATCATCGGCTCGGAAATTCCTTGGTTTGGATTTGGAAACACTGAAAATAAGAACATACCCTCTCGAAGATCTGCTCCCAACTAACAGTGTCAACAAATTCAAAATAAGCAAGCGAAGAATCTCTGTTCTCCCCTTCCACCAGCGTGGGTTAAAATCATCAAACTCTATGCTTATTTCGGTAAAGTCCGAAGCATTAATCAGAGGGAGATTAATTATAATTTCAACAATTGAGGGCAAAATTAATTAATTATTAATCAATTTCACCAAGTGTTCAGTATGCAAAGGGACCATTCAAGGCGAATTCAAATTATTACATTATATAAAAGGGCTTAGTAAAATAAATTACTTTGCCGCATACTGAACTCATTAGAAATAGCAGCTAAAAAACTTTTTTAAGGCTATTTCTAATACTTAAAGAAAATCTCTCTCATATATAGTGTTTGCATAATTTAACTCACAAAAGTTTGGGGGTAATGACATCGAAAAATCAAATGCTAAGGTTATTCGAGAACGTACGTTTCAAGATTAGTCAAAACAACATTTCTATCATCGGCTCGGAAATTCCTTGGTTTGGATTTGGAAACACTGAAAATAAGAACATACCCTCTCGAAGATCTGCTCCCAACTAACAGTGTCAACAAATTCAAAATAAGCAAGCGAAGAATCTCTGTTCTCCCCTTTCCACCAGCGTGGGTTAAAATCATCAACTCTATGCTTATTTCGGTAAAGTCCGAAGCATTAATCAGAGGGAGATTAATTATAATTTCAACAATTGAGGGCAAAATTAATTAATTATTAATCAATTTCACCAAGTGTTCAGTATGCAAAGGGACCATTCAAGGCGAATTCAAATTATTACATTATATAAAAGGGCTTAGTAAAATAAATTACTTTGCCGCATACTGAACTCATTAGAAATAGCAGCTAAAAAACTTTTTTAGGCTATTTCTAATACTTAAAGAAAATCTCTCTCATATATAGTGTTTGCATAATTTAACTCACAAAAGTTTGGGGGTAATGACATCGAAAAATCAAATGCTAAGGTTATTCGAGAACGTACGTTTCAAGATTAGTCAAAACACATTTCTATCATCGGCTCGGAAATCCTTGGTTTGGATTTGGAAACACTGAAAATAAGAACATACCCTCTCGAAGATCTGCTCCCAACTAACAGTGTCAACAAATTCAAAATAAGCAAGCGAAGAATCTCTGTTCTCCCCTTTCCACCAGCGTGGGTTAAAATCATCAAACTCTATGCTTATTTCGGTAAAGTCCGAAGCATTAATCAGAGGGAGATTAATTATAATTTCAACAATTGAGGGCAAAATTAATTAATTATTAATCAATTTCACCAAGTGTTCAGTATGCAAAGGGACCATTCAAGGCGAATTCAAATTATTACATTATATAAAAGGGCTTAGTAAAATAAATTACTTTGCCGCATACTGAACTCATTAGAAATAGCAGCTAAAAAACTTTTTTAAGGCTATTTCTAATACTTAAAGAAAATCTCTCTCATATATAGTGTTTGCATAATTTAACTCACAAAAGTTTGGGGGTAATGACATCGAAAAATCAAATGCTAAGGTTATTCGAGAACGTACGTTTCAAGATTAGTCAAAACACATTTCTATCATCGGCTCGGAAATTCCTTGGTTTGGATTTGGAAACACTGAAAATAAGAACATACCCTCTCGAAGATCTGCTCCCAACTAACAGATCTTCGAGAGGGTATGTTCTTATTTTCAGTGTTTCCAAATCCAAACCAAGGAATTTCCGAGCCGATGATAGAAATGTTGTTTTGACTAATCTTGAAACGTACGTTCTCGAATAACCTTAGCATTTGATTTTTCGATGTCATTACCCCCAAACTTTTGTGAGTTAAATTATGCAAACACTATATATGAGAGAGATTTTCTTTAAGTATTAGAAATAGCCTTAAAAAAGTTTTTTAGCTGCTATTTCTAATGAGTTCAGTATGCGGCAAAGTAATTTATTTTACTAAGCCCTTTTATATAATGTAATAATTTGAATTCGCCTTGAATGGTCCCTTTGCATACTGAACACTTGGTGAAATTGATTAATAATTAATTAATTTTGCCCTCAATTGTTGAAATTATAATTAATCTCCCTCTGATTAATGCTTCGGACTTTACCGAAATAAGCATAGAGTTTGATGATTTTAACCCACGCTGGTGGAAAGGGGAGAACAGAGATTCTTCGCTTGCTTATTTTGAATTTGTTGACACTGTTAGTTGGGAGCAGATCTTCGAGAGGGTATGTTCTTATTTTCAGTGTTTCCAAATCCAAACCAAGGAATTTCCGAGCCGATGATAGAAATGTTGTTTTGACTAATCTTGAAACGTACGTTCTCGAATAACCTTAGCATTTGATTTTTCGATGTCATTACCCCCAAACTTTTGTGAGTTAAATTATGCAAACACTATATATGAGAGAGATTTTCTTTAAGTATTAGAAATAGCCTTAAAAAAGTTTTTTAGCTGCTATTTCTAATGAGTTCAGTATGCGGCAAAGTAATTTATTTTACTAAGCCCTTTTATATAATGTAATAATTTGAATTCGCCTTGAATGGTCCCTTTGCATACTGAACACTTGGTGAAATTGATTAATAATTAATTAATTTTGCCCTCAATTGTTGAAATTATAATTAATCTCCCTCTGATTAATGCTTCGGACTTTACCGAAATAAGCATAGAGTTTGATGATTTTAACCCACGCTGGTGGAAGGGGAGAACAGAGATTCTTCGCTTGCTTATTTTGAATTTGTTGACACTGTTAGTTGGGAGCAGATCTTCGAGAGGGTATGTTCTTATTTTCAGTGTTTCAAATCCAAACCAAGGAATTTCCGAGCCGATGATAGAAATGTTGTTTTGACTAATCTTGAAACGTACGTTCTCGAATAACCTTAGCATTTGATTTTTCGATGTCATTACCCCCAAACTTTTGTGAGTTAAATTATGCAAACACTATATATGAGAGAGATTTTCTTTAAGTATTAGAAATAGCCTTAAAAAAGTTTTTTAGCTGCTATTTCTAATGAGTTCAGTATGCGGCAAAGTAATTTATTTTACTAAGCCCTTTTATATAATGTAATAATTTGAATTCGCCTTGAATGGTCCCTTTGCATACTGAACACTTGGTGAAATTGATTAATAATTAATTAATTTTGCCCTCAATTGTTGAAATTATAATTAATCTCCCTCTGATTAATGCTTCGGACTTTACCGAAATAAGCATAGAGTTTGATGATTTTAACCCACGCTGGTGGAAAGGGGAGAACAGAGATTCTTCGCTTGCTTATTTTGAATTTGTTGACACTGTTAGTTGGGAGCAGATCTTCGAGAGGGTATGTTCTTATTTTCAGTGTTTCCAATCCAAACCAAGGAATTTCCGAGCCGATGATAGAAATGTTGTTTTGACTAATCTTGAAACGTACGTTCTCGAATAACCTTAGCATTTGATTTTTCGATGTCATTACCCCCAAACTTTTGTGAGTTAAATTATGCAAACACTATATATGAGAGAGATTTTCTTTAAGTATTAGAAATAGCCTTAAAAAAGTTTTTTAGCTGCTATTTCTAATGAGTTCAGTATGCGGCAAAGTAATTTATTTTACTAAGCCCTTTTATATAATATATATATATATATATTATATATATATATATATATATAATATATATATATTATATATATATATATATATATATATAATATATATATATATATATTATATATATATATATATATATATAAAGTTAATCCAAACATGAAAACACAAAGAGAAAACACAACAACGCGAGGACGTGGAACAAATATAGTATTATTGGACGCTCAGGAAGGAAGGGAAGAAAGAGGGTTTAACGTTTCGAAACACAGGAAAGGAAAGATCCAGAGAAGGGAAGACGGAGGAAAAAAATCGCCAACGGTACACACGCGGACACATTTTGATATATATATTTTATTTTTTTATTTTTATCTAATTTCAGCTCACGAGCCGTGGCTATGCTGGGGCACCGCAATTCGGTGTTGCTACATGATTTTACTTCACGAATGCTTTTTAGTAATTGCCATTTGGTGCATGAGAGAGTTCGATGCAGCTGCCCTCATATGCACCTCCTGCCGTGAAGTTGGTTCATCTGGGATACTTGACAAGAAGAGATCCAGTTTCATTTTAAAGACATCTGCATCCACCCCATGCAGATCTCTCAGGTCCTTCGGGAGGATATTGAAGAGCTGTGGGCCTCTGAAGCCCAGGCTATTGCAGTATCTTGTCCTACATCACGATGGCAAATTTGGAGTCCTTGGCACTATGCAGTGGTACCCAGTCCTAGTATTTGTGTCACTTTCGATGCTAAAGTTTGGGACAAGTCCTTCCAGGATCTTCCAGATGTATATTATGGCATATCTTTCTCGCCCACGCTCTAAGGAACAGAGTCTTAATCTCTTGAGTCTTTCCCAATAGCTTATATGCTGCACAGAGGCTATCTTCTTCGTGTAGCTTCGTTGGATCGCCTCAAGTTCTGTGATTAATTTGACACTGGATGGTGACCATAGCTGAGAGCAATAGTCAAAGTGGCTTAGGACAAGTGTCCTTCAGAGGACCATCATGGTTTCCTGGTCTCTTGTTCTAAAGGCTCTAAGAATCCATCCGGTCAGCCGCCTACATTTCATTGCCAATTTAGCAACATGCACATGAAATGTTGCATCATTACTCATGTATATACGTATCTGTAATATAATAAGCGAAAATCATTCGATTGCCATATGATTCGGAGTTTCGAATGTTGGGGCGGAAACCTGCTCCGGCATTTCGTCAGTTACTGAGGCAATAAAAAAATGCTATGAAAATGACCGTTAAACAAGGGGAAAAAACGAAGTAAATAAGTAAAAATGCCCATAGCAAACGCCTATGCTTGCATGTACATACACATGCGCGCATGCACACCAACGTACATGTGCCTATATGTATATACTCACTCACACTGGTGTGAAACATACATGCGCATCCACGCATACGCCAACAAGTGCACATATATATTCAACCATGCATGTACACGAACACATATCCACACACACGCAAATACCTATTCGCGCACTATTATATTCAAATACACGTCTAAAATACGCAGATGCTATATATGCATATGCTCACTCATACTCGCGTGTAACACTCGCATGTACACCCACATATATAAGCAACCATGCACATGTATATATATACATACCGCACACACGCTCACACACACACAAGTACACTCACACACGATGTTTTTGCTGACAAGCGCAAAAACACACACTCATACACACGCATACACACATACGCAATAGAAGCCTGAATCACAGGACCATATACACGCACGCACACATACAAACATACAACATGAACACAAACGCATGAATATGCAGAACACATACATACACACGTACACACACGCATACATATAAATGCATACACACACATACATACATACATGCATACATACACACATGTGTGTATACACATACACACTGATGCTCACACATGCGCACAAGCAACCAAACAAAAAGAATGCAGCTCTGCTAACCGACAGAGTCAACGACTATTGAAGAGGTTGCAAAAAGCATGGAAAGTCTTGGAAAAATGTTAGAAAAATAAATAAATGAGTGGAAATTGAACCGGTGAGTGTGTTAAGTAATGCGGCATTAAAACAGAATGACTTTCTCCAGATACAGTATGACATATATATATTGTTATATTTCGGAATGGTCATTTTGCCAGTTTAGCCAATAAAAACACACGCACTATATATTTGGTGTTCCTTTGCGTCAGTGTTATTTATTTTTTACATTAATCTTAATCTTATTTCGGCCAGCGTTCTTTCGTCACACTCCCGTGGCCGCATCAGTGGTCCTTTGTTTTCTTCTTTCTTATTTGTGTCTCTCCTTACTAACCGTCAGCCATTTTGTATTTCTATTGTATGTCTTCATTTGCGCACGCTTATATCTCTATGTGCGTCTATGTTTAGTTAGTGGGGGGGGATGCCTGTAATATTTGTAACTTCTATTTATATACGTTCGTGTAATTTGTTTTTGTTGTTGTTTTTGTTTATTCTTATTTTGTTCATGTGTTTACATCCACATATTATTATTATCATTACGTATGCTTGTGTGCATGTATGTATAACAATAATACTAGTAATAATAATAATAATAATAATAATAATAATAATAATAATAATAATAATAATAATAATAATAATAATAACAATAATAATAGACGATATATGCATCTCTGATCACGAGCAGAAGTAGTGGGGGAGCATCATGGCCATGTGTTGGGGGGATTCTTTGGGGTTTGAATAATTCACCTCTGAAAACATGGGTGGTTCTTTCAACATCCTTAAACAACCCTTATTCAGAGACCTTTTGAGCGGGATGGGCTACTCAACCTGAAGAAAATTCTAACTGGGCCCACTGCAAGGTCATGTGCTGTTTATCTTGATATGAGATCACCATGTCGCGCACATATGGTTGTGATGCATGTGCCTGGTGTACCTTTATCAGACGGTAGTCATGATGGGTATATTGGGCTTCGTATATTTACCCCCAGGTCACTTTGATAGCATGTACTGCTCTCTCACTCAATAATAATAATAATAATGATAATGATAATAATAATAATAAATAAAAAATCTTTTAAATTAAACAAAAAAACTTACATAAGTTATTTATTTCTATTTGTTTATTTATCTGTGTATTTTAATGTTTTCGGTTTTGTTTATATTGTAACTAGTTTATGGGGATCCTCTTCTGTCATATGTTGTGGTGTGTGCTAGTGTTCCATTCCAGTTTCCTATTTAGGCTAGGTTTATCTTCTATTATGTGTGTAGCTTCTGTAATTTGTCTGATTGTTGCATCTGTTCTATGTGTGGACCAGATTTTAACTTCTATGTTGTTGATTGATCCCCTGTGTTCCTGTTCGGCGTGTTGGTACAGAATCGATGTATATTATATATATATATATATATATATATATATATATATATATATATAATATTATATATATATATAATATATATATATATATATATTATAGATAATAGTTATCGCCATACTAATATGGCAGTCTATAAACATAAGACTAAAGCTGTCGCTGATTAGCTTCAAGAGGCCATCGCCTCTAGTTAGCTATTGACACACGAACCTCGTCCATTACAACCTTCGAACAGGGGAGGTCAGCCGCTTCACCTTGCTAGTCAGACATCTGCAGACATGTTTCAGGGTTGTTGCCCTTTATCTACGCTGCATTGATAAGGTCAACAACCCTGAAACATGTCTGCAGATGTCTAACTAGCAAGATGTGAAGCGGCTGACCTCCCATGTTCGAAGATGATGATGATGAGAGACTTAGTAATTTTAATATTTCTATTATTGAAAACAAGTGGATTATTCCACTGTAACTAGGTAAATAAAATCTTCGAACAGACGGTCAGTAGCGACACCTGCTGCTTCTGACTACGCTGCATTGATAAAGGGCAACAACCCTGAAACATGTCTGCAGATGTCTGACTAGCAAGGTGAAGCGGCTGACCTCTCCTGTTCGAAGGTTGTAATGGACGCAAGTTCGTGTGTCATATAGCTAGCTAGAGGCAATGGCCTCTTGGAGCTAATCAGTGACAGCTTAAGTCTTATGTTTATAGACTGGCATATTAGTATGGCGATAATTATTAATATCCAGTAACGCTGCCGTAATCTCCTTTAGAGAGACTTAGTAATTTTAATATTTCTAATATATATATATATATATATATATATATATATATATATATATTAATATATATATATATAATATATATATATATATATATGAAAAAACAAGTCAAGGTAGAAAATGCTAAAATAATTTTATAAAGAACATTTCAGTACCGGTTTCGGTAATTTTGAGACCTTTTCAACTGAAACGATTAAAAATTAAATTGAGAAAAATTAAAAAGAAAAGTTTTTTTTAAGGAATATTTGTATGGTCTTCAAATAAAGTGGCATTTTTGTTTTCTGCCTTTCTCTGTCTCTCTTGTTTACACTTATGGGTTCGAGGTCGTTGTGAATCCTTGGTAGGGTAGAAGAAGAAGAAGAAGAAGAAGAAGAAGAAGAAGAAGAAAGAAGAAAAGAAGAAGAAGAAGAAGAAGAAGAAGAAGAAGAAGAAGAAGAAGAAGAAGAAGAAAAGAAGGATGATGATGAGGAGAAGGGTGGAAAATTTGGGAGTGCCCTTTATTGTCGTATTTTGAATGGTCGTGGCGGCTACAGTTGCAGTTCAATTCATGAGAATATTCCTATTGAAAGGTTTGTTTATAGAATTTGCGTAGGTGTTATACTAAAAGGCATTAATGATAAAGTTAAGAAGTAGAAGATGGAGCAGAAGAAGAAGAAGAAGAAGAAGATAATGATGATGATGATGATGATGATGATGATGATGAAGAAGAAGAAGAATAAGATGATGATGATGATGACGATGTTGATGATGATGAAGAAGAAGAAGAAGATGATGATGATGATGACGATGTTGATGATGATGAAGAAGAAGAAGAAGATGATGATGATGATGACGATGTTGATGATGATGAAGAATAAGAAGAAGAGGAAGAAGAAGAAGAAGAAGATGGGAAAGAGGATGATGATGATGATGGTGATGATGATGATGACGATGATGATGATGATGATAATGATGATGATGAAGAAGAGGAAGAAGAGGAAAGAGAAGGGAGAATATGAATGAGTGGAAGTAGTGAGGTGTTGTATGACTTGAAGTTGGCACGTTATGGGTTACAGCTGTGATTGGGACCGATTTTTAACGGATTCTTTGGAATGTAATATTGGCGTGAGTATTTGTGTTATTCTAAAGCTGAGGTGTATATATCGTTTGTCGTAAACCCGTTAAGAAGTGGCCTGTATTTTGTAATAAAGAGAGCTTCTTTACTTATTCGTTGTCTCGAGGTTGTATCGTCCCTGAATTGGTAGAGGGGGAAAATCCTGAAGCTTGGTGTTTTGTTGCTGGCGCAAGTATCTATGTGTTGGCTGAATGCTATTTTTCTGTTTTGGGAAATTTTTATCTGGGATCTCTGCAGGGCCATTCTTTTACGCAATCTATTTTTGTTTGGCCTATGTACTGCTCTTGACACCCAGAGCAGGTTACTGTGTATATCAGGTTCTCCGAAGCACATGTGAAGTTGCTTTTCACTGTAAACCGTTGTCCCTGTTTGAAAGAGAACTCTGATCCCTCAATTAGATACTCGCATATCCCGCAATTGGGTCTTCCACATTTTTTACTGTCGGCTTCTGTGTTGAAGAGTGTATTCGGGCTTGTGTTAGGAGACTTTTCATAGATTTAGGCTGTCCCTTGCTTTTTATGATCGTGTGTGTTTGGAGGATTGTGTTCATTCTGTGGTCTTTTTTTAGGAGGGGTATGTTTTGGAGGATAGTGTCGAAGGCTTCATTGTTGAGAGGGTTGTGTGTAGAAATGTATGGTAAGGCTTTTGGTCGTAAATTTTTCTTTGATTTGGGATGTCTCAGTTCCTGGATGTTGATTATATTGTCTGTAGCTATTGAATGCATATGTCAATAAGTGAAGGTGGGTAGTTCCTGGTGATGAGGGTATCTTTTAGTTCTTGTAGTCGTGTGTCTCTGGTGTTTGCATTAGAAACTATGGTACATATCCTTTTTGCTAGATTGAAGGGGATATTCATTCTGGTGTGTCTGGGGTGGCATGAATTGAATGGAAGATATTGCTTAAAATCTGTAGGCTTATAGTATATATCTGTTTCTATTACATTATTAGCTTTCTTAATGAGGATATCAAGGAAGGGGAGTTGTTGCTGGCTATATTCCATCGGGAATTGGATGTTTACGTCCAGTCCATTTAAAATTGCTTGGAATTCTTTGAGTTTCTCTATATTTTCCTGCCAAAGAAACATCTAGATACTCTCTTCTAGTTGTTTTCTATGTATGGAGAAAGGGCTGCCTTATCTTTCTAGAACCTTACGAAACAGACTGATTTCTAGAGCCCATGACTAGGTTGGCAAAGGAGGGGGCCATTCGTGTACCCATCGCAGTCCCCGATTTTTGTCGGTAGAAGTTGTCTTTGAAGGCGAAGAAGTTATTTTCCAGGATGAATTTTAGACCTTCTATCACAAATTCTTTTTTGATGCGATATGGGAGTTCGTTGGCGTGATTCTCTAGCCAGAATTGAATTCCCTCTATTCCTAGGTTGTGGGGGATATTGGAGTAGAGGTTGACTACATCGAAGGATACTAGTAGGGTGTTTTTGTTTATAGTATTAGGTAGGTGATTGAGCATATCCAAGTCGTTCCTTATATAGCTTTTGACATGTTTGAGGAGTGGTTTTAACAGGGTGTCTAAAAAGTTACTGAGGCGATGGGTTTCGCATGCGGGACCTGCTATTATGGGTTTCAATTTGAGGTCATTAGGATTAGGGACTTTAATTATTTTGTCTGTAGCTATCTTGCATGCGTTACTTATTTTCTCACTTTTGTGTATCTTAGGTATACCGTAGAATTGGCTGGTTTTACTTGTGAAATTGGTCATATAGTCATATTCTTTGTCGGCGAGCCCTTCTTTGTATGGGTTTAACATGGATTTTAGTTCCCTCATTATTTTTTTTTTTACTGTAGTTTTGTGCCTTTTCATAATATGTTGTGTCTTCCAGCATAGATAGTACTAAAATTATGTAAAATGTCGTGTCCATTAAGACAACTGCACTGCCTTTATCGGCCTCTGATTGTTATTGTTGTGTCTTGTTTTAATTTGTTCAACTCAGCCCATTCTTTTTTGCTGAAGTTTGGTTTGTGTTTTTTGTTTGTGTATATGTTGATATGGGTAATTTGATATGTGGTCACAGAAATGATCAAGTGTTTTGTTCTTACCTTTTGAGGGGGTGTAGTTACTCTTATTTCTGACCAACGATTCGTCCTCGTTCTATTTGTCATATAGCTCCTCAGTAAATTGTAATTTTCTGCAGAATTCTGCGATGTCTTCTTTCATTTCATTGTAGTTGGGGTGTTGAGGGGTGGTTGTAAACTTGAGTCCTTTGGAAAGTATATTTATTTGGTTTGCTGCTGGTAGTTCATTGTGAGTTAGATTGATTATATATATATATATATATATATATATATATATATATATATTATATATTATATATATGAACATGCCTCTATGGGTACATGACATCACCAACGGTTGCAAATAACATGAAATACGTAAACAAACGAGGGAAAAACGAGTAAACTACGTAAACAGCGAGGAAAAAGTGGAAAACACGACAAGTAAACACAGAGAAGGGACACTACATCAGTTGTCGGCTATCTACTCCTCATCTCGGGCATTAAACGACAATGTGAGTTTTGAAAGGCAGTTGTTCCCATAAATTTTAATGTAAAATTTAGGATCTGTGGAGGGTCATACATACATACATACACACACACATACATACATACATACATACATACATACATACATACATACATACATACATACATACATACATACATACATATAATGCCCGAGATGAGGAGTAGATAGCCGACAACTGATGTAGTGTCCCTTCTCTGTGTTTACTTGTCGTGTTTTCCACTTTTTCCCTCGCTGTTTACGTATTTTACTCGTTTTTCCCTCGTTTGTTTACTTATTTCATGTTATTTGCACCGTTGGTGATGTCATGTACCCATAGAGGCATGTTCATATATATATATATATATATATATATATATATATATATATATATATATATATATATATAATATATATATATATAATATATATTATATATATATATATATATATATATATATACGTAATTATTATATAATACATGTTTATATACGTATGTAACATATTATAATATATATATATATATATATATATATATATATATATATATATATAATATGCACATCTATATACGTGTTTGCCAGTATATGTATTTCATGCCCTCACACATCTATATCCATCTGAATCTATCTATCTATCTATCTTTATATTTATCTATGTATCTGTCTCGTTGTGTGTACATCCTTGATGTGTCTATGTGAATGGGTTTGTGTCACTATATACGTGTGTCTGTTATGTTATGTATGGCTGTGTGTCTCCATATGTGTCCTTCTGTGTGAAGTGTGCGTGTGTGTATAAGGTCATGTGTTTCAGTTTTCTTTTGTGTATATATGTGTGTATGTGTGCTAGGAAGAAAGGTGTGTAGCGTGTGATCGTCGCATTGACCATGACTGAGAAAGTTGTCATGAGACGCATGTCTACTAAGTTTCTGCTAAAACTGCTTTCAGCTGACTAAAAAGACAGTCGAGTTTCACTTGCCCAAGTTCTTGATTGTGTCGAGAACAATGAAAACTTTTTGAAAACTTTGCATATGCCTCTGAGCAGCTATCGCCAAGCATTTGGCAAAATTTGATCCAGATTTTCTGCTCAAATTTCACTGTCGTGGTCAATGCGACGATCACACGCTACACACATTCCTTCCAAGCAGTTGCTGTAAAAACTGGAAGTGAGGTAGAACTGTAAAACTTAGTGCGCACGCACAAGGTCAATCTGTACCAAGTGATTTTACTTTGTGCGCGTTAGCTTCGTTACTATCGTAACAGCCCAAATTCATGTTGATCAGACTACGTATTTATGTGGGCGTTTGTCTTTGATTCAGTGTTTTTCCCTCCCCGCCACCACTCGACAACAATTGCTGCTGCGTTTACGTCCCCATAAATAAGTGGTTCGGCGAAAGATGCGGTTTGAATAAGTACCACGCTTTAAGAAAATAAGTACTGTAGTCAATACATTCGACTCAAAATTTTTCCAAGGTGGCACCTCAGCATATATATATATATATATACTTATACACATATACACACCAATATATACACACACATTCACACCCACCAATCCACATACATACACACCGATATATACTCATGTATGCTCACACATGCTCATCCGCACGCACGCACACACGCACACACAAGTTATTATCTCGGCTGGCTATTTGTAAATAATGTATAAATAGCCAATTGAGTAAATACCTCACCAGACATGTTCAGAATTTAAAGAGAACTGTTTGCTGTAGCTCTTTTTATACTCAGCCGATATAAATGAAGAAAATTATAAGAAGAGAGAATCAACAACACGGTTTAATTTGCCTTTGGCCCAATGCTCAAGACTGAGACCCTTATTGGTTAAACATGTCGGCTATAAAAATAAACAAGAGGGGACAATTGATTCCACACGAAAACAAGAATGAAAGGCGGAAATTCCTCTTCCAGATAAAAATGAATTTAAACAAATATAAAAACTGATGAGAAGGTAAAAGACTTGAGATAATGCTGGTGGAGTTTGTTTCCCTGGAGCTTATAAATTATAAACGAAAATATTAAAACTGTAAATGAAATTAAAATATTTTGTTACGGGCAAGAAAAATCTTTAATTAAATAACATATATAAAAATAAAATTTTAAAAAAATAATCTTTAAAAAAGTTGCCTTTAATGGAAATATTCATTATCGTGGTGGAAGTTTTATTACAAAATTGGGGTTTTATATTGTTATATTAAATTATTTTTGCACTATATAGTTTTTTTTAGAATAGGAGAGATTCAAGATTCCGAAACAGTAGTAGTATAGTAGTAGTAGTAGTAGTAGTAGTAGTAGTAGTAGTAGTAGTAGTAGTAGTAGTAGTAGTAGTAGTAGTGATGATGATGATAATGATGATGATGATAGTAATAATAATAAAATTAATAATAATAATAATAATAATAATAATAATAATGATGATGATGATGATGATGATGATGATGATGATAATAATAATAATAATAAGAATAATAATAATAATAATAATAATAATAATAATAATAATGATGATGATGATGATGATGATGATGATGATAACAACAACAACAACAACAACAACAACAACAATGATAAATGACTTACTATTTTGTAAAAATAAAAAGGGCGGTTTTAAAAACTACTTTTATGCTGTACAATATCTATGCTTTAGTTTAATTTGTTTTGTATGCCTGAGTGTGTATAAATGTATATTTTTACAAACATACACACACGGACATACAGGACTATATATATGAGTGTGTGTATGTGTGTGAGTGTGTGTGTGTGTAAATATGTATGTATATGTATACAAACACACACACACACACATATATATAGACTTACATCACATACAATCACATACGTACACATATATTTACAATTATGTTTGAGCTTCAAAATAAGTTAAATTATGCTTGTACAGAGCACACACACGCACACGCAAGCACACACACAGTCACTCACAAACGAGAGACATACTCTCGCACACACAAAACACAAAATCAATTACATATGCACACAGAAATAAACTTATACATACAATACAAACACTTATTTGCATATATATATATATATATATATATATATATATATATATATATATATATATATATATTATATATATATATATATGCGCGCATGCATACATATATATAATTTGCACTAAACATACATTCATTATGTATCGCCACACAAGAACATACAAACATATACAGGCTTACATATTTGCATATATGCATATGTGCAAATTGTATGTGTATATTTGTATATTTGTATATAAATCAACGAAGCTATGTATCTATTTGTATATTTAGCAATATGTACACATATATTTGCACATTATACACAAATGAACATGCGCTGTTAAGTGCATATACGTTTATATTTACATTTCATAGATACATATATACATTTGCATACATACACACACACAAACGCACACACAGTTATGTATATATATATATATATATATATATATATATATATATATACATATACATGTGTATGTGTATGTATGCGTGTGTGTAGAGGCATGTGTATGTGTATGTAAGCAAATATATATCTATATATATACACATACACAGACATACATATGTGCGTGCGGGTGTGCTGTGTATGTGTGAGTGTGTGTTTGTGTGTTTGTGTGTATGTAAATATAAACTTAGATGTACTCAACAGCACCGAGCGAAAGCTTGTGAATGGATACGTATACGTGTGTGTGTGTGTGTGTGATTGCGTGTTTGTGCTTGTTCCCACCACATTTTGACAACCGGTGTTGGTTTATTTACGTTCCTGTAACTTAGCTGTTCGGCAAAAGCGAGCGATAGAATAAGTACCGGGCTTCACAAAAAGCAAAAATAAGTACGGGAGTCGATTTGTTCGACTAAAATTCTTCAAGGCGGAGCCCCGGCGCAACCGGAGTCTAATGGCTTAAATTGGTAATATATATATATATATATATATATATATATATATACATATATATATATATATACATAGGCGATGCTCCAGTATGGCCACAGCTATGTGACCGAAACAAGTAAAAAATAAAAGAATGTACACTTATATATATATATTATATATATATATATATATATATATATATATATGTTTATATGTATGTAAGTATAATGAGGCATATACATTAAGGGACAGTACATATTTTAAATGTATACGTCGAAATACCTTTGTAATATTAGAGAGAGAGAGAAAAAGGAGAAAACCTTGTAGTGTGGACACAAAGACTAATGCATTTAAACTTACATATTGTATTTCTTTTATTTTTCTAATTATGTTCAATGTAGTTTTTAGTTTTTTTCCCACCACCCAACCACCACTATTTACATGGTATGACAAGCCCAACGCAGACCTGGTTTCTGCTTCAACATTTTAATCCGAGCAGAGTGTTCGACTTGTCACCGTTTCTTCGTTCATAATCAATGTAGCACCATTGAATGCCATTATAATTACTCAGACTTCGCCCGTAGCCGACCACTCCCTGCTGTTTGTTGTCGATACAATCGCTGTAAAATGTCCTTTATAACCTTCTGGGAATTCGGTTTTTTAGTCGCTCTCAAATCACATCATACTTGTAGAATTGGAATTAGGGAAATAAAAGACAGCCAAATGGAAAGCAAAACCAGAAATAACTATTTATACTTCATTTTGTTTTCGTTTCTTGCTTTTTGTTGCTGTTGTTATTGTTGTTGCATATATATTTACATAGACATTACGTACAAGTCTTAAAGCATATTCATACAGGAGCAGGCGTGGGTGTGTGGTAAGAAGCTTGCTTCCTGAACGCATGGTTCCCAGTTCAGTCCCATTGCGTGGCACCTTGGGTAAGTGTTTTTTACAATAATCTCGGCCGACCAAAAGTTTGAGTGGATTTGGAGACGGAAACTGAAAGAAGCCCATCGTATATATATATATATTATATATATATATTATATATATATATATATATATATATATATATATTGGTAAAAACGGTAAGATAACAAAGAAAGAAGAGAACTCAATATTATGTAAATAGAGGAAATTTATCTATAAAATAATATGTTACATTTACTCAATAGTCAAGATAAAACTGAGTTTCAGATGCCGAAGTGGAAATCCACAACACCATCTCTTCGGTTATCTGGCCATCTGAAAAATACCGACACAGAGGGTGCTTTCGATGTGAGCATGGGGTCATATGATGGAGCAGGCATTTGCGATCTTATTGGATTTTTTCTCCTAGATACTTTAGGTAAGACATTTCCTGACGTATATTTCGCCATCTACAAAGATGATGCCTTCGCTTTAGCCGCTAATACAAATGGACCAGCACAGGATCGTTTTAGGAAGGATATTATCCAATTAATGAAATACTTCGGACTTAGTATAACTATAGATACTAACCTGACGATTGTCAATTTCTTAGACGTTTCCTTAGATCTAAATGAGAACATTTATAAGCCTTATAGGAAGCCCAATGATAGACTTAGTTATATTAATGTAGGTTCATGCCATCCCCCTATAGTATTCAAAAATTTAGTTAAAAATATTAGTAAGAGAATTTCTAGCCTCTCCTCCGATAAGGACATTTTTAATAGCGTTGCCCCAGTTTATAATAAGGCTTTAAAAGATAGTGGTTTTAGCGAAAAAATAAAATATACACCTGTTACTAGCCAAACAGTAAAGAAGAGGAAAAATAGAAATAGGAAGATCATCTGGTTTACACCCTCTTACTCACCCGAGGTGACCTTCACTATAGGTAAATATTTCTTAACACTGATAGATAGACATTTTCCAGTTAACCATACTTATAGGAAACTCTTCAATAAACACAATTTAAAAATTAGTTTTAGTTCTACTACCAATTTTAAAAATATAATCACAAATAACACACAAAAACCACAAGAAAACAGCTGTTCATGCAGGAATAAAACATTGTGCCCGCTAAATGGAGCTTGCATGTCCGAGACCATCATCTATGAAGCTACTGTGGACTCTATAACCACTAAAGACACCGTTTCGACGAAGAAATACGTGGGCCTTACAGAGGGTAATTTCAAGGCCAGGTTCAATAACCACACCTTGAGTTTTAGGCACTGGAACAAAAGAAAAGCGACAAAATTATCTAATCATATTTGGTCTTTAAAAGCTAAAGGTGTCGATTATTACATCCATTGGAAGATTTTAGCCAAATGTAAGCTCTACACCAACGGCAGCGGAAGGTGCGGTCTATGCGACATGGAAAAGCAGCTTAGACCCTACTACATGTCTAAACTCAAGGACAGAACTTTTCGGATCATGCCCACATGTGACTAAATTTTTGTTACGTTTTTGGTCCCCTATAAAAACAGATAGAACTTGCTTTCTATATTATGACCCAAAAAGTTTTTTATCTCATTATACCTTTTATTATTTCATATATATATTTATATTTTCACACATATTAATTTTTTCTGTACTTTTCTATCCTGCATTTTTTCCTGTGCCTATATAGATGTGTATATAGATTCATTTGTACACGTGTGTGAATATGTATGAGTGGGCAGTTTTAGATGTGTGCGTGTGTGCGGGCATAAGAATGCACATATATATATAGACGTTTTTACTTAGTATTTTTCCATTTGGGGGGGGGGACATATGTATATTCATTTTTTGTATATGCGTGTGTATGTATGCGTATATAAATATGTGCGGGTATGTACATATATGGGCGTGTGTGTGTATGAGTGCATAGGGGCATGTCCGTATTTGAACGTGGTTTTTATGCTTTGTATACTTCCTTATGTTTTTTTCTGTTACCTTTAACCATGGTTTTTCTTGTGCTTGTGCGTATATACACGTATGTATGAACTTTTACGGTATGCATGTGTGTGTGTGTGTGAGTTTGTATATATATGCGTATATATTTGGCGAAAAATGCGAGTGAAGATGTGTACGTTTTCATAGTGACGTATAAGTACGCACGTGGGTTCGCGAGCAGAATTATAACACGGTAATTTCCCTTTATATAACGGTATTTTTTCAAAGCGTTTTTTCAGATGGCCAGATAACCGAAGAGATGGTGTTGTGGATTTCCACTTCGGCATCTGAAACTCAGAGTTGTATCTTGACTATTGAGTAAATGTAACATATTATTTTATAGATATACATATATATATATATGACGGGATGATATAAAGTTCTTGGCTTTAAGGATATCGCGAAAGGGTTAAGCTTTTATCTTTACACGGGAGGTACTACAACTATTTAGAAGATATGCAAAAACATCATGATGGTATATAATATATCGTTCCCCTACCCTTTTGCAGATTTAATGCATGATGGTAGCTCCTACATTATCTTTTGGTAAAACTGAAGCACGGGCGGTCACGGAGTTACGTTTTTTGTAAAGCAAAGGAACGGCGGAAACGCATGGCGAGATGAAGGGAGTCTTGAAGGATCGTTGCCCATCTTACTCCACAGTGAAAATTTAAGTGTCCAGGTATCGGACTGGTCATTTCAAGGTCACAAATTAATCTCAGTCAGAACGACCTACTTCCGTGACTACAGAAGACACATCCGACACATTGCACATCATATTCTTCGATTTTAGCTACTGTCATAACTGACACTGTTGTGATTTACCACGAAAGAGTGAGCCACATCATCCACAACATTCTGGTCATGAGAAAGCTTTTTACAAAATGGGTGCCGAAATGCCTGGACGTAGATCAGAAGCTCATCAGTGTGGCGACATCAAAGGTAATTTTGGACCGGTTTGCAACGGTAGAGGCTGATTTTACTGATTGGTTAGTCACCGTAGATGAAACTTGGCTTCATCATTATGATCCCCGGACCAAGCAGTAATCAGCAGGGTGGAGCCAAGCAGTTTCGAGGTCCGAAATCAGGTGGAAAGATTCTAGCTTTAGTGTTCTGGGAAAAAGACGGAGTACTCTTCATAAAATACCTGCCAAAGGATCGCACCGTCAACGTAGAATACTATATGCCTCTGTTGGACGAACTGCGTGAAACTTTGAAGCAGTAACGCCGTGAAAAGCTGAGACGTAGTGTCTGTTTTTGTAGGACAACGCACCAGCGCATACAGTTCATGGAACACTACGGAAAATACACGACTTTGGCATCATAAACCACCCACCTTACTATCCTGACTTGGCCACTTCCTTCTTTTCACTATTGAAGAAACATCTCAAAGGAAGGAAATTTCACACCGATTCGGCAGTGATCGCTGCTACAGAGGCCTGATTAGAGGCCCATCCTTCCGAGTTCTTTTTATTTCTAAGACTTAGAAAAACTTAAGGACTGCTGCAGTGTGTGAATCTGAGAGGGGAATATATTGAATAAAATCATAATTAACTAACCACATGTATATTCTTTCACCCAAAGCGAAGAGCTTTTCGGCACCTCCTCTGTGTGTGTGTATGCGTGCAATATTAAGGATTCGAGTGAATCTGATACTTAAATGATAGGCACCAAGTTAGGTCAAAATTACCTGTAGTCGAATCAATATCAAGGGTAACGAAGTACATCCAATGAAAAATACAGGTTATGTATACAGAGAATTTACTCCTTATGAGTATTTTGATAGCCTAAGGCTAATCCAAATGTACATGTATTGGTCGTACGGTATTTGATATGCTCCAGAGCATATTATTATAGATGATTTGTACAAAATTTTAAGAATAGGCGCAAGAGGAAGAAGGAATAAATCACTAAGTAAAAGGATTTTCTCTGTATGTTACGACAGCGTTGATAAAGAATGGAATAAGAAGATGCTGTGCCTTTATAGGAAAAATTTGAAGAAATTTACGATCAGGGTTGAATGATTAGTTTTGTGGGCTCCTAGAGAAAGTGAACGTCTCATGACGAAAAACATCTTTGTCAAGTTGTGTAAAGAAGTTTACTGAGACAAGATGGTGACTGATGGCCAGCGATTTCTACTTGACTTGATAAAAAAAAATAGAGATTAGAAAGAAAGAAAGAAAGAAAGAAAGAAAGAAAAAAGAAAGGGGGCATATGATAGAACAAGCCACACACAGGCGAATAAAAGTTTTATAACAGGCAATTTTTTTTAAATAGTGAGGGAGTGAAAGGATAAATTACTTTAACAATGTAGCGTTCACTGTAACAAAGATGGTGGATGATGGCCAGTGATTTTTCGGATCTACTCAGTTTCAATCACATATTTTAATTAATTTTTTTTTAACTAAACAGTTTGAAACTTCGAATACTGGTAGAATTTCTCATGTAGAACACGGTTTACTCAGAACGTTTTTCGCAAACTTTCATATTTTAGAAGTTATTTCTTAAGTTAAGTTAAGTTAATTTTTTGGCTCAAAAAGCAAAAGCAAGGCCATGTAGGGGAACATGGAGTTATGTACAGGGAGGGTGGTCATGCAAAGAGTTCGGGACATTTCTGGTCAAGAGAGACTTTGAACCGAGCGGTCGTCGGCATCTTCACCATTTCGTCCTGCAGCTTATTCCACGGATCCGCAACCCGGACGGAGAAAGCCCCTCTCCTTCTTGTTAAAGTTGTCGTATTTGGGTAGTGTATTTAGATCAAGAAATGTACTACTGTTTGCGGAAAAGCAAGAGCTTCCGGTTCAATTCTACTAAATGCATTTTCAACTACGTGTGGTTTATTCGGATGGTTCTTTAGCTTGGCCGCTGTGTTTTTGGATATGTTTACTTACTGCCTGTGATTATTTAACACTCTGTTCTATTTTCTTTTCGCTTACTTGCCTGCGATAATTTCGTGATTTATTTTCAGCAACCTTTGTTTACATGCCTGCATTAATTTTGTGATTTATTTTCACCAATTTTTCTTACTTGACTGCGTTAAATTCGTGATTTATTTTGACCAAATTTTGCTTACTTCTCTGCGTGAATTTCGGGATTTATTCTCAACAAATTTTCCTTACTTGCCTGCGTTAATTTCGGGATGTATTTTCACCAACTTTTGTATATTAACCTACGTTAAGTTCGAAATTTATTTCTACCAAATTTTGTTTAATTGCCTGCGTTAACTTCGAGATTTATTTGCACAAATTTTGCTTAATTGCCTGCGTTAATTTCGGGATTCATTTTCACCAACATTTGTTTAGTTGCGGGGGATGAGTTCGAGAATTATTTTCACCAACTAATGCATACTTACCACCGTTAATTACGTGATTAATTTCTCCCAAATTCTGATATCTTGCCTACGTGAATTAAGTGATTTATTTTCACCAAATTTCGTTTATCGGTCTGCCTTAATCTCGTGATTCATTTCCACCAAATTTCGCTTATTTACCTACGTTAACTTCAGAATCTATTTTCACCAAAATTTGTTTACTGGCCTCCGTTAATTTGGGATTTATTTTCACCAAATTTTGATTACTTGCCTGCGTTAATTTCGTACTTTATTTGCACCAAATTTTATTTACTTGCCTGCAGTAAATTCATGATTTATTTTCACTAACTTTTGATTACTTGTCTGCGTAGATATTGTGATTTCTTTTCTGCAAATTTTGCTTACTTCACTGCGTTAATTTCATAATTTATTCTCACCAAATTTTGCTTGCTTACCTGCGTTTATTTTGTAATTTATATTCAACAAATTTTTTTACCTGCCTGCGTTAGGTTCCTGATTTATTTTCACAAAATTTTGATATCTGGCCTGCGTTAACTTCGTGATTTATTTTCACCATCTTTTGCTTACCTCCAGGCGTTAATTTCTTGATTTATTTTCACCAAATTTTGTTTAATTGCCTGCGTGAAATCGTGATTTATTTTCACCAACTTTTGATTACACGCCTGCGTTAATTTCGTGAATTATTTCCACTAACGTTTGCTTACTTCCCTGTGTTAAGTTCGTGATTTATTTGCACCAACTTTTGTTTTCGTCCCTACGTGAATTTCGGAATTATGCTCACCAAATTCTCTTTCCTGGTGTATAGAGAGATAAAATGCTTGTACGTGGACACAGTATAAAAAACAGGTTCTATCTGTAATCTCAGGGGGACCAACAACGTAACAAATATTTAGCCACACGTAGACATGGCTCAAAAAGTTCGGTTCTTGAATTTAGAATGTAGCGGGGTCTAAGCTGCTTTTCCAGATGAGCCATCTTTCCATATTACAAAGACTGCACTTGCCATTGCCGTTGGTGTGGAGCTTACACTTGGCTAAGATCTTCCAATGGATGTTGTAACTGACACCTTTATCTTTTAAAGACCATATATGACTGGGTAATTTGGTCATTTTCCTTTTATCCCAGTGCCTGAAGCTCAAGGTGTGATTATTGAATCTGGCCTTGAAATTACCCTCTGTAAAGCCCGCAAATTTCTTCGTCAAAACTGTGACCTTAGTGGTTGTAGAGTCTACGGTGGCTTCATAAATGATGGTCTTGACATGCAAGCCCCGTTTAGCAGGCACAAATTTTTATCTCTGCTTGAACAGCTGGCTTCATTTTGTGGTTTTTGTGTGTTGTGTGCGGTTATATTTTTAAGATTAGTAGTTGAGATGAAACTGATTTTTAAGTTGTCTATTGAAGAGCTTTCTGTAACTATGGTTGACTGGAAAATGTCTATCAATCAGTGCTAGGAAATACTTACCTATATTAAAGGTCACTCCCCCGAAGTAACCTTTAATATTATTAGACGTGTATTGGAATATAATTGTGCACGTATGGGTATGTGCATGTGCGCGTGTGTGTTGATATGTATACGTGTACATGCATGGTTGAATATATATGTACATTAATTGGCGCATGTGTGTGCGCGTATGTATGTGTTTCACGCGAGTGTGAGTGAGCATATGCATATAGATACATGTACGTTGGTATGCGTGCGCGCATGTGTATGTCTATATGCGGGCATACGCGATTGCTAGGAGCTTTCTACTTCTTTATTTTCTTCCCTTCGGTTTTTCCCTTATTTAACGGTCATTCTAATAGTTCTTTTCTCTTAATAACTGTCAATTACATAGTAATTTCCCTTTGTTTAACTGTCATTTTCATAGCATTTATTTTATTGCCTCGATAACTGACGAGATGCTGGAGGAGATTTCTGCCCCGGAGTCAACCAAATAATTGTCACATATTAGATTACAGATATGTATGTATATATATATATGATATATGCATATATTATATATATAATATAATATAGATTATGTTAATAATATAATACAATATATATAATATATATATACTATATGTATATATAATATATATATTATATATATACATACATATATATATAGCCAAGATAAAACTCGGAGTTTCGGATGCCGAGGTAGAAATCCACAACACCATCTCTTCGGTTATCTGGCCATCTGAAAAACGCTATGAAAAAAGACCGTTATACAAAGGGAAATTACTGTTATAATTTTGCTACTTATATAAAAGCACTAATCCAATGACCGCTAATTAAAATAAGGTTAAAAGTTCATAGTAAACACGTAAGCATGCCTACTCATGCGCACACATGTGCGCTCGCGCACCCACATCCGTACGTATACGTCACTATGAAAACGGACACATCTTCACTCGCATTTTTCGCCAAATGTATACGCATATATATACAAACTCATACAGACACACGCGCACCGTAAAACTTCATACATACGTCTATATACGCACAAGCACAAGAAAAAACATGGTTAAAAGCAAAAATACAGAAAAAACAACAATGCAGAAAAAACATAAGGAAGCGTAAAATCACGTTCAAATACGGACATGCCCTTATGCACGCACACACACGACCACAGGGCTTACATTTGGCCAAAATCTTCCAATGGATCTTGTAATTGACACCTTTATCTTTTAATGACCAAAAAGTTTTTATCTTATTATACCTTTTATTTTTCATATATTTAAAAAATTTTTATACGTAATAATTTTTTCTGTACTCTTCCATCCTGCATTTTTTCCTTTGCCTGTATAGACGCGTATATAAATTCATTTGTACACGTGTGTGAATATGTATGAATGGGCGGGTATGTATGTATATAGATATGTGCGGTCATAAGAATACATTTATATATAGACGTTTTTACTCAGTATTTTTACAATTTTTTCGGTTTTTTGGGCGTATGTATAATTCATTTTTGTGTATGCGTATGTGTGTATGCGTATATAAACATGTGCGGGTATGTACATATATGGCGAAAAATACGTGTGAAGATGTATACGTTTTCATAGTGACGTATAAGTACGTACATAGGTGCGCATGCGCACATGTATGCGTATGAGTAGGCATGCTTACGTGTTTACTATGAACTTTTAACCCTATTTTAATTAGTGGTCATTGGATTAGCGCTTTTATATAAATAGCAGAATTACAACACAGTAATTTCCCTTTGTAAAACTGTAAAACGGTCTTTTTTCATAGCGTTTTTCAGATGGCCAGATAACCGAAGAGATGGTGTTGTGGATTTCCACCTCGGCATCCGAAACTCAGAGTTTTATCTTGCCTATTGAATAATTGTCACATATTATTTTACATATATATATATATATATATATATATATGTATATGTATATATATGTATGTATGTGTGTATGTATGTATGGTATGTATGTGTGTGTGTGTATGTATGTATGTATGTATTATGTATGTATACGCAAGTAAGAAAGTGGAGAGGATACAAAATCGATAGACATCAGCCGGTAAACATTCCAGTATGTCTATTTATTCCAATGAATTAGATGAATACATACACATGTTTTAGTGGTACAGATTAAGAAATTTCGAGCTGGTAATTGCAAAAGCAAGGGTGTGGAAGCATATAATAATATAGGAACAGGTGTTTATTTGAGTTAATGTGCCAATGGGCAAATGAGTAAAGCAGTAAATGAACAGATTGTCAGTAAACCTGAATATGTGTGTAGGTGCTAGATTCCGTTGCCTCTTGGCAGAAACGGCCGTAAGGAACTAGCACCTACACACCTATTCGGTTTTACTGACATTCTATTCATTTACTCTTTTACTCATTTGCTCATTTGCGCATTTACTCAATGAATGACCTGTTTCTATATTATTATATGCCCCCACACCCTTGTTTTTGCAATTAACATCTCTTTCTAGTTGATAATGTGCACCACTAATATATGTGTATGTATTAATCCAATACATTGGAATAAATAGACATACTGGAATGTTTACTGGGTGATGTCTGCCGATTTTGAATCCTCTCCACTTTCTTTTTTACCGTATAAATCAAGGGTAAGCCACGTTTTACCGCCGCCCGTATGTAACACTCGATTGCGAGATTGCCAGGCAATAACTAGAACTTGGGTATAAATATTTGGGTACACTACCAGCAGTATATTCGATAGTTATTATCCCTTAGTTGGTTTCTCAACCTCTAACTCAAACCGAAATATATATATATATAATATATATATATATTATATATATATATATATATATATATATATATAATAATAATATATTAGGGAATAATATATATATATATATATAGAGAGAGAGAGAGATAGATAGATAGATAGATAGATAGATATAGATAGATAGATAGATAGATAGATAGATAGATAGATAGATAGATAGATAGATAGATAGATAGATAAAACTTACTTGGAAAAGGATGCGTGGCGTTCGATCATATAATGATATAAATAATATATAAATATATGCATATACACATACATATATGTACATACCTACATATATAAGTATATATACATGCATATATGGGTACAGGACATCAAGAAAACGTTGAACACAATGAGAAACGAAAACAAAACATTTTTTGTGTTCATTGTGTTCGACGTTTTTTGATGCCCTGTACCCATATATGCATGCATATATACATATATATGTAGGTATATACATACATGTATGTATATATGCATATATTTATCTATTATTTATATTATTATATGATCGAACTCCACGCATCCTTTTCCAAGTAAGTTTTATCTTAATAATTACGATGCGTACTCTCCTACTTTACTATCTCCTCTCTGTCTATTTCTCTCCCGCTCTTGTTCTTCATCCTTTCTGGTTTTCTCTCCCACCCTTCCCTATTCTTCTCCTCTCCCCTTCACCGTTCCCTCTCTCTTACTCCTCCTCCTCCTCCTCCTCGACTCTCTCGTCACTGACACGTGATCAGAGGGAAGCCATCTTTCCAACTGCTATCTTCACCAAGACCAGACCGCTTATCCTGTCTCTCTCATAAGCTATCTCCTCAAGCGTTCAGAATAATTTTCCATTGTCTTGGCTTAACAGCCCTCATCGTTTGTTTTACTGTGTTATTCTCTTTGTTCTGTCCTTTACTGTTTTTACTGTCTTGTTTTGTTCTTACTGTCCTGTTCTTGTGACCACTTTTACCCCTCCGCAAAGAATCTCAAATTTTATTTAATTTGCTTTGCGGGAAGGACTGTTTCAACGAAGTCGCGTCTTGTCCTTACCTTCGAAACGCGGAGTAGACGAAACAGAGACAACTGAAGAAGGGGAATATTCCTTGTGTTTTATGTCGTGTACTCTGTTTTTTCGTTGTTTGAAAAGAGTTCGTTTCCATGTTTTTGTTTTTGTTTTCGTTTCTCATTGTGTTCAACGTTTTTGTTTTATGTCCTGTACCCGTATATGCATGTATATATACATATAGATGTAGGTATGTACATATATGTATATATATATGAAAATAATAATGCAATACAAATGTATTATTTTCCAGTAAAACATTGCCCCATAAGGGTAAAATTATACATATAAAAGCAGATAAATTGTACAAGGCACCATATTTACTGGAAAATAGCAATCGATATAAATACGACGCTATTGTATAGCTTCACTGCGTATATACTAGCAAAGATGTGTGTATGCAACAAATATGAAAGAAATTTGTCTTACCTCTAGGAAGAACATTCGATAAATGGACAACCTAGAATCGGTTTCTAACTCTTCAAATACGTTTGACAACGTAAATTTGATTAGTCTTCATCAGCTGCATTTACCTAGCCTAAATTTCAGACGTTGCCACATCAATGCCAATACACTCGTCTGAACACCAAAACGTTAAAAGAGCGAGAACAGTGAAGACGTTTCAATGAAAATAATAATGCAATACAAATATATTACTTTCCAGTAAGAGATAACCCCATAAGGGTAAAATTAGACATATAAAAGTAGATAAATGGTACAACAAGGCACCAATATTTACTGGAAAATAGCAATTGATATAAATACGACGCTATTGTATAGCGCCGTATTTATATCGATTGCTATTTTCCAGTAAGTATTGGTGCCTTGTTGTACCATTTATCTACTTATTATATATATATATATATATATATATATATATATTATATATATATATATATATATATATATTATATATATATATATATATAATATATATATATATATGTATATATATATATATATATTATATATATATATTATATATATATATATATATATATATCGTAATGAGATAAAAAAACAAGGGTGTGTAGATTTTAGAACATTTATAGATAGAATGTCTTACAGTTGTTTCCAGGATATTTATTGTATCCCTTCATCGGAGACTGTGTGAGAGGATGATTAAGAAATAGTCAATTTAGATAAGATATAAAATAGAGAGTGAGGTGGAAAGAAAAGAAGATAGATGCGATATATGTAGGGATGTTGTGTTTGTAGATCCATTTTTTGGAAGAATGGTATGCATATGAGATTCCAATACCTTATGAGTAATATCCAATAGTATTTAAAATTGGTAATTTCAAGTATAGAGTTTATACGCAGAACTGACAATAATAACAGCTACAACCTCAAATCATATAAGAACCTTCCATACAACCCCCATCTCGAAAATTTTTAAGCGGATATGATTAATATAATTCTGTTGTGTTTGGGGAGAGTCATTTTCTTTTTGTGCCTTATAATGTAACACACTCACCGGTAAAATAGTCAAGACTATTGAAAAGGCTGCAAGACGCGACGAAAATTTTAGGAAAATAAAAATAAGAAAAAAGTGGAAATTTTACCGGCGAGTGTTACATTATAAGGCACAAAAAGAAAACGACTCTCCCCAAACACAACAGAATATTCTTCAACTCACGAACTCATATAAAGAATCTTGCAAATTAAATCCAAAAACGAAACATTAATTTAATTAGAAACATTAAATTCTCTAAATACAAATCCCCCTTTCAATAAAAGCTTTCAAACACCATAAAATGGATGATTCCATCCCCCATATCACATGTCTTCTCGGACAAAACAGGAAATATGTACCCCATTACCATTAAGGAATACAATAAATTCATAGGTAAAGAACTCAACAAATCATACAAGCTGGCCCCAAGATCTGCCCTGAATGAAATCAACAACCACTGCAAACTTATGAGGAAATTACAAGTGGATGACCGAACCGAACCATACTGCCCTGCACCTTCACACTTTAATCTCAAGGATCACAAGGACTTTATTACCATACCTTCAATACGCTTAATATGTCCCACCAAATCCGACCTTGGAAGAGTAAGCAAAAACGTTTTGAACAAAATAATAACTATCATCAAGGACAAATTAAACGTTAAACTTTGGTCCCACACTGAAGTTATTATATGGTTCCATCTTCTAAAAACCAACGACTCATATTCCTTTCTATAATTTGACATAAATAATTGCTACTCTTCTATTTCTCCTAAACCCTTTAATCAAACTCTTCTAGCTAGGAACTTTACTAACCTAACCCCACTAGAAATTAACATTATACTTAATGCTCACAAAACCCTTATTTCTTTTGAAAGCAAACTCTGGTGCCGGGCCAACCTATTCGAAATAACCATAGGATCTTCTGATTCAGCTCAGGTTACTGAATTAGTTGGACTATACATCAGCTCCACATACACTTCCCTAACATCAAGGAAGGCCTATGCAGGGACGACGCTTTATCTCTTATGATAAAAGGCAGATTTTTTCTGCCTGTTCCCATGTTTCTTTTTAATACAATTCTACAATATGGAATTTCTTCAATTGGAATTTACCTATGATTTTTCCAAGTAGATTTGATTGGGTCATGGCATGTAATGTTTTTTCAATTTGACCCCCAATTAAGCAAAAATTCGAGAAAACTCAATATTTTACGATTTACCTCTCTCATTTCAAGTGGTTTACTCCTGTTATTACCACCACACTTTCTCCTACTTTCTCTTTGCAAGTGTGAAACTAATAAAGTGAAAGTATTATATAACAGGGATGAGCCATTAATACTAGTCATCCTTTTTGCTAGAGGAAGATCCGCTATGGTCTTATATGCTACACCACTGGTTTTCAATTCATATTAATCAAATTAATATTCAATTTTTCACCCTTATTATGTGTGTGTGTGTGTGTATTAGCAATTCGTATAAAATTGCATCCATGACTTGAACTTGAATAAGTGGTTTCACATAAATGGGGATAAATTAAAAAGGTTTGTTGTTATTATTATTACTGTTTGACTATTGTAATCACGTTTGATGGTTCCTCGTCAGGGAAACGTTGTTGTGTTGCATTTATTAAATAATTGTAAACCGTAACCCTCCCCCTTTCGGAGAAGGGGCTTTGGTTATTGTTTAAAAATTGAATTGTGTCCCTGTTTGGGGAAATCGACAATATTTTCACCGTCTTTACGGAAGCATTTTTGTTAAAATGCCTTCGATAGAAGAAAGTCCAAAAATGAATTTCGCTGCAGCCGTACACTTCTATACAAGAGGGAGGACAAGGTCCAATTGCAAGAGACAGGCCTACAATTCCAGTCTTTTATATATTTTGAGCATTGTTATCGCTAGCGATATCAAGATATAACTTTGTATTTTGTATTTTATGTGTAGATGTATATATATAGATATACATATAATATGTACACATATATATATACATACATAATATATCTACCCATACACACATACGCACACACACACATACATAGGGGCAGGTGTGACTGTGTGGTAACAAACTACCTTCGAAGATACTGTACTTGATATGGGCGGTAGTGCCTTTCCGGTCTATGGCCTACCTTCAACAAACCGGCAAGACACAAACACTGTGTCTTCACATTTGCTGCGTGAGACATGTTTTAATGTTGACGACCTTGCCGAGTACATAGCCAACAATGAGCCAAAGCTCCTTCCAGAACAGAAGTTCGCTTACAACCCCGTTGTTAATTCAGTCCGGCCCAAAGCTGGGGGGGGGGGATTTTTTCCTGGACGCTCCGGGGGGCACTGGGAAAACTTTTGTCAACAAATTAATATTTGCTGATATTAAGCGAACACAAGGCATTGCCCTAGCTGTGGCATCATCTGGAATTGCGGCTACGTTGTTGCCAGGCGGCAGGAGAGCTCACTCCACTTTCAAGCTCCCGCTTGACTTAGCGAAGATTGACACACCAACTTGCAACATCAGTAACAGCTCCGATCAGGCAGAAGTCTTCAGACGATGCAAGCTTATCGTTTGGGATGAATGCACGATGGCCCACAGAGGTGCTCTTGAGGCACTAGAAAAATCTCTCAGAGACATCAAACACTCTTCAGCTCCCATGAGAGGCATAACACTTCTTCTTTCAGGGGACTTCTGACAAACACTTCCCGTTATTCCCAAAGGGACTAGAGCTGGTACAGTAAGTGCGTGTCTTAAGTCATCCACATTATGGCCACTGGTGAAGACTCTCAAACTTCACACCAATATGCGTGCTCATATGCGACGTGATATCACATCAGCAGCATGTTCTCACACCCTCCTTGCACTTGGCGAAGGCAAAATACCAGGGGATGAAAATGGTAATATTGCCATTGATTCCATTTGTACCATTGTTAAAACGCCTTCTGATCTCAGAGATGCAGTGTTCCCAGATCTACAAGCTAATTATCAGAATATGGATTGGATTGGCCAAAGGGCTATTCTGGCCCCGAGGAATAAAACTGCTCACCATATTAGTGATGAAATACTAAAACTCATTCCTGGGGATGTCTATGTATATCGGTCTATCAATACAACTCCTGACCCAGAGGATGTCATCAACTATCCAATAGAGGTACTCAATTCCTTTGAGCCCCCCGGACTACCACCACACATTCTCAAACTTAAAGTTGGTGCCCCTATAATGCTCATTAGAAATTTGGTTCCCCCAAAACAATGCAATGGCACACGTTTGATTGTTAAGTCCTTATCTCCCAATCTGATTGAGGCCACCATTATCACAGGGTGCGGTCGAGGCAACGTTGTGTTCATACCTAGGATGCATCTTTTCCCATCAGGAGCAGACCTACCTTTCATATTTCGGAGGTCCCAGTTCCCAGTAAGGCCATGTTTCGCAATGTCAATTAACAAAGCGCAGGGTCAAACACTGTCCGTGGCGGGAATACATTTGGGAGAGCCATGTTTCTCTCATGGTCAGCTTTATGTTGCCTGCTCGCGTGTCGGCAGCAACAGTGATGCTTTCGTATTCGTTCCACAACGAAAAACAAAAAACATTGTGTACAAGGAGGTTTTATAGGATTACTACGTTTCATCATTTTCGAACACGTTAGTATTTCACTTACATACGACTCTCTTTTATGATGGCATTTACATTTTTAGGCGTTTCATGACATTAATTCACACTTAACCAACACCTGTCCTTCGCTTACCTTTTTTTCTATCCATTCATCATCAAACCACCAGCCTCATCTTCTATATCCAACGTACATGACACATCTACCCCCTACAGCTACACTCTCACTGTTAAAGTTTACATAAGCGACAACACGATCGCAACATACACTTTGGAAACTAATCAACAGATCATTTTATACAACAACAAATTTAATCATAACGCCCATCAATGAAAACATCTCCACCACTGTGTTGTGATTCATCTATTCAGCACCACTACAGTCTTGCCGGTCTGACATATAGTGAGTAGATGCTATTGTTCTATCTTTTATAAATTACCCATATTTACTTACCCATGCTTCATTCCCCTCTTGCCTACATAAGGCATCCATTCTCTTTTAACACAGCATGAAGTTTTGTAACAGCACATCCGCTGCCGTTCGTGGAAAACGAAGAGACCCTATTCACCTGCGAACGTTTTACACCGCCTTCCACGTCTATCAAATTCTTCTGCTAGTTAGTTACTATAATCATAAATAAATCCTCCTTAGAAAGAACTAGACAGAATCTACATAAATTATTCTCTAACCTATCATATTCGAAAGCGCTCACACATATCTTATATATAATATATATGTATATATATTTATATATAGTTGACCTACTGGCTGTTACCCAATGGGCGGAAAACAACAATATGCTGCTAAACAAGGACAAATTTGAGTTATCCACTTAGAAGGGGATACCCTGAAACTCCCATACTCCCTTCCTTCAGGAGATACTCTCGTAGCATCTACCAATATTAGTCACTTGGGAGTAATTGTAGACAACTACATAAGTGGGGCTACTCACATAAACAGCAATGTCGAACTTTCCAGTCGAGAAATATCCACACCATTATCCTTCTCTTCTCCACTCTTTCTCGACTCTACCTTGAATACTGTTGTTCACAGTGGTCTCCCCACACGAAACAAAGCTTCATGAAAGTTGAAGCACCCCAAAGGTCAATTACCAAAAAGATGGCTCTGTGGTAAGACGCTTGCTTCCCGACCACATGACACTGCGTGGCACCTGAAGCAAGTATCTTCTACAATAGTTTCGTGCCAACCACAGCCTTCTGAGTGGATTTTTCAAACGAAAAGTGGAAAAAGCTTGTCGTATACATACACACACAGACACACATAGACACACACACACACGCATGTGTGATTATCTGTCTGCGTAACTTTCTTTCTCTCTTTCTTTCGTTTTTCCTCTTTCCTCCCTCATTTACATATTTGTGTTTGTTCGTCCCCCTCACCGCTTGTGACCCAGTGCCTGTGTGTTTACGTCCCTGTAACTTAGCGGTTCGGCAAAAAAGACCAATAGAATAAGTAAGTAAAATATCAAAATAAAACAGGGGTCGGTTCATTCCACTAAATTTTTTTCGAAGTGGTGCCTCCGAAAGGCTGCAGTCTAACGACTGAAAGAAGCAAATGGTGAATGATAAACGAATGTATGTGTGTGTCTGTTTGTGTGTATATATACACACGAACACATTGTCATATACCTCCTTACATTCCTTTCCTTGTCACAGTTTTCGTTTTGTCTTCTACTTTATTAATAGTATATTCTCTCGCCCCCTTCTCTCTCCCTTTCTGCCACTTCCCCTTATCTCTCTCTCTCTCTCTCTCTCTCTCTTACTCTCTCTCTATCTCTATCTCTTTTTTGCCTCACCTCATATCTTATCCCTATACTCATTCCCATTCGCTACCATTGTCATTCTGTCACGTATCTCTTTCACTTTCCCTGCTATGCCCTTCTATTTCAAACTTTTCTCCTACTCTCTCTAACTCCTCCTCTCTCTCTAATTCTCTCTCTCTTTTTCTCACATTTTTGTGCACATATAGGCGCAGACGTGGCAAGAACCATATGGTTTTAGGTTCAGTTTTACTGCGTGGCACCTTGAGAAGGTGTTTTCTACTCTAGCCTGAGACTTTAACAAAGCGTTGTGAGTAGATGTAGAAAACGGAAACAAGCCCGTTGTGTAAGTGTGTAATATTTTACCCCACTGCCAATTGACAATCGTTATGGATGTGTTTACCAGTGTTCAACTGGTACTTATTTTATCGGACCCGAGAGGATGGAGCACAAAGTCAGCCTCAGCAAAATTTGAATCCGGGAAGTAGAGTTGGACGAAATGTTCCCAAGCATTTTGTGCGGTGTGCTAACGCTTCTTCCAGTTCACCTCCTTAATTAGCACAAACACTTATTGTCACATAAAAAAGGTAGCCATATAGTAACACTTAGCTAGCCTGCATTTTCTTCTACCCTCTCACTTTACACTTCTTTTTCTTTCTTCTGCCATAACAACCTCTCTATCTCTCTTTTACTTTTCTCCTCCATCTCTCTTTCCTATTTCCTTTGTTTTATATTCAGAATTAGCTGCAAAACTCTATACTACTACTCTCTCTCTCTCTCTCTCTCCCCCTCTCTCTCTTTCTCTCTATCTCCCTTTCTCTCTCTCTCTCTCTCTCTATTATTCTATCTGACTGTCAGACTGTCTATCTATTTCTATCTATCTATCTATCTATCTATCTATCTATCTATCTATCTATCTATCTATCTATCTATCAATCAATCTATCTATCTATCTATCTATCTATCTATCTATCTATATATTATATATATATATATATATATATATATATATATATAATATATATATATATATAATATATATATTATTATATATATATATATATATATCTGTCTGTCTGTATGTTTGCTTGTCTATCTATCTCTCTATCTACCTACCTACCTACCTATTTATGTATCTAGCTAGCCATCCATCCGTCTAGCTATCTATCTATCTCACACACCACGCACGCGTGCATGCATGCATATACATTCGCCCATACACACGCGCTCTTTCCTATTCATTTCCTTCTTTTCGCTTCCCACTCCCTCGCTACCAGCTGTTATCGACCACTCATTTCCTTCTCATCCTTACTCTGCATCTTTTCAGTAGCTGTTTGCCCAGATTTTTTTTTCTTTTTGTTTTTCCCACCCCCTCAAGCATCTTGAGTTTTCCGGAACCATTACGTCTTCCAAAACATTAATAGATCGACAGTGCAAAGTTTACATAAGCAAAAAGAGAGCATTAGCAGAGATCTGCCTACAATAAAATCTCTAAATGTAGCCGTAGTGCGTTGCCAATTATGTGTCGGAGACTCTCATAGCCAGTGAGTATTCACAACCAAGGATTGGTTCTAATACGAAAGTCTGTATTGGCAGACAAACTCCTCTCCCCACCTTTATCTTCATATTGAGCTTGTCCAACTCAAACAATAGCAACGGCGACTTAATCAATGGCAACTATGTACCAGCCTAAAACGTTTCCATAACAACGGCAGACGCGGCATCACCGGTGCGTGACTTCATGAATACAGCAAACCTCGAGAGAAAGACTTAGTAGATAATCTTTAATTCTGGTGTACAAGAACTGGATAGTTTTCAAGCATACTGCCCACCAGATGGTGGTCGTGGTAATAGTACCGCTAATATAAAAAACACGTTCGATTTTTGACTTCATGAGCCAAGCTCCGTATTATTTCCGTTCACTAATGAAATCTCTATTACTTTACAGTACTCAAAGGATGAGCAAGGAAAAGCCAGGCCTATCGCTTTTAGCAAAATACGGGATAACTTGAAAATCTGCCTGGCAGCAAAGACATACGTTCTCTTATTCC
>NC_043016.1:1218963-1268963 GCF_006345805.1 Octopus sinensis | reverse complement strand
ACACACACAGGCACTCTTTTACAAAAGAAATTAAGAAAATCCACCATTCATATGACCACACCCTTTCACCTTCCTATTCTTATGCCTCTCTCCTCCAACTTCGTTTGAACCCTCGAACCTTTAGAACCTTCTACATCCAACCATTTTGACGTCACTCCTTATAAAGGAATATTTTAAGAGACACCCATTATCGCTATGGGCTCCGTGTGAGCAATCATCTTAAAGTTTTTTGTGCATTTTGATGTTGACATAAGCTCCTTGCTTTTCCTGATGAGAAAGCGGCATAATGTACTCCTTATTCTTTCGCAATTAGGAATATGCAGCCTTCGAAACATATATCGAAAATAAAGGAATTTTGTTAATTCGTCGTTCAGCTCCATTCTTTCATATATTTATATTTTTTAAATAAACATACAAACTTCCACACGAAAGCACGTAATCTATGCCCTAGGCATGTAACTTCAACCGTGCTTTTTCTGATGTGAATTTGCTACCCAGGTATCGGTTAATTCGAATTATCCTTAATAAGATAATTCATTCAACTACTCAAATATATATATATATATATATATAATATATATATACAAAAAGCAATAAAGATTCAAGTTAATTTAAATGAATTTACTTGAATATGGTACCTAACTTAGATGCACCAAAAAAAAAACCATACTGTTTTAACAATACAGTAATGTGATAAGACTGTACATCATCTTTAAAGAACTTTAATGAACTTTGGAAATCTGTTTATGTTACTTATTATCTACATTACTTCATGAGTATAGCCTCAACCCCTAGGATGTCTAGAGAACTCACATGTATTTTAGCTGATGAGTACGGGACACGTTATATGCTGTAATTGTTACAACTTTTAATAAAGCCTGTCCTTGTATGAAACGATTGTACTAAAAACCTATCCATTCTTGTTGCTTCTTTCTCGCGTATATATATATATATATATACATATATATATATACATATATATACACACATATATATATATATATATATATATATATATAATATATATATATATATATATATATATATAATATATATATATAAGTTCAGGATTCAAGTGAGTCAAGCACAACCCATTGAAATTACATTCATAAGATTTTGTATGTCCTCCTCAGTATGAGTGACAATATCACAATCGTTTGCAATTTAATAAGAGTTGAGGACGTCCTTGACTTAGCTGACAGCCTTCTAATATTAAAGGTTTTTCCTCTTGTGAGATATCTGATATATATGCCTTCATAAGAGCATTTGAAAGCCAATGGAAAAACTATAGTAAAATAAAGAGTGAAGAGAGTGGGTGCTAGTATGCCACCTTGTTTTACCCCATTTACCCATTTATAACAGAGAAAGACTCCGAAAGCCTTCCACACAATGTTGATCCTTACTCCCATGCCATCATGAAACTGCTTCAGAAAAGTGAGAAACTTTACCGGACATCCAAGTCTCCTCAAGATCTTCTACAAGGCAGTTCGATTGACAGAGTCAAAAGCCTTAGTAAGATCAATGAATACCTGATAAAGTCCTATTTGCTGTTCCACACGCTATTCTTGTAACTGCCGTGAAGAGATGATCATGTCAACAGTACCCGTAACTTTTTTGAATCCACTCATTAACCACATATATCTGCAGCAAGTCCAACATTATTCGTGATAAAACTTTGCCGGTTGTAGTAAGGAGGCAAGTACCGCGAACGTTATTGCATACATCCTTTTTTCCCTTACGTCTGAATACAATTTCCATGGCCTCATCCTTCCAGTATTTTGGCATAACTTCCTTTTTCCATATCTTCTGTATTACTGCTGTCAGCATATCTAGCAAGCAGTTCTACATTCAGACTATCAACGTTCGGTGCTTTGTCATTGTTCAGTTCTGATACTGCTTTTATTGCTTCCTCCATCGACGGGGTGTCATCTAAGCACTCCCTGGATGCATTCTGTGGAATGATATCAATACTTTTTTCATCAACAACCGATGAGTTCATTGAAATGTTCCTACCATCGTTTTAAGATGTCTTTGGATTCCCTCAATAAAACACCAGTGAGTATATAATAACGGAAGAGAGTATATAATAACTTAGTGTTCTTATTATTGGAAGCAGCCTCTATCTCTTCTGCTTTCTTCCGCCACTAAGTATCCTGCATGCTTCGAATGTTTCTTTGCACAGCTGCTTTAATCTCTTTGAAAAAAGCTATATTTTGGTCAGAATATATTTTGCTAATAATGAATTCAATGCCTTTCGTTTTTCTTCCAACAAGTGTTGAATATTTCCACCACTTTCATCAAACCAATCTTGATGTTTCTTCTTTTTTGCTCCCATGCTTCTTTACCTAAACTGCATAGTTATCCTCTGAAATCCATCCACTCATCTGTCCAATCCAAATTTTCGATTTTCTGCAGAAATTTTACTCTAACTGTTATATCCTTAAAGAGATTCACATTCAAACGTTTTAGAGATGCCAGTGTCACTTTGTCTACTGTTTGGCTTCACTACAAATTTGATCTTCCTGCAAACCAAGCGATGATCTGTCCAACATTCTGCTCCCCGCATGACCCGCACTATACAGAAATCTCTCTTACCTCGCTTTCTAGTTATCATATAGTCTATCACTTGCCATTGCATCTAGTCTCGAACTTATCATTTTGCTGAAAAGCAGTGGTCATAATAAATAGATTCAGCTCAGAACACATCTGTAACAAAAATAAGCCATTGCTGTTACAATTTTCCACTCCATGTCTTCTACTCACACCCCATGTCTCTCGATCTTTACCAACTCTAGCATTAAAATTGCCCAATATGATAATCTTATCCCCGTGTGGAATTTTGCGGATATTTTCTTTCAGCCCATGATAAAAGGAAAGCTTTTCATTTTCACTTACATTCATAGTTAGTGCATAAACACTATATAGTGTTACATAACGACCTTTTTTTAAAGGCAACCTCAGCAATATCATTCTATCATTTACACTAGTGGCAATTCTTCTAACTTATAAACCAAGGAGGTTTTCAGAGCAAATACAACACCACTTATTTTTTTTGCAATTTTCTTTTTCTTCTTTCCCACTCCAATAAAATGTGTAGCCACTGGATTTCTCAGTAAAGTTCCCTTGCCCCAAAAATCTAATCTGTGATAATGCTACAATCTCCATTACATATTTTTGCGTCTCCTTTCCAATAAGAGCAGACCATCTCTCTGGGTATCTTTTATTTAATTCTGAATCTAATAATAGAACTTTTTCTGTTGTTGCTGCGCGCAGGATGGCGACCGAGACCAGGCTGCAATACCCTGGAGAACCTGTCGGGCCAGATCTGTTCACCTCTGGATCCCAAGCCCTTTTTGCCATTTACATTTTCATAGTTTATGGATCTCATAATTGTATTTAAGCCTTTTTGGGAGCTACGACCAGCCCCATTCATTGAGCTCGTGTAACTTCAGCAAAATTTGCTCAAGCTATACCCGTGCCAGAAACTTTTTAAAGTGAGGAGAGAGCTTGCACTCACCAGTCCCATAAAGAAGAATAAATCCTCATCAATGGATGCTCTTTGAGACTGCAGGTTGAATTTCGGAGTATCATTCTCCGAGATAGTTTGTCATCCAAGATTAAAGAGCTACTATCCACCTATCGTGCATTCACACCGACACACACATGGACACACATCAATAACCACAAGGTTAGTAATAATAAATACACATCATATACACTGCACAAGATAAAAAATATAAATACATATATACATAATACAAATAAAAAATACATAATACAAATAAAAAGAAAAAAATTGCAATGCACATAATACACATAAAATTATTCATAAAAATTCATAAAGAGAATACACACAACACAAAATACAAACGGAACAGCTTGATCGTGAAATTAACTTAGAGGAGGCTGAGCACTCCACAGACACGAGTACCCTTAATATCTTCTCAGGGAGATTCAGCGTGACACAGAATGTTCCAAAGCTGGCCCTTCGAATTTACAGGTACTACTCATTTTTGCTAGCTGACTGGAGCAACATGAAATAAAGTATCTGGCTCAATGACACAAAGCACCGTCGAGCATCGAACTCGCGACCTTCAGCCTAACCACTAAGCCACGGTCTTTCATATCTTCGATATAAATACATCGTGCATATATGATATATCTAACTTTCAACAATCAGCAAAGGATATAAAGTATTTACGTGTGCTGTTAGGATTGCTCATTATTGCTAAATAATGAGGTTTGTAATTCTACTAGCTTATTTTTTTACGACTTTTTATCGTTCTGCAGAGAAATCTCAGCCTGAAGGTCTTTTTTATGACAAATATTAAATCAACGAACAGTTTCCAATGCTGCATTCACAACCTTTTGTTCATGAAATACACACATATACATACATGCATGCATACATAATTACATGCACATTCATGCATACATACATAGATGCGAACATGCATGCATGTAAACATACATACATTCATACATACACACATACACACACGCACACACCTCCCCGTTGCTAAATTCTATTAACAACAGAAAAAGAATGCAAATCTTTAATCCATACGCTACATCCAGATATCTGGGACTATAAAAATATGCAAGACCTCCTTAAGATTTAAAAGTGATGTTTAAAACAAGACACTTTCCTTCATAACCTTGCTATCGAGTAGGAGGTCGATCTTGAATACATACATACACACACGCATACATTCATACATACATACATGCATACATACATACATACATACATACATACATACATAAATACATACATACATACATACATACATACATACATACATACATACATACATACATACATACATACATACATATATGCATGATGTGAAAACCCGAAAAATACTAACAAGCACACATCATTTCTACACAAACAGTAATAGTGATGTAGACCAGCTCTACCTAAAACGTAAGTAAGGCGGCAGAGGCTTAACATCGATCCAAGATGTCTTTGAATGTCGCATCATATCCCTTCAGCAACATCTTTTAACCACCAAGTGTCGAAGTGCATCCCTTGACCAAGTTTGCATGCATGAAGCTGATAACATCATAAGACTTGAAAGGCAGATCCTTGAGCAACACTCTTTTTCTGATAACCTAGAATACATGACCAAAGAAATCGCATAAATCTACCGCAACATATCATTAGCTGAAAGGATGAGCCTATATGAGCAAAAGACTATGGATGGATGTGGTAGTAGAAAGCTCTGTGATGATAGGAACATCGATCATCAAAGCAGTTTATCATGGACCAATAGCTGGATTATTACCTCCCACTTTGCGTATGCAATCCAGGAACAGGAAATATCAACCAAGTACCTGATGCACAAAATGGATAGAGATGCAGGTAAAGCCGTAAAATATAACAATCACTGCCGAATTTGTGGAGTTCACTCTGAAGATATCCCCCCACATCATAAGCAGTTGTCCAAAAATATTATCACGGTATTATCTACTGATGAGACAAGACGAAGAAATAAGAACCCACAATATAGTAGAAGCCATAGCCACTCATAATGAAATGGAATACTGGTGGAATGTACCAGCGAAGACCTCAATAACATGTAAGCAAAACAGACCTGATATAATGATTTGGGGTAGAGAAACTATGCACAGTTGTGGAAATTAGCTGCCCATCGAATGTGACATAAAACTGAAGATTAATGAAAAAGAAAACACCTATGCTGAACTATTGAGAAATCTGGAGTTACTCAATCCAGATTATACCTGTAATAATTGGGGCCCTGGGATATGTAATACACCGCCTGAATACCAATTTTGAGAAATTGTGCTTCTCAAAATCACAAATGAGAAGGCTAATTTCACGACTAGAGATCCAATCCATCACTGGAACTGTAAAAATCTGTAAAATTTTCCAGAAGCTTATCATTTAAATATATATGAGCCTGTCTAGATATATAACTATAAGCATGAGAATACATAAATAAAACATACAAATCTTCACATACATACATACACACACATATACATACATACATACACACACACATACATACATACAAACACACACACATACATACATACACACAAACATACAAACATACATACATACATACATACACACACACACATAAATACATACATACATACATGCACGCATACATACATACATACACACACATACATACATACATACACACATACATACATACATACATACATACATACATACATACATACACACATACATACATACACACACACATAAATACATGCATACATACATGCACGCATACATACATACATACATACATACATACATACATACATACACACACACACATACATACATACATACATACATGCATGCATACATACATACATAAAACATACATACATACATACATACACACATACACACATACACACATACATACATACATTCATACATACATACATACATGCATACATACATTCAATCTTCACATACATACATACATACATACATACATACATACACACACACATACACACATACATACATACACACATAATACATGCATACATACATGCACGCATACATACATACATACATACATACATACATACATACATACACACACACCATACATACTACATACATACATGCATGCATACATACATACATAAAACATACATACATACATACATACACACATACCACATACACACAATACATACATACATTCATACATACATACATACATGCATACATACATTCAAATCTTCACATACATACATACATACATACATACATACATACACACACACATACACACATACATACATACACACATACATACATACATGCATGCATGCATGCATGCATACATACATACATAAAACATACAAATCTTCACATACATACATACATACATACACACATACACACATACACTCATACATACATGCATGCATACATACATACATACATTCATACATACATACATGCATGCATACATACATACATACATACATACATACATACATACATACATACATACATACATACATACATACATACATACATACATACATACATACATACATACATACATACAAATCTTCACATACATACATACGTACCCGCAACCATGTAATTGGGAAGCAAACTCCTTACCACACAGCGACTGAAATTTTTATCTACAATTCATAATTATATATTAAGAGTGTTTCTTACATTACATCTGTTGGCTCTTATTAAACAGAATAGACTGTGGTGCACAATAAGTCTTTCTTTGTCTCAAAAATTAGCAGAACAACAGCTGGTTTCTTGCAATTATGAAAGTTAATGCCATATTTCTTGAATCCGACAAGCGTTGCTTTTAAAACATATGGACGTTGAGTAATTAAAAACTGAAGTCTTTACAATTTGTTCTAAATAAAGATACATACATATCAAACACACACACACACACATACACACATACACACAACAAACACCACGCACAATCACACACACCACACATACATTATATATTATATATATATATATATTATATATATATTATATATATATATATCTAATCATTGAACTGCGTAGTAGTTGAATAATATATTTAGGCCGCAATTTACACGTAGCATCTGCAGTGCTTTGTTGCAGATGCAACTAAATTGAAAACTGTTAACATTTTTGAGGAGGACTCGTCCTTAGCTACATTTTTGACATAAGAAAATTGAAATTTGGTGCAATAGAAAACAGTTTACATCAAAATTGTAGCACAACGTTATAGGAAAATAAGTAATGCCTGTAATTTAGATCTAAATAACTCTTTTCTTTTTTAATTTTGAAAGCAAAATATATTTATCTTAGCTTCAATGATAGAAGAAGGCATGACGAATTTCATAGTTTTGGTCCCATGCAACAAAAATTTGTGAGGTAAAATATCGTGAAAAAAATATAAGTATGGCAAAAAATTGCTTGTAAGTATAATTAACTTTTTAAATTTAAACAAACTATATATTAATTAAGCTTAAATGACAGAACTCAATTCGAGGTAATTCATGGTATCAATTTCATGCAATGAAGTTTTAAAAGAAAAGTTATGAGTGTTTGTTTCTAAAATTTGAGGGTGATAATATAGTTGTATACTTTTTTATGAATGTAGTTCTAAGGGGACTTTTAATATGTCACCAGCATCATTGGAATAAGATAAAAACTTTCATCGACAACGCTAAGTTGCAATTAGTTTAATAACGTCATTTATATCAAAAAATTAAAATATTATTTAGAAATTTATTAAATTTATTATTCAATTTTGAATAAAGTAAAATCTTAAATTATTAATTCACACATTATTAATTCGTATAATAGCATAGCCTGGAAAATAACATGGATTACAAGGAAAATGCGAGCAAGGGAAATAATACAAAAGATTATAAGCCTGGAAAAGTACAGGATAAGTTATTATACTTGGAATGGTTCAGGACAACTTATAATATCTGGTAAAGTACAGAACAAGAAAATTTTTACCTAAAATAATACAGCCAAGGATAAAATTTGAATGTTAAAAATTATTTGATTTTAATTCACAATGTAACATCAAAAAAAGGTAGCATCATTTTGTTAAAATATTGACACACTAGAATACTTAAAAGAGAGCCATAAGTACCAATATAACTAAAGTTTTATGCAAAGTGGAATATTATATATGGTAGGCAAATTCATTATGTAAAAAATAGACATTGGGTCAACACTAAGAATGTGACGACTCGACAATAACTTAGGCAATAACTCAAGCAAATTTTATTGTGAATTAATTGTTATAGGTGGATTTTACTGTAATATATAACTAATTTTTGTATTATTCTATTTATTGTACTAACTAAATATGTGCTAATATTTCTTATAATATATTTTCAAATTTCTAATTATTAATTAATAATTAAAAAATGAATTTTTTAAAGTGCAAAAAATAATTTGAGTTAGTTTTTATTTTTAATAGAAATAACAATAAAACAATAGTAGTAATAATTTATAATAATTTTTTTTTAGTTTTGATGAAAGCAAAAATTGTCTAAATCTAAATATTTTATTTGAAATCTTATATTTGAATATTTAGGTTAAACCTCTTAGTAAAAACTTGTCCTGCACTTTTCAGGTTTATAATCTTTTATATTATTTCTCTATACACACACACACACACACACACACACATATATATATATATATATATATATATATATATATATAATATATACATATATGCGCAGGTATGGTTGTGTGGTAAGTATTTTGCTTTCTCATCAAATGATTCCGGCTTCAATTCAACGTGTGGCATCTTGAGCAAGTGTCTTCCACTATAGCCTCGGTCCGACCAGAGTGAGTGGATCTTTAGACGGAAACCGAAAGAAGCCCGTTGTATGTGTGTGTGTATATATATATATATAGGGCGGATGAACTCCTGAATAGTCAACGGCCATCCAACAAAATTCCGACCTGCCCGCCCAGCCAGTGGGATGGCGTCATCTTATGGCTAAAACAGCACGAAGAACGAAGAGAAAAGGAAAAGGGCCTCAGTACCCTGCACGTCAATCGGGCCACTCCATGACGGCGGAGTGCAACTCGAGCGATGAGAGGCTGCTAAGAATCACAGGTTCCCGTGGGCCGTCATGGAACAGGACTAAACTTGCCATATGCACCTACAACTGCAGGTCCATGGCAGGGTGGCAAGAACTGAACCACCTAATGGAGGAGAGGAAGAAGATCAGGTGCGACGTGTTAGGGCTGTGCGAGACACGCTGAAAGAAGGAAGCGAGGATACAATTGCAAGATGGATGCACTGTGAGATTAGGGAGAGCAGAAGGTGCTAGATCGGTCGAAGGTATCGGTTTTATCGTAAGTAAGGAATGGGCTTCGAGGGTCGCTTCTTGCCACTTCATATCATCATGGATTGGTGTACTAAATGTGAACCTCTCAGGGAAGGCCACTCTCAAGATTGTCCAGACCTATGCTCCCACAAGTGCCAGCGACGACGACGAGGTGGAAGAATTCTATCGACAACTAGACAAAGGGCTGGCTATGAAGTCCACTTACACTGTCGTGATAGGAGACTTCAACGCAAAGGTTGGTCATGGACGACAAGGAGAGGAGTACGTCGGGAGACTCGGCATGGGAGAGAGAAACGAGAAAGGAGAACGTTTGGTTACCATGGCAGAGGCGAGGCAGCTCTACATCGGAAACAACCTATTCAGGAAGAGGGAGAGGAAGAGATGGACCTGGATATCACCGAACTCTAAGCACCGAAGCGAGATCGACTACATCCTGGTTGATAAGCGACGCATATTACATGACGTCTCCGCCGTGACACCATTCAACACCGGCAGCGATCATCGTCTGGTAAGGGCGAGGGTCGTTATCGACGGGAAGAGGGAGAAGATGGCGTTATATTTAGCGTCGAGGGGAAACGTGTCCGAGTCTTCAACGAGGCAAAGCTGCAGGAAGCCATCATGCAGGAAGACTGGTGCCAAGGAGACGACATAGACGATGACTACAACTCACTGATAGGGAAACTGAAGGAGTGTTTAAGGAAGGCTAAATGAGTATGCCCAAGAGAAAAGAAGGGAAGATTCTCGGAAGAAACTACGAAGTTACTCGAGAAGAGGAAAAATATGAAGAGGACTATTGAAGATCACCTTGAATATTCCATTCTCAGCAGAGTGATTCGTCAGCAACTAGAAAAAAAGACTTTGAGGCATACCGGATGGAGAAGCTCTTGAAGGCCGCAGAGGAAAAGAAGAGCCTCAAGAAATGCAAGAGGGACATGTTACTATATAGATCGGAGGTGACGGCCCTGAAAAATACAGATGGAATACCGGTCAACGAGAAGAGCGAGATGGAAAAAGTTTGCGAAGACATCTACACCAAGCTCTTTAAGTCTACCGAAATGTCCAGCCGTAACCACCACTCCAACAGGAAGAAGAAAACGTGCCACCTATCCTTGTCAGTGAGGTTGAAAGAGCCATCGGCTCGATGAAAAACGGAAAGGCTCCAGGGAAAGACGGTATAACATCGGAGGTGCTAAAGTCAGGCAGAGACCAGCTCTGGAGAATCCTCGCTAGGCGATTTACGCACTATCTAGACGAGGGAAGAATCCCCTCGCAGTGGAAAGAGTCAAATACCATCCTGCTGTATAAGAAGGGTGACAGAGAAGATCTAAAGAACTACCGACCCATATGCCTGCTGTCTCACGTGTACAAACTGTTCGCGAAGATAATTCTGAACAGGTTATCACGTCGTCTCGACGAACAACAACCGAGGGAACAAGCAGGCTTCCGGAAGGACTACAGCACGATGGACCATATATTTGCTCTAACGCAACTGTTTGAGCGAGCAAATGAGTACAAGCTGCCTCTTTGCGTTGCGTTTATGAGAAGGCCTTCGATAGCGTCGAAACCAGCGCAGTGCTGAACTCGCTGCAGAGGCAAGGAGTCGAAGTGCAATATATGCAGCTGCTCAGATAGGCAAATTCCGGATGCACAACCGACATAACTCTACTGTCATCAGCCATACGAGTGCCGGTTTAGAAGGGAGTGAAGCAAGGAGATACAATCTCCCCAAAACTTTTCACTGTATGTCTCGAACAGATCATCAGAGGCATCGAATGGCAAGCTCCTCACCCACCTCCGTTTCGCTGACGACGTCGTACTTACTCATCGCTGAAGACACGGATCAGCTTCAGACTATGCTGACGGAGCTCGACATCAAAAGCTCTGCAGTGGGTCTCAAGATGAACCGCATGAAAACAATGTTCATGCGGTCAGACAACGCACCAACAGGTCGAATGGTGATCGGCAGTGATGAAATAGAGGAGGTAAGGGAATATGTCTACCTGGGACAGGAAGTAAATATGTGCCGAGATATCGAAAAGGAGATATCACGGAGAGCAAGGGCCGGATGGAAGGCGTTTAATGGCATAAGGGATGTGCTCAAGGGAAGGTTGGACAGGACCACCCGCGCGAACCTCATTAACAGTGCAGTTCTGCCTGCAATGCTATATGGTAGTGAAACATGGGCTACCACAAAGAGAGAAGAGCAAAGACTGGTAACCGCTCAAAGAGCCATGGAAAGGTCAATGCTTGGTATCTCGTTGAGAGAGCACATCAGCAGCGAGATCATCAGAAAGAAGTCCGGCGTGAGAGATGTCATCGCAGAGTATACTCGCAGCAAGTATAGATGGGCTGGACATGTCGCCCGGCTCACTGATAATCGGTGGACCCACGCAGTTGTCGAGTGGTACCCGCGCGAGCGTAAAAGACTACCCGGAAGACCTCCACGACGGTAGAGTTACGATTTAGGAGGACGATTGGGATCACGTGGATGAGGAAGGCGCGATCCAGAGAGGAGTGGACAGCGTGCTGTGACTAGCGATGTCAAATGGACGTCTACGGACTGGTCGGTCAGGGTGATCACGGTGATATATATATAATATATATATATATATATATATATATATATATATATATATATTATTAATTAATTAATTAATTTTACCCTTATTATTATTAACATATATATATATATATATATACACTTATATGTATATACCTATGTATGTGTGCATCTCTGTGTCTGTTTGTCCTTTCACCATCGCTTGACAACCAGTGTTATGTTGTGCTTTCGTCCGTGTAACTTCTCGGTTCGGTCAACGGACTGTTAGAATAAGTAGTAGGCTTTAAAAAATAAGGCGTGGTGTAGTTCGATTGAAAAAACATTCAAAGCCGTGCTCCAGTATTGCCGCATTGAAATGGCACAAGTAAACGATAAAAGATATACATACACACACACGCACGCACGCGCGCGCGCGCGCACACATGCAAACACACACACACACACACACACACATAATATAAGATGTTGAAAATGCACAGAAAATAATTCAAAAACTTAATATACTTAAAGATTTAACCGGGTTAGAAGTTTACACTGATTTTTAAATAGTTGAAATAGAAAGACGTAGCTTATGTCACAATTGATTCTGACTACTGTTTGAAGCTTGTCCTATTTTTATCGGGAGTACATGGCTCAAACTAGTTAACGTTTAGGATAGGACTATCCAAAGCATAAACTTATTCGAGTTATGCACTACCCATACAAATAGGACAAGCTTCAAATAGAGGTCACAAGCAAGACAGATGTAGCATAACCCAATTCTTTCTATCTCAACTTTTGAAAATCAGTGTAAATTGTGAAACAGGTTAAATCTTTAAATATAATTAGAAAAATTTTGAACTAATCTCACTGCATTTTCAACTCCTATTTTTCTATATTTCTAACCGTGTAGAATAAAATAACTTTATTTCATTTGTGTGTGTGTATGTGTGTGCGTTTATATATATATACTAGCAGTATCGCCCGGCGTTGCTCAGGTTTGTAAGGGAAATAACTATAAAGCATTTTTAGAGAGTTATAGCCAAAAAATAGCAAAAAAATGATGGTAAATTTTTTTTTGAGATTTAAAAAAGGGGGAGTTGCGTCCCCTAGACAGTTTGTGGTTCGTGTTTCTGATTCTCGACCCCATGTCGAATTTATCGATTTTTTTCAGAACTGGGGGAACTTTTCAAAATTTTCGCTGCGTTAGTTTTGAATTATGACATTGGGCTATGTGCGTGTCAACTTTCATCAGAATCGGTTGAAAGCCGTGGTCAGGGTGAGGGTACAAGCAAACAGACACACAGAAACACGCACAGACAAACTGCCGTTTATATAGAGAGAGATATATGTGTGTGTGTGTGAGTGTGTATGTGTGTGTGTACGTATGTATGTATGTTTGTATGCGTGTATGTATGTATGCATAAATGTAAGTATGTATATATCATTGTCCACGATGTGCGCCGTACTTAATGATCTGGTGCATGAGATTAATCGACAAGCCGATACAAACGATATCGATATTGGAACAAAGGCACCAATCATGGAACTATGCCGTCATACATTTGTAAGCAAGGTCGTTGAGGACAATACAAGTACTTAAAAAGTGCGACAGTTTATTTTCTTATGTGGTATCTTTCTGGGCAATTATACGTGAGTATGCTCTCGGTCTTGGTACTAGTGAAAAGGATTAATGTTTAAACATTAGGATAATATAAATGTCTGGGTGTGTGTGAGCATATTTGTAACAACGTGCTTTATTGTATTCGCGTGGGCGTATGAATGTACATGTGTGAGTGTGCATGTCTGTATGTGTGCATAGAACAACATAAATTAAGGTCAACCAATTATGATTCGAATGCGTATGATGCGCATGTGTGAATTACGTCATCTGATGATTGTAGAAACAACGTATATAACAACGAAAACAACGAGAACAATAACAGCAGCAGCAACAACAACAACAACAACAACATCAATAATAATAATAATAATAATAATAATAATAATAACAATAATTATAATAATAAAAGTTTTTTCTCTGTATTAAACTTTAAACTCGTCTAATTAACGCCCGCAATGATTAGCCTATATTGAGACTTCTCATACACAGGCAATCCCTCGGCTGACCAACATACTGGATATTAATTGGCCGAGTCATCCGGAATAACAACTCTGGAAATAAATATATGTCGTTTATCGAATGATTCTTTTCTGTCTCTTTCAGCTGTTGCTTAGATAAACGCACTGACATTATAAAGGTTAGCATTATCGTTTCAATCCCTAGAGCATTCGCCCGCTTTTTTTTAGTATATAAACAATCACGAATGCTACTGAACTAGTTCATTTGTTTTTATGTTACTCATTGTAGCCGGCGTCATTTAACTATAGTTATTGATTAATTTCAATTGATTAATTCTAGTTCATATAACCTATTCTATTTTTCGATCCTAATGATGCATCATACTGAAGCGAGTCATATAATCTATCTGCTATCTGCAGACTTTTCACATTTCAGTCTGAACGAACAAGAATCCCCTAAGGTTTCCAATGTTAGTTACCAATTTCCTACTTGTAAACTAAGGCCTAAATAATTAACTTCATACGAAGGTTGTTCAATATTAAGGAACCAAGCAAGTGTTAAAGTGGCATAAAAGATAAATAGATTAAGAGAATGTTACGGTGCGTTTACATTTTGTTCGTATTGTTTTGAGTTCAAATCCACAGGGAGCAGCTTATTATAACTTGAGTGGGGCAAGGGAGATCGATAAACTAATATCTATCTGAGGTCTGTTTAATCAGTTATAACTCTCCCGAGAAAAAGTAAAGTTAATGGAGCCTTAGGAATCTGTAGAATGGACAAAAAATAAGGGAACACCGGAAAACAGGTTAAACCTTGCAGCTTCCAGTGCCGTTCATTCACGTACCAAGTTAAACTCTGCACAAAATTTACTTTGACCTTCATGGTCAGGGCATGCAGCACAAATGGAAGAGTCAAGGTTCCCACTCCATTTCACGTCTTATTTAGCGAGAGCACTTCAGGGAAAAGACCAAAGAGTTGCCCTTTTTTGAAGATTCAAGGACCAACTAGAAGAAGAAGAAGAAGAAGAAGAAGAAGAAGAAGAAGAAGAAGAAGAAGAGAGACCGTACTCCCGTATTTGTCTGAGTGTTGGGTCTTTTGACCGCTTGGATAAGATACGGATGTCAAGTTGACCCAATTACCTTATAAATACGTCCTTATAAATGAAACCTCCTCAATACTAAATAGGAAATATACACAGTAAATACCATACCTCCATACCCACAGTTTACTCAGGTAGAGTAGAATAGTTAGGGGACTGTTAGGTAGATAAATGTATGTAAGTACGTGGGTGTGAGTGTGTGTGCGCATGCACTTTTTTCTGTATGTAAGCATATAGATATGAAAATAAACAGATCAATACACAGACGGATAGGTATATAGGCTCTAAGAACAGACACATATGGAGACACGAATCCACACATAAAGATGCGCATCCATACATACAAACATGGTACATAGTTTCATAACACATACACACACACACACAGACATGCACACACCCTTGCATACATATACAAACACATGCTCACACACACATACATAGAAAATACACAAACACAGACAGGCAAGCACATAAATATGCAGGATACGTACATACAGATGCACACACATACATACATATATACATATGCATACACACACATACATACATACACATGCAATCACACACAGACATACGTACATGCATGCATGTTTAGGCACACACGCACTCACCCACACGCATGCGCACAAACAAACAAAAGGGAACGCAGTGTAAATAACGGACAGTCAAAATAACGGACAGAGTCAAAAGGTTGCAAGACGCAACGAAACTTTTAGGACAATAAAAATAAGAAAAAAGTGGAAATTTCTTCTTCTTCTTCTTCTTCTTTTTCTTCTTCTTCTTCTTCTTCTTCTTCTTCTTCTTCTTCTTATTATTATTATTATTATTATTATTATTATTATTATTATTATTATTATTATTATATTATTATTATTCTTTTTCTTCTTCTTCTCCTTCTTTTTCTTCTTCTTCTTCTTCTTCTTATATTCTTGTTATATTATAAGGCACAAAAAAATGACTCTCCCAAGAAACAACAGAATATACTTCAACACACGAACTCATATAAAGAATCTTGCAAACCAAATCCAAAAATGAAATATATAATATATATATATATATACAGTTCAATGCTGAAAAGTTTCAAGCTTTATACTATCAGCATGCAAAACTGAATGCAACACCCAATGAATACACTGGACCCGGAGGGATTGCAATCCCAGAGGCACAATCAGTGCGTGACCTGGGTATTCACATGAGTGATGACGCGACCTTTCATGTACATGTTGCTAAACTGGCAATAAAATGTAGACGGCTGGCTGGATGGATTCTCAGAACCTTTAGAACAAGAAACCATGATGGTCCTCTGGAGGACACTTGTCCTATTGCTCTCAGTTATGGTCACCATCCAGTGTCAAGTTGATCACAGAGCTCGAGGCGATCCAGCGTAGCTACACGAAGAAGATAGCCTCTATGCAGAATGTAAGCTACTGGGAAAGACTCAAGAGATTAAAACTATATTCCTTGAGCGTAGGCGGGAAAGATATGCCATAATATACATCTGGAAGATCCTGGAGGGACGTGTCCCAAACTTTGGCATCGAGAGTTACACAAATGCCAGAACTGGGCGCCACTGCGTGGTGCCTAGGACTCCAAATTGCCATCAAGATGTAGGACAAGATACTGTGATAGCCTGGGCTTCCGTGGCCCACAGCTCTTCAATATCCTCCCGAAGAACCTGAGAGACCTGCATGGGGTGGATGCAGATGTCTTTAAAATGGAACTGGATCTCTTCCTGTCAGGTGTCCCAGATGAATCAACTTCACGGCAGGAGGTGCAGATGAGGGCAGCTGCATCGAACTCTCTCATGCACCAAATGGCAGTTGCTAAAAAGCTTTCGTGAAGTAAAACCAAGTAGCAACACCAAATGGCGGTGCCCCAGCATGGCCACAGCTCATGAGCTGAAACTAGAATCAATCAATCAATCAATCAATCATAAATGTATGTGTATTTTGTCAGTGTTTACAAATAATCGGGAAAAAAATAATAAATAGTTACCAGGATAAAAATTCACAAGTACCAAGAAGGTAACAGCTTACTTATTAAGGGAGAAATTCCAGGTTTTGGTGAAATGATTTATCTATCACATAGATAAATAAATAAATGGAGTTAATGGTGTTATTCAAATAAGGTAGTATAAATATTTGAATAACAACTGCGTTTAACTCCATATATATATATATATTCTATAACTATAAACATAATTATAATTAGAAGTCAGATTATTTGCTTCACCACATACCGAATTTAGAAATAGGAGTTAAAAATTCCTGTTCTGCTAGCCTAAGAATCTACAAGACAGTAACACACTTTTTTACGTAGGCAAAAAGAAAAATAATGAATCCACACGACCCCGATTAGCCACATACGCGTTTCGAGATTAAAGTATTTTTTTACTTACTTATTTCTCATCATCAGTGTAGTATTCCGAATATAGAATTTGGTAGTGCTAGTGTTAAATATGTACACGATCGAGCCTCATTGCGCAACAGATATCCAACCAATACTTCCAACATTTACACAGCTGAATGTGAATACATATTTATCCCTTGTACCAACGTGTATGTTACGAGGAATACTGTATATATACAACTTATAAATAAGGGCAAACGAAAAAATTTCTAATGCCAAATATGCCGAATATTAGACATATTGTCCATTACCATATAATTTATCACAATCCGCACACTACTCGAAAAAAACCGACAGAAATTTCTAAGTATATATATATATATACTGACAATTATGGTGTTCATTTTTTGGCAACCATTGCACAATACTGTGTCTATATTAAGTAGTACTCAGTCTCTGGCCGACTAAATCATTTTGAGCAGATTCCCTTAAAAGAAAGAGAGAAAGAACTCCATCGTATGTGTGTATGTGTGAAAGAGAGAGATAGTGTGTATGTGTGTGTACGTGTGTACGTGTGTGTGTGCGTGTGTGTGTCTGTGTTTGTGTGCGTATGCTTGTACCTTGCCACTAGTTGACAACCGGCGTTTACTTCCCCGTAAAATAGCGATTCAGCAAAAGGGTCACATACAATAAGTACTAGGCTAAATGAATAAGACCTTGGGTGTATTCGTTCGACTAGAACCTTTCAATGTGATGCATTAGCATGACCGCTAAGTTATGGGGATGTAAACACATCAACACTGCTTGTAAAGCGGTGGTGGAAGGCAAACACCACACAGAGACATGCACACACACACACACACACACACACACACACACACCACATATATATATATATATATATAAATATGTGTGTGTGTGTATTTATGTATGTATGTGTATGTATGTGTGTATATATATATAGATAGATAGATAGATAGATAGATAGATAGATAGATAGATAGATCGATAGATAGATAGATAGATAGATAGATAGATAGATAGATAGATAGATAGATAGATAGATAGATAGATAGATAGATAGATAGATAGATAGATAGATAGATAGATGCGTGCATTTTTCGCTTGTTTATCTAATCTTCCTTTCCAGTTTCGTGAAGCTATTATTAGGAATTTTCCATAGAATTTTAGGTATTTATCTATTATCAACTCACACACGGTTAGGATTGCTTTTTCCAACACAAAAATCACTTACAAATTATCTCCCCACATAATATTAGCCTGTTAAATAGGGATATATTTACTAATTCTAACATTAATTTAGCTAATACCACCCATTCCCCTAGAAATATTAATAACAAGTTTATTGTATCTGAAGACAATTACAACAGAATCAAGTTTATGTTAAGTAACTCTAAAATTAAAAATTCTATATACCAGTGTAAAATTACTTCAGGTACCGATGTATTTTTTATATAGGTTGTTCATCTTTTCAGTTATCTAAAAGAATTTCTAATAATTACTCTACATTTAGAGATAGGAATAAACGTAACAGCACAGGGTTTAATAAATTAATTTGGTATCTAAAAGATCACAATAAACAATTTAATTTAGATTGGTTGATTCTCTCAATTTCGATCCCTTATGATAAAGGCAAGGAATTCTGTCTTAGTAATTCTGAACTATTTTTTATCCTTTTTTCTAAAAATCCCCTTGTAAACACTGTTATAGAACGTTCATACCGATGTAAATATTGGCAAATATACACCTATACTTCATATAAATGATATCCATCATTATATTAATTAATTTAAACATTAACTTTTTCTTACATTTCACATTGACTAGATATATCTTTTTCCAAGACTTTATGGTTTTATTTAATTTACATACCATCATATACTTCTCATTTATTTGGCTTTTTCTTTCCTTTACCTCTCCTCTTTCTATAGGCTACCTTTGACGTTATATTCTCTAACATTTTTTTAAAAAACTTAATAGCATTCAATTAATCACTATACATATCCATCATTTTCTGTTAAAATGTCTTATTGACGAGTTTCATTTCTTTATTTCCCTGAAGAGAATATTACATTGTTTTACATCATTTTATTCCTTTGGAGTAATACCAGTGATATCTTCGAAACATGTGTCGGAAGTAAAAGAATTTGAATAACAACCTGCATTTAACTCCATTTATATATATATATATATATATATGTATGTATAAGGGTGGAAAGGAACATACGAGTTGATATATATGAAAAAACAAGTCAAAAATAGAAAATGCTAAGATAATTTTATAGTGAATCTTTCAGTACTGGTTTCGGTCATTTTGAGACCTTTTCAACTGTAACGATTAAATAATTAAATTTAGAAAACTTATAAGAAAAGTTTTTTTAAAGGAATATTTCTATAGTAGTGTTCAGATATGAGTGGCATTCTGCCTTTCTCTGACTCCCTTGTTTGCACTTGTGTGTTCGGGGTCGTTGTGAGTTCTTGGTAGGGTAGGAGAAGAAGAAGGAGGCTGATGTGGAGAGGGGGTGGGAGTGGGAAAATCTGGGGGAGCCCTGTTTTATATATATATATATATATATATATGAACACATACGCACGTACACACATATATATGTGTGTGTGTGCTTGTGTGTGTGTTTATACACACACACATCCACACACACACATACATATATATATATACGACGGCCTTCTTTAAGTTTCCGTCTACCAAATCCACTCACAAGCCCGAGGCTATAGTAGAAGATACTTAACTAAGGTGCCACGCAGTGAGACTGAATCCTGAACCATGTAGCTGGGAATCAAATTTCTTACCGCACAGACACGCCTGCGTTTCAGTTAAGTAACGGCTTGCTATAATTAACCTCTTCATTTTGGTCGGAGCTAATTTATTGCTCGTAAAAACGCCTCTAGCTTCCAAGTGATTTGAGATAACCTCTTTTCGTAAAAAAATAGAAAATGTTATTGTATTGCGGCTAAAATAATTTATATGTTGAATCTTTATCTTTTATCTTTTACTTGTTTCTTTCAGCAGACTGTGGCCATGCTGGGGCACCGCCTTGAAGAAATTTTAGTCGAATTATTCAATCCCAGAGTTTATGATGTGTTTTTTTAGCTTGATACTTATTCTGTCGTGTTCTTTTGCTGGACCGCTAAATTACGAAGACGTAAACACACTAACGCTGGTGGGGAACAAACACAGACACAAAGACACACACGCATATATTTATACAACGGGCATCTTTCAGCTTCCTTCTACCAAATCCACTCACAAATCTTTATTCTGTCAGAGGATATAGTAGAAGCCCAAGATGTAATGCATTAGGAGTGCAGCTGGAACCATGTGGTTGGGAAGCAAACTTCTTACCACACGGCCACTCTTACTTTTATCGTCTTTTATGATTTATAAAATAATAAATTTAATACTTATTGTATTTTATGTTATGACAATTGTTTCCACGTGGATGAACATCTGTAAACGTTGAAAACTTTAGATAAAAAATCGAGAAACTGATGCTTTTGCATAGAAACATTGTTTAGCATTTACTTCGACGGAGTTACAAATGTACTTAATCGCCACTCTCGGTATCATAAATGCAGAGGACAAGTGATTCCTCTATTAAAAATAAGTAATCTGTGACGTCGTAATCCAGTAAATGTTACACGAAATTTAAAATTACAAATAACTTAGGCACAGGCGCAACTGTGCGGATATAGGTGCAGGTGTAAAGCTCAGTTCCACTGCGTGGCACCTTGGGTGAGTGTTATCCCATTATAGCATTTGATCAATCAAAGCCTTGTGCTTGGATTTGGTAGACGGAAACTGAAAAAAGCCTGTTGTGTGTGTGTGCGCGCGCGCACGCGCGCGTGTGTGTGTGTGTGTGTCAAACAACCGGTTTTAGTCAAACAACGCTTGACTAAGCGGTGTTAGTGTGCTTATGTCTCCGTAACCTGGCGGTTCTGCAATAAAAAATCGATCAGATAAGTACCAGGCTTAACAAAAAATAAATATGAGTTCGATTCATTCGACTAAAAAATTCTTCGAGGCGGTGCTACAGCATGGCCGCAGTCTAATAACTGTATCGAGTAAAAGGTAAAAGATAAAAAAATTAAAATTCACCAAACCACGTAGGTCTGAGTGTTGTAATACACGTTGTTTCTCTGCAGCTTAACTTCAGCGAAATAAACATGTTCAATCTTTGCAATGTTTCTATAGAAATAATAATTTTTTAAGAAATTACTTCGTCATCAACAAGGACAACACATTCTACGTATTTTTAGATTCCGCTGGTCAGAAAAACCATCTGCTTTCAACACTCACGCTGTGGTGACCTTTCGATACCATCCTTGATGATGCGGCGAAATATCCACATCACTGCGATGATGTGAACGACGGCGACGGAAACGAAGATGACTTGTGTAGGATTCCTTCGTGTGACACGTCTTTCTGCAGCTCATCTCATTGACGGAGCTGCAATCGTGGGTCAAACGTAGACCAAGATTGGGCATTGGGCCTCTAGAATGTTATCAGACACTCACTACACTGTGGCACATAAACAAAACCGTCAGCGGGAAAACAACTTAAGATTTCTTTAAGGAGCTAACAGAGGGCATGAGCAACGATACCCTAAGATTAACTCTAAGCATCGACAAGAAAAATCCGGAGAACTTTCGGGAGATCATAGACAATTTTCAAAAGTCTTTAGCATGGCAGTGCTACAGCGGTGGTGGGGTGAAATTGACTGTTCGAGACAAGCTCTTCATGCATGGAAGTGCTTATCAGCCGACCTGCCTCAGATGCATGCTAGGGGACGAAACCGTCCTGACAGCAATTGTTCAGTGTCGTGCATTAGAGACTTGTGGGCTTGTATACAGCAATTGCTGTCTCGTGTAAGACAAATCCATCTGTCCGCCGAGCATATAGTGATGATCAATGCGGGTTTTTTTACATGGGATTTGCACCGAATTACCCCAGGTATACGGCCCCGTTTTTAAGGATTCTATTTATTCATCTATTATTTCTCTAACAGCTATTTATATATCATATGTTATAATCTTTGATACTCTTGTGTTTCCATTTGATCGAGGTAAAACCTCACCACGTTTTTGTGTGTTGTACCTCGTCCTTTTGATATTGTCCCCCATGTTTTTGGTCCTTGTGGGCAATGAAAGAAATCATTATCATTATTATTATTATTGCCTTTGCACAGCTTCTAACGCTGGAGATGTATTACAGTGTCAGATGTTCACTATCAATGAACTAAGCTCTTATTTTTCAAGCACCTTCCAGAATATTCAAGCGGTTCCAAGCAGTGATGTTTTCTGCAAGTGTTCCATCCTTATTGCAGACCCTATTTGTTCCACGTACTTCTCGAGACTTTTGCTCACTGTTCCCAGGGCTCCGACAATTATTGGTACTACTGCTACCTTTTTCATCGACCACAACTGCTTAACCTCCCTCCCAAGCTAACCTGTCATATCTATCGATTTTTCTTTCTTCCTTATCGCATACCTTGTTGTCAGCTGGGCATGCTATATCTATGATCCAGCATCATTTGCCTTCTTTCTCAATTAAGACTATATCTGGTTTCCTATTCCTTATCTCATTGTCGCCCTGAATCATAAAATCTTATAGGAGCTTTGCATTTCTATTTTCGACGAAGCCTTCAGGTTTGTGGTCGTGCTAATTTTTTGCTCTCTCAAGTTCATACTTGTTGCAAAGAGTCCAATGGACAAGCCTGACTATATTGTCGTGGCGTCTCTTACATTTCTTCTGGGCTAGTGACGTACATTGGCTGGTAATATGCCATACGGTTTCACTATCTTTTGTTCACAGATTCTGCACTTATCACTTTCTGCTTTGTTGTCCATTCTGTATTTTATGTAGTTTCTTCTTAATGTTTGCTCTTGGCCAGCACAGATTACAGCCTCCGTTTCCGGTTTCAAATCACTTTCGTCATCCACAGCCATCTTTTTTCTGTCTTCAACATTCCTATGAAATTGTCCATGCATTCTTTTCTTTACCCACCTATTTTCAGTCTGATTCGTTTTCAATTTGTTGTATAGTGCTCTATCTTCGTAATCTTTCATCCTACACAAGCCTGACCTTCCTACTTCTATTAATAGTAGTTCTGTGGCACTTTTTACATACCATGCTATGATGTTTTCTTCTGCTCTAATGTTCGCATGCTGTTTTCTTCTGCTCTAATGCTGTGTTCGCATTTAATAAGTCCGCTTCCCCCTCTTTTCTTTTTGGTACATACAGTCTGTCTGTGTCACTTTTCGGGTGGAGTGTCCCATATCTAGTTAGCACCTTCCTTGTCTTTCTGCCTAGGCTATTTAGTTCGTCTACTGTCCATGCGATTACCCCTGCTCCATATATAAAGAGTGAAACCGCCCAGGTTTTGACAGCTTCGATCTTATTCCATCCGTCTCAGTCTGCGCAAGTACTCCACCTTAAATTTTTCTGTCTTTTCTTTCTCCATCAATTTATCCATTTCCAAAATCCCCAAGTACTTATAGCCCGTCTCTTCTATCTGCTTCATAACCTCCCCCGACGGTATCGTTAGCCCATCCAAACATTTAATTTTGCCTCTCTTCAAGACTAATACATCACACTTTCTCAGTCCGAACTCCATTCTGGTATCAGCACTGAAGGTATACACTGAATCAACGAGGGAACTGACTTGGGCTTCATCTATACCATAAAGTTTGAGGTCGTCCATGAATAACAAATGATTGACTCTTTGTTAGCGACTTTTGAATACATACCCAGCTTTTGCTTTCCTCAGAATCAGAGTTAGTGGTATCAAGCACAGTACAAAGCTCAGTTGCAGTCCCCTTGGAAGATGCCCCTCCTGATTTTTTACTGTCCCTAAACTTCTTACGTATGCTGTCAGGTCCGTCCTCCAATTCGCCATACTTTCTCCAAGCAATCACTCAACATTGGATGTAATACCAAATAGCTTCATACACTCCGTAATCCAAGAATGTGGGATCATATCGTACACCTTACGATAGTTGATCCATGACATGGCTAAGTTACTTTTCCTCCTCTTACAATCTCTAAGTACAGTTTTGTCTATCAGGAGTTGATCCTCGGTACATCTGCACTTACGCTTGCAACCCTTCTGCTCATGTGGTAGGACTCCATTTTTTCCAAATGTTCGTACATTGATTCTGCGAGTATTCCAGTCAATAATTTCCACATAAGTGGCAAACAGGATATCGGCCTGTAATTGTCTACCGTATTGCTTTTTTCGATGTTTTCCAGGCACAGCACTGTCCTACCCAATGTCAACCACTCTGGTGTTACTTGGTCGGGATTTAAATGGTGTTGAGTTGCGCAGCTATTCGTGCATGACATTCAACAAATCTTTTGATCTAGTAGCCTTTAACTCCATCTGGTCCCGGGGCCTTCTAGTTGCTCATTTTTTTTCTGATTTCCTTCACTTCCCTAACAGAAATGACTAGTTCTGCTTGTTTTGTACAGACATCATCATCATCATCATCATCATCATCATCATCCTCATCATCATCATCATCATCATCATTATTATTATTATTATATTATTATTATTATTATTATTATTATTATAATTATTATTATTATTATTATTATTATTATTATATTATTATTATTATCATTATTATTATATTATTATTATTATCATTATTTATGGCTTCCTTTCATTATAACTTTATTTCAGATACTCTTGACCCCGGGGGCCAAGAGTAGCAAGGGCATATTTATTTTTCTATGCGTGCTAAAATTATCACCATTTTAGATGGAGAGTGCTGTAGTATATGGGCTGTGCTCATCAAGGTTATCTTTTGTAGCTCACGGAGATCGGAGTTAGCAGTGAGTTGCTTAATATACTTCTCAGCTCCCTTCTTTAGCATTCCCAACTCACCAATTACTACTGGTATTTTCGTAGTACGCGTTTTTGTCATTTCAATTTGCAGATCTTTATAGTGAGGAAGCTTTTCGTATTACTTTCTTGAGACATTTTGATCTCGAGGGACAGACATATCTACTAACAGACAAGTTCCTTTGTTGTAGTGCTTATTATTATTATTATTATTATTATTATTATTATTATCAACATCATCATCATCATCATTATTATTATTATTATTATTATTATTATTATTTTATTATTATTATTATTATTATTATTATTATTATTATTATTATTATTATTCACTAGTCTTATTTTTATCACGTGCTTCCACTGCGCTACCGAGCGCAGCTCTGTGTGCCTTGGGTATGTGCTGTGGATTGTTGTGGTGCTCTTATTTTCACTGTATTTAAAGTGTTTTACGTAGGATGTGCGCGGTGCCTAGTAGTGCTATTTTCTGTATGTTAATTATAATGGCAAATCCTAATGTTTTTGTTGTGCATTTGTCTGAATGTTTTTTATTATACCTAATGCGTCTACTATAATAGGAATTGTTTCCGTTTTTAGGCTCCAAATTCGAGTTATCTCTATTTCTGGATCTTTGTATTTTGAAAGTTTCTCCGTTTCTTTTAGAGAAACGTTGTCATCAAATCGATTAGAATGCATTTTCCTTGGTTATCTCTGACAACTATATCCGGCCTATTGGCCTTAATTTCTCTATCTGTGCTTATTGACATATACCAGAGTATGGCTGGTTTCTCATTTCCTGTGAATTTTTCTGCTGTGTGCACATACATTTTTTTCTGCTTTTATTCCATAGTGTTGGCATAACTTCCAGTGTATACAGGTTCCACCTCTGTCGGGTCTGTGAATATATTCCTTCTTAGCCAGGACTGGGCAGCCAGAGATAATATGATTTTTTTTTCTTCTCTACCACCACATATTCTGCAGTTACTTATGTTTCTTTTCAATATGTGCTTTTGGTGATTTCTGGTGGGGAGGCTTTGGTCTTGTGTTGCAATTAAAAATCCTTCAATCTCTTCTCTAAGTCCTGAGCTTCTCAGCCATTGTTAGAGTTTTGCTTGTCCATTTCTTTTATGTTTAGCTTAACCAAATATTTGCCATGTAGGGGGCTTTCTTGCCATTGTTTAATCATGATCCGCTGCTGTTCCAGTTTTATTTTGGACTTCAGTTGTTTTACAGCTTCTGTTGTTTCTTCTTTTTCCTCGTAATTGTTAGGTACTATGGCTTCTTCTTGTATTCGTCAGCTTCCTAAAAGACGGAAAACAGCTTTTTTATTTTGCTCGTGTTTTATAGCTATTTGTATCAGTTTTCCTTACTTCTGAAGTAGGTATTTTTGTAGTCCTATGGTGGTTATTTTGTAATAGTGTTAGCTGTATATGTTGTATATATACAGATTTTGAGTGGTGTATCCTAAATCATGTCAGTATTTTTCTTGTTTTCCTCTCTATTGTGATTAGTTCATTTAGAGTCCAGTAAAGAATATTGTAGTTGTAACTTATAACTGGGACGGCTTGAGTGTTGATACCTATTATCTTGTTTTTCGCATTGAGCTGTTTTCAGTATTTATGTAACTTGTCTATATTTTCTTATTTTCTCTTTCATTTGTGTGTTGTATTATATCTAGTTTATTGACTTCTAAGAATGATTGGCTTTGGTCTACTTCTTATATTTCAAATGTTTTATCTAGTTTGATATTGTTACACTTTCCTCTATTATTCAGGATATTTCGACAGCTTGTGTCTTGAACTGGTTAAAAAAATAATTTTGTCAAACTACTTCATTTTGGTTAATATAGAAAGGATTGAGGTAGCTTCTCCTGAAGATATTATTCGTGTATTGTTGTGAATTCAGCAGCAAGACAGGGATCCAGTCTAGTCCTGTGTTATGTGGTAGCGAAACATGGACACTGAAAAAGAAATTATCAAACGGGATACATGGCTGCTACACAAGGAGGTTACGAATGACCTTCAATGTGAAATGGCAGCAACATATGACAAACAAATGCCTTTATGACGACCTGCGAAAGCTAGCGAGAAGACCAAGAGAAGACGGCTTCGACCATCTGGTCACTGCATGCGCCACTTTATACTGCAAGCATCCAAATTAGTCATGTGGGACCCACTTCATGGGGATGTAAGAAGAGGAAAACGTCGTCACACTTACATCGACAACTTGATCGCATTGGCCTGGAATGTTGAACCCGAGAAGTGTGGCATATGGACTTTGTTGCAGTGGCCAAGATTGGAACCGGGTCATGAAATAATTCCTTAATCGCAGTGAGATTTATGAGATCTGTTTTGTTTGATTTTTCTAGCTTTTCTTGTTTTGACATATGCTCCTCTCGCAACTTCATCGAGACTTGATACATTCGCCCTCAGAGCCTCAATGTATTTTTGTATTTTTACTTTCTATTCAGTAGGTTTAAAACTTCTGGTTTCTTTTTTCCTTGTAATTCTAATACCTATTTGAGCACTTGCTACATTAGCAGTGAAATAGATAAGATTAAGGTTTTTAGGTCATTTACTTTATCTCTTAAAATCTCTTTTAGACCAAACTTATAGATCAAAATATTGTTATTATTTTTTGCACCGTCTGTAAACTGTGGCAGCGCTTCTCTTTTATCCATGTCGGTAAACTCAATCTGACTGAAATTTCCAATAATGTCTCCTTTTGCTTCTGTAATCTTAATTATTGTCTTCAATTTATGTGTCGTAACGTTTTCCACTTTTCCTCGTATACTTCACAGTTTTTTGTTGTTTCTTCAGTGTTCAGATTTACTCTCCTCCCCTTCCTCCTTCTTCTCGTTCGTCTTCTTTTTCTTCCTCTTCTTCTTCTTCATCTTCTTCTTCTTCATCTTCTTCTTCGTCTCCTTCTTTCTTTTCTTTTCTTCTTCTTCTTCTTCTTCTTCTTCTTCATCTTCTGCTTCTTCTTCATCTCCTTCTTCCTCCTCTACTTCCTCTTCTTCTTCTTCATCTTCATCATCATCATCCTCATCTCCTTTTCTTTCTTTTTAAATTGTTCTTCCCCTTCTTCCCCTTCTTCTTCATCTTCATCATCATCATCCTCATCTCCTTTTCTTTCTTTTTAAATTGTTCTTCCCCTTCTTCCTCTTCTTCTTCGTCTCATCCTCCTCCTCCCCCAACTTCATCTTCTGCTCCTTCTTCTCCTCCTCATCCTCCTTCTTGTCCTTCTTCATCTTCTGCTTCTTGTATAAAATGCTTTCAAAACATCTCTACATTCCTCTCTAGTCCATCTAGTCCCCTCTAGTGATTTGCTTTAGGTGGTGTTTTAGGTAGTTTCACCACAGGTCTAGGTTTAGGATTATCCTGGTGCTGAGTTTCTTATTGATCGTCATTTTAAGGGTTTGTTCTAGTATCAGACTTTCGATCCAAGTCTGGTTCCCCACTGGGTAACGAGCTCCTTGCTGACCCGAGTGATGACCGATCCGACATGAGTTTTAGCTTTTTGTCATCAAAGCACTAATATTGACATGTGGAGACGGGCCTGTTTGTTTAGATTTAAATTTTTGACAGAACATCTCTTCCGAGTTCTTTGAATGGATATAATTCTCTTATTGACCGTAGGTATGATTAATAAGTTTTAGTTTTGAAAAGTTTCTTTCGCCTGATGCAACTCTTACGGGCATTGTCAAAGCAATAAAACCATTAGAAAATGTTTTATTCATCATAGCTTCCTACGCTTGGGGCCCTCTCTCGGTACGAGACCTAATTTAAACAAATCTGCCTAATAGGCTTTTTCTTCTCTACTCCTTGCCTTCCTCCTCCTCCTCCTGCTTTTTCTTTTTTTTCTGCTTCTTCACTTCATCCTTCTGTGGACCATTAATATGGTGTTCTACAAAATTCTTATCAATGATGCCTTTCTCTTGTATTTTTCTAATCACATTGGTGTACAGAGCGCATGTATAGATGTTTGAATGTATGTATGTATGTATGTATGTATGTATGTATGTATGTATGTATGTATGTATGTATGTATGTATGTATGTATTAATCTTTTACTTGTTTCATTCATTAGTGTGCGGCCATTTGTGGGGCACCGCCTTGAAGAAATTTTAGTCGAGCGACTCGCCCTCAGTATTGGTTTTTTGTTTTTGTGTTTTTTTAAGGCTGGTACTTATTCTATCGGTCTCGTTTACCAAACCGCTAATTTACAGGGACTTCAACATTCACACCAGTTGTCAAGCGACGGTGAGGGACAACACACACACATGTGGGTGTGTATATGTATATATGTGTATGTGTGTGTGTGTGTGTGTATGCGCGCATATATATACATATATAAACATATAATATCTATATACACACACACACAAATATATATATATATATATATATATATATATATATATAATGTATATAAATGGAATAAGAACGTAACGGACGACAATAAAAATATACGGACAGATAGACGATACAAGGCAGACTGAAAAAAACAAGGACGGGTCATTCGTGGCCTTCTATTCATCAGTCAAGTTTCCAATTATCATTACAGTTTCGGCCTGTTACACTTGAGACTGTTCAAAATTGGTTGGCTCCAAAACTCTAAGCTAAGAGTATGAAGTTTTTAGAGGAAAGCAAGCGAATATCTACAACATTGGCAATAAAACGAGAAAACAGAAAATGTTACACGATTACAAATACAAACAACAAGGGAATTACAACAGGTGTCTTTCGACTAAAAAGGATGAATCAAGTTGAGATGGCGTGTGGAGTGAAAGCCAAAACGCACAAACATAGATGAAAGTCAGGAAACAGGAACATAAGGTGCTCTACGGGTGGCGGTCAGGCCAAGAAAGATCATGCTTGGCTGAACGTCGGTAACGTGGAAGGAAAGAGAGAGAGGTAGGTGTAAAGGGATTGAAGAAATAGGGAAGGAACTAGAGAGAAAGAGAGAGGAAGTGAGAAGAAAAGGTACAAGGTAAATAAAGAAGGAAAGTAGAGAGATTAAAGAAAGAGAATGCCGAGAGATGGGAGTGAGGGGAGCAAAAAATAGAAAAGAGGAAAGAAAGAAAAAAGTATAAAGGGGACTAAAAGAAGGAGTAAAAAAAAGTCGTACAGAATTTAGATACATACTTACATTGTGAGCAAAAAGTGTACGTATGCCGCTATATAAGTCCAAAACATGGAATAAGAACGTAACGGACGACAGGCTTCTTTCAGTTTCCGTCTACGATATCCACTCACAAGGCTTTGAGCAGCATAAAGTTATAGCAGAAGACACTTGCCCAAGATACCATGCAACGGGACTAAATCTAAACCTTGTGGCTGGAAGACTAAACTTCTTACCGCACAGCCACGCCTACGCCTATATGTATGTGCATATGTGTCTGTGTTTGTGTTTGTCTGTCTGTGTCTGTGTTTGTGTGTGTTTGTGAGTGTGTGTGTGTATATTTCTTGACAGCATGTATAGGTCTGTTTGTTTGTTTACGCCCTTTCAATTTTGCGATTCAGTAAAAGAGCAAATCACCGATGCTTTAAGTAGCAGACTTGATAAAAACAAAAAATAATATACTGGGTGTCGATTCAGAGCGCTGCCCCAGAATGGCCGGAGTTCAATCACTTAAATATGTAAGTGATAGAAAGATAGGATTATATTAAAGTCAGCAGAGTGTGAGTGGAGTGTTATCTCTAGCAGGTTGAAATATTGAGCAGACTTTTGGCATATAGATAGCAGACCAGCAGACAGTTGACCACCTTCCCACTCACATATCTGTCTAGTTACATCATGACGTCACCTAGCATCTAAAATACCTAGTGTTGTTGTTGTTAGCATTGTTATTGTTATTCTTATTTCCATTTTATATTCTGTTGTGATTATCGTATATATTTTGTATGCAGCCAGATTTTACAATATCGAACATGCAATAAAACCAACCACATACATACATACATACCCCCATGCATATATAGATGTATATAACTTGATAAAAATGTAAAAATCAATTTGTGACATCTGTGATAGTTTCAACGATTGTAGACAGACAACAAAGGATCAAAGATTTGTAATCCTTGCACTAAGATAGAGCTTTGACGTTAACTGTCATAACTTCAGCTTATTTCTTTAATGACCGAGCAAACTGAATGGCTCTCAGTACGTACTTCAGAAAAACATTGAATGTTCAAAACTTCGTTAACTGAAACACTGAATGGAAAGGCGTCGTTAAATGAAACATCGAACAGAGAGGAAGATCAAAATGTTGCTAAATGATATAAGCATCGTATCACCTCCAACATCAGTCATTGAGAGAATGCATCTGCGTTATTGTTTGATATGCTAGAAATAGCAACCAATTAACCACGGGTCACATCATATCACGTAAAAGAAAAGAGACACTAAAAATAACTCCAGATCATGGTTCTCAGCCAATTTTTACCTGTGGATCTCTTAGATTCTTGTTTTACTAGGGTGGACCCTAATAGCTATTCAATATTTAAAAATATTCAATTATAGGCGCAGTCGTGGTTTTGTGGTAAGAGAGTTTCTTCCCAAAAACATGGATCGAGGTCCAGTCACACTGCGCAAATGTCCTAGACAAATGTCCTAGACAAATGTCTCATCCCGACCAAATGCCTCATGCCGACCAAAGCTGTGTGTAGCTGCGTGAGTGGATTTGTGGCAAGTGAAAACTGAAAGAAGCCCGTCGAATTTATTATATATATATATATATATATATATATAATATATATATATATATATATATATAAGTACATTAAAGGCCTCTAAAAGAAGAAGAGAAGCGAGTACTAGATACACAAAAATTGGATAAATTCAATGAAATGAAAATTAAAAACGTTTACAAACTTGGTTCATCTTATACTGCAGTTTCGTCTTTTTCAGCAGTAAATATAATTTATCTGCAAAGGCTAGACTCTTCAGTAAGCAGCCTTTGTTATCCTAGAAGTACATATCAATAGAAGCATGTGCGACTCTACTGACTTGCATTCTCTAACTTTTCAGATCGTTGCGCAGACGCAGAACATACCCGACAAACAGAGAGGGTTCTGGTATAGGGTCTTACGATCAAAATTTATCGAGAAATATGTAAACATAGTAAAAAGGCAATAAAATAAATTATTATTGCCAGTGATCTAGCACAAAAGACATTTTAGCCATTAGGCTATATGTTATTCATATATAAGTACATTAAAGGCCTCTAAAAGAAGAAGCGAGTACTAGATACACAAAAATTGGATAAATTCAATGAAATGAAAATTAAAAACGTTTACAAACTCGGTTTATCTTATAAAATATTAGGGAATAAATCCAAACTTACAGGGAAAAATCAGATTTAGGATTAAATCCGATTTTATAGTAAAATATTATATTATATTAAATTAGAGATAAAACCACTATTAGGCAAATCAAACAATGAAAAACATAAGCCAATACATAAAATTAATTAATTTATATTATTTTAAGTATATATCAAAAGTATTAAAAGTTTATAATATAGGATAAAACTTTTCGAAAAAATTCTATCAATGGCCAGCATATTAAAAAATACCTTTAAAGGTTAAATTTATAAACAATTTATAAGGACAAAAGAAAAAATTTGTACTGCCAAAATATGCCGAAAATAGACACAACGTCAATAACCATGTAATTTATCACTACAAGCACGCGTTTCGAAAAAGCCGACAGAAATTTCTAAAAAAAATCCGTTATTACCATATCGGACCCATTTCAGAGTTAGTTCATAAGACCTTCCCTTCATCAGTGATAAATGCGGCAAAGAAATAAGTGAATACTTACTTATACCCACGGAAGAAGTGAACACTAAGTCATGAGCACAATTAAGTACCCCAAATACATCCAAAATAGAAACTCGAGACAGGGGCGATTCGAACTAAAAACTCTCGTAAAGTGAGAGAGTCCGGAAGTGAACACTATTAAACTAACATCTAATATAGGATAAAATTTTTCGAAAAAAATGCTATCAATGGCCAGCATATTAAAAAATACCTTTAAAGGTTAAATTTATAAACAATTTATAAGTAAGGGCAAAAGAAAAAATTTCCAAAGCCAAAATATGCTGAAAATATATATATATTTTTTATTTTATTTATTTATTTTTTTTATTTTATCTAGTTTCAGCTCACGAGCAGTGGCCATGCTGGGGCATCGCCATTTGGTGTTGCTACATGATTTTACTTCACGAATGCTTTTTAGCAATTGCCATTTGGTGCATGAGAGAGTTCGATGCAGCTGCCCTCATCTGCACCTCCTGCCGTGAAGTTGGCCTCTGAAGCCCAGGTTATTTAAATACCGATCTTCTCACATGGCCAGCAAGGGAATAAAAACCTTCAAAGGTAATAATTATTATTGAAATTTAAGGTATCTAAGAGATACCACCACGCTAGAAATAGCAGCCAAAACTTGACTCTAAAACCACATTAAATGTTCGTACAGCACCAGGAGGGAAGACAAAGAAACAAAATAAACTAGCAAAAAATTGCTGGATAATTCCAAATCTCGGATTTCTGACTCTGCATAAGAAATTTTGGCCGGATAACAGAAGAGATGGTGGCGTGGATTTACACCTTGGCATCCGAAACTCAGAGTATTATCTTGGCTACCGAATAATTGTCACATGTTACATTTACAGATAAATTCCTCTATTTACATAATATTGAGGTCTCTTTCTTTTGTTATCTTACCGTTTTTATCAATACATATATATATAATTGCATATATATATATATATATTTGTATTTATGTGCTATCTGAATATATTCCACTGATGAAGGCAAATATTTTCTTATGCAAAACCTGAAATCCGGAAACCTGGGAATTATGCAGTCACTTTGCTAGTTATTTGTCTCTTGTTTTCTCTTCTGGTGCTGTATGAACATTTAATGTGTGCTTTTAGAGTCAAGTTTTGGCTGCTATTTCCAGCGTGGTGGTATATCTTAGATACCCTAATTATAATTATATATACATATATATATATATTATATATATATATATATATATATATATATATATATATATATATATATATAATATTTAAATTATCTTTTAGGAAATAAAAATTCTGGCATAACAGAGGTTCAAATTATTCTCAATGAAGAAATATATTTTAATTTAGAGATAGTATACACCTACTTCTCACCTAATAAAAAGAATTTTATTTTATTTTAAATAACTCCTGTTTTATTACTTGGCAACACGTGTTTCATGAGGTACATCCTCCGGTTCCTAAACCACTCCGTGTTTCCCTGGAACCCCTCTCAAGATGCGACACCAATCATCAGACCCTTATACAACTTTATCAACGTTCAACACAATAAACTATATTTTAATTTTTTTTAAACCCGTAAGTATGGGTAAAATAGGTATGCTTAAATTAGGTATGTTTAAATTAGTTTCGCTGGACTCTACAGTACAAGCCATAATTCAGATAAAAATTCAAATAAAGATACAGAAATAAGAGTTACACGAATACAGTAAGGAATAATATATACATTATATAATATATATATATTATATATATATATATATATATAGAGAGAGAGAGAGAGAGAGAGAGAGAGAGAGAGAGAGATGAGTGAGTGTCTTTGTGTCTGGCTTTGTCCACCACCACTGCTTGACAACCGGTGCTGGTGTGTTTACGTCTCCGCAACTTAGTAGTTCGGCAAAAGAGTCTGATAGAATAAGAACTAAGCTTTAAAAATATTAGACCCGTAGTTATTTTATTCGACTAAATGAACTCTTCAAGGCGTTACTCCAGCATGGCCACAGTCAAATGACTGAAACAAGTAAAAGGTACTTGATAGACATAACGGTGCTGCCATTTGTGCTGCTTCCTTCCCGACCACGTGGATGGGAGTTCAGTCCCACTACGTGCACCTTGTACAAGTGTTACTACTACTAGCCTCGGGCCGCCCATGTCTTGTAAGCGGAATTGAAAGAAGCCCCCTGTATATATATATGTGTGTGTGTGTGTATATATATATATATATATATATATATGAGAGAGAGATAGAGAGACGAGAGAGGAGAGAGAGAGAGAGAGAGAGAGAGAGAGAGAGATGAGTGAGTGTCTTTGACTAAACTAGGAATGTAATTGCCTAAAATGTACTTACTGATGGCGCCGATGTCAGAACTAGAAGAGCATATGAGCGTTAATGCTGGGTTGGTGTAGAAATCTGGTTTGTGGTCCTTAACGATGAATCTAGGTTGTTTTGGGCTAAGCGGCTGTGTTCTCATCTGACAAAACAAGGAACACGTACAAGTTACCTATTAACCACTACTTAGAATTACTCAGAAAAGAGATCCAGAAGAACTATAGAACCACAAACAAGAACACACTGAGAAAAGTCAACTTGGAGATTAAGAAAATAATGGTTAATTATGGAATTCAAATGAGAACACAGCCGCTTAGCCCAAAACAACCTAGATTCATCGTTAAGGACCACAAACCAAATTTCTACACCAACCCAGCATTAAGGCTCATATGCCCTTCTAGTTCTGACATCGGCGCCATCAGTAAGTACATTTTAGACAAATACATTCCTAGTTTAGTCAATAAGCTTAACCTCTGGGCGAACTCCTCGCAAGTCGTAAAGTGGTTCTCTTCTATCCCTAATAAAAACCGAACTAAGTTCATTCAGTTCGATATTGCTAATTTCTACCCCTCAATTAACCCTAGTGTACTCAATAAGGCCTGTGGCATGCACATAATAAGGCAGGTCTCACTAGAGAAGAAATTGATATAATTCTAGTCGCCAGAAAATCAGTTATAAAGTTTGAAAATAAGTTGTGGGGTTCGTAAGGATACTCCCAACGAGTTCGATGTACCTATGGGTAGTTCAGATAGCGCGCAGATTGCCGATTTGGTCGGAATCTATATTCTCTATGAATTATCCGACCAATTCCCGGACATCGGTGGCGGCCTATATCGTGACGATTGTCTGTTTTACCTACAAACACCCCCGAACAAAATCGTACAGAAAACTAAAAATAGATTAGCTAGGTTCTTTAATAGGATGGGCATGAGTATAGTTTTTGATAACGAACTTACCAAGGCTAATTTCTTAGATGTCACACCTAAACCTCCATAGCGACTCTTACTGCCCCTACCACAAACCTTCCACTAACTTAAAATATGTCAGTGTTTTCTCGAACCACGCTAAAACTATAACAGACAATTTGGTTAAAATATTTCTCAAAGATTAACTAATTGTCTGCCAATGTCGACATTTTGGGCAGAAAGCGGAATTTATAACGCCGCCCTGTCTAAAGCCGGTTATAGGGAGAAGTAGTATATATAGATCCGGCCCTTCCTAAGCCAGCATTCTGTCATCAGGATAAGGCCAGCTACAATAACATAAATAATATAAGTAGTGATGGTAGCCTGAGGAATGTCGAGACAAGTACATCTAGAATAAATATAGATAACATAAATAATTTGCGGTCCAGGGGAGGCCATAGTAAGCCAAACCTATTATTCAACTAGAAATACCCACCTTAATGTTAGAGTTGACTCCCCGACCCAGTAACAAAAACAGGAATAAATATATTTGGTTGTAATTCCCTTTGGTAAACAAATAAGAATAACTACCCCTGCAGTTCGCCAAGCCATTGCCAGTAGTAATTTTCCCAGAAATTCGAGATATTACTCCACTGTTAACTCACACAAGTTAGGATAGCCTTCTCCAATACAAAAATCTTCGCAGATAATTTCCTCCCATAACAATAAGCTGCTAAATAAGACCCTCTCACCCACGAACGGAGACGCAGCTCCGTCTAATGCCAGCATAACGCGCAGTAATAATAATAATAATGATAATAGAACCGGCACAGATATTTGCAACCTCCATACCAGCCATGGAGTTAATAATAGGAATAAGGATAAGAGCAATGGTTGCGGCATTAACGTTAGTAATGGTAATAGGGATAAGAGCACTGACCGAGTCACTAATGTAGGGAGTCCCAACAACAATATTAGCAGCGGTTTTAACAACAGTAGTATCACGGACAATAGCAATCACAGCGTTCTCAGTGGCAGGGAGTATACAGGTGATATTCCATTAAATAGTATTGATAATGGGGTGTATAATGTCGAAGGCAGCCGTAGTTCTTACAATCATCATAGTAATAAGAACGCCGTATTAATATCGGAAGCCAATCCCAATAGAATAAGGTTCTTATCTAGTAATTCCAAGATTAGAAACGCCATTTAGCAATGCAGAGTTTATACTGAATCAGATGTCTACTTGTATATCGGAGCTTCATCATCGAAATTGGCCGTTAGAATATCGAATCACTTCACAACGTTTCGCGATTTTGGAAAGCAACACGCGACCGGGCTAAGTAAATTAGTCTGGCGTTTGAAGAACGCGAATTCAACCTTTAGACTGGAATGGTCGATTTTATCGGTGTCTGTACCGTTTGATAGAGGCAAAAGAATCTGTAATCTTTGCAACTCGGAACTCTTTCACATTTTGTTCGCCCGAGGGCAACTAGTTAACTCGATTTTGCAAAATTCTTTTAGATGTCCGCACTGGAGGCGGCACACATTTCTTGCATACCAATGAAGTCTAACCCCTTGATGTCCTTAGAAAAGGAAAAAAAAGTCTTGAATTAAATTTGTAAGGGGAAATTACTCCCCTTTTAGCGTATGAACTGCTACTTATTTAGAAATACTATCAGGGATGTATACTCCCATTGTTGACAAGCCATCTCTCTATAAACTGGTCACAGACGAACACACAGACACAGTTTTTTTTCAGCTGCTTGACCATTAATAGCTGCTATATACTTCACCCTAGCAGCTTCCTAAACATACTGCGCACACACACATACATGTAGGCAATTTCTCACACCCAAACACGATAGCACTCATTCTTAAAACAATTGGAATATTAACACTAGTCATACAGAATATATTCACACTCTTTGGTTTTCTGTAATTCTTCCCCTCCCCCCATGTTAACCGGATTTTGACCTCGAATTATCTCAACGGACTTTTTCGTCGGCTTTCACCCAGCCCGACGTCAAACGCATTGAGAGACAGTTTTGTGCCACTCATACCATGGGCTCCTAGAGAGCGTTTGTCGAAAAGCTTGCTGCGCATTTTGTTGGAGATTTAAGTTCCTGGATTTTCCTGAAGAGAAAGCTGCAAAATGGTCTCCTTATTCAATCCGAATTAGGGACTTTGCAGCCTTTGAAACATATGTAGAAAATAATAAAAAGGAATTTGTAAAAATCTTCGTTCAGCTCCATTTCTTCCCTCACTAAATATATATATATATAAATATTAATATATATATTAATATATATAATATATATAATATATTATATATATATATATAAATATATAATATATATATATATATATATAAAATAATTGCGTAAACAACAGGTCCCCACTAGACAGGAAACAGTCTTACCTTACAAAAATCTTCAATTTAAGACGGTTCAAAACACGTCTTACAGGCTTCAGGTGTGGAACACAAACTCTGATTCACACATGCACAATGAGGTAGCAAGCTACTTACCACACGGCTACTCCTCCCCTTATATATATAAGATATATATATATATATATATATATATATATATATATATACATAACATATATAATATATATATTGTAAACTGAATTATTGGAAGTCCACCTGAAGATTGTCGATCAAGACAAGAGAACACGATTGTAGTGGCGGTTTTGATATTATTAAATTTTATGTATGATTAAGTCTTTCCTTGTTTGTTTTGCAAAATAGTGGTTTGTCTCAAATAATATTTTATATATATATTATATATATATATATATGTATGTATATATATATATATATATATATATATCTATATATATATATATATATATATTATTATATATAATATATATATATATATAATATATATATATATATATATATAATATATATATATATATATATATATATATATATATATATATATATATATATATATATATATATATATAGGGGAGAGTAGCGGTGTGGTAAGTAGCTTGCTACCTCATGTGCGCATGTGTGAATCAGAGTTGTGTTTCACACTGAAGCTGTAAGACGTGTTTTTGAAACCGTCTTAAATTGAAGATTTTTGTAAGGTAAGACTTGTTTCCTGTCTAGTGGGACCTGTGTTTACAGCAATTATTTTTTCAAAACAAGAATTTTAGTCTACCTAATGCTGAGTGAAAATTCTTTTCACTTAATTGTGAAAATGTTTGTTTTGGTTGGCGTACCCTGCAGCAAAAGTTTGTTTGAAAATTGTTTATCCAGGAATAACTCCGTGGGAATTTTTAGAAAAATTCCAACAATATTGTTCCTGTCAAGGAGTACCCATGAGAAGAAAATTGGAATGATTTTTTTTAACTATTTAACAATTGCGTTAAAATTTTGGCCTGGAGTACTGAGTGGCCTTTGGTTTTTTTTGGTTTTTTTAATTGTTGCTCTCACTTCATCTATCTTTTATTTAAAAAAGAACCTTTATTGAACTGTTAATTTTTTCTCTCCTTCCTTTTTGCTTGGACTTTTTTCTCTTCCTTTTTTTTCCTTCATTATTTTGTATTTTAAAAACTATATTTTTGAAGTTTTTAAAATAACATGGCAAATGATGGAAAGTTTGTGGAGTGGGAAATTTCACCATCCAAAAGATGGTTAAAAGAACTTGAAAGTAAGAGGGTGGTTTTGAGGACCTATTCTAGGACCCTAGACGCCATTGCCGTTTTCAGAAAGGATATAATCGAAAGAGAGCTGGCAGATTAATTTTATTACTCGTGAGGGGGGGATCAAATACGCAACCGTGTGGTTGCTGTTTGACTCCCCAGAAGTCGCTCGTGAGAGGGCTCTGAAATTTTGTTTCTTCCCACTTATTGTGGGAATAAGTTAACGAGGGATTGGGTTTGCGGCTTGTCACCCGGAGTTGAGACCGAGTGGATAGGAGATACTATCTGCTGGGGTCTGGGTGGCAGTAATACCAAGTTCCTCAACGTAAATATTCTGCCTGCGGCTGAATGGCAGGGGTTAAAAGCTGATTTGACCTATGGACCCAGTCAGTCGAAAGTCTGGTATTTCGAGACTTTTCGAGAAATGCCGGGTCTAGCTATCCGGTGAGACTTAAGGGAGCCCCTCCACCACCACCTGTGTTCCTGCAGCCTGGCCATATAAAAAAGAACTGTCCTCAAGGAGAAAGCAATGTCCTGGAGCGGTTGACAGAGACCTCTGTAGAGGAGGGAATGAAGGCGGCCAAGGAGACGGAGCTGCAAAAGGAAGGTGAGCAATAAAGAGTGCTTACCGAAGGATCCTTGGTATGAAAGAGGGGAGGCGAATCTCCCGGTCACGGAGGAGACGCACCCTCCCCCAGTCGAGAAGAAAAAAGAGGAAGAGGAGGAGAAATGGGGCATTGCCGACAGTCGGAGACATGGCGCCTGAGTGTCCCAGAGCCTCGTCGGTTGTACCACCGGCGGGGGGAGTTACCATTGGCGGGGATTGTGCCGCCAACGGTAAAATTGACCCCCTCGGACCCGGAGGTCGAAAAACTGTTTTGTTTTATAGAGGCAGAGAGGTGGAAAAGGTGGTGAAAGAACACTACGAGGGAGTACCTTTGGCCTTCACACAGAACCCCGAATGGCCTCTGCAGATAGATGTGGAGGTCATAAAGTTGCGCGTGTTTCTTAGGCTGAAGGGACTAAAAGAGGAATATCGCTCGTGGCCGGGTGACGCCAGCTCGGAGTCAGCCTTGATTTTAAAGCAAGCAAGGAATATGGTGGAGTACACAGACACAAGCGATGATGAGGTGGAAAATTGACAGGAGCTTGAAAAGCCTTAGTGTTATAATGTGTAAGAGGCTCAGCGCCTCATTTGTAAATGGATCAGTGTTGATTGTATATTGAATATTTTATTGTATGTTATTGCAGGTTATTGACTATTAAGTCCAATAATTGTAAAAACTGTAGTGAGAGGTTCAATACCTCGTTGAGGTGGAAAATTGACAAGAGGTTGAAAAGCCTCAATGCTATAAAGTGTAAAAGGCTCAGCGCTTCATTTGTAAATGGACTAGTGTTGATTATATATTGAATATTTTATTGTACGTTATTGCATGTTATTATTTATAATGGACTATTAATTCCAATAGTTGTAAAACTGTTATGAGAGGTTCAATACCTCGTTTTGTTTTTTCTGTTAGAAAAAAAATGAAGAATGTTTTAGAGAAGCAGAAAGTCGGCGGGCGTTTTTTGTCTTCTCTTATCAATATCATCCTTGTTTCATCATTCACCTCATCAATGTATATGTCCAGCCCACAGCTACTCTTTTGAATGCCTTTATGGCAAATCTTAAAGAAATAAAATAACTTGCTTACGAACCACGTGGTTTCGGATTCACCTTGGGCAAGTGTCTTCTACTATAGCCTCGGGCAGACCAAAGCCTTGTGAGTGGATTTGGTAGACGGAAACTGAAAGAAGCCCGTCGTATATAATATATATATATATATATATATATATATATATATGTGTGTGTGTGTGTGTGTGTGTGTGTGTGTGTGTGTGTGTATGTGTGTCTGTGTGTGTGTGTGTGCTTGTATCTGTGTTTGTCCCCCTAACATCGCTTGACAACTGATGCTGGTGTGTTTACGTCCCCGTACTTAACCGTCCAGCAAAAGAACTGATAGAATAAGTACTAGGCTTACAAAGAATAAGTCCTGGGGTCGATTTTCTCGACTAATGGCGGCGCTCCAGCATGGCCACAGTCATATGACTGAAACAAGTAAAAGAGATATATACATACCTTTTACCTTTTATCTTTTACTTGAAATGATGTTTTTGTTTTAAGCCTGGAATTTATGCTATTAGTCTCTTTTGCCGACCCGCTAGTTTAAGGAGACGTAAACACACTAACACTGGTTGTCAAGTGGTGCTGGGGGACAAACACAGATACAACAATGACAGGAAGACGCTATATATATATATATATATATATATATTATATATATATTATAATTGAATTTAAAATAAGGGTGAATTAGATATTAATTTAATTAACATCGATTCACACCAGTGGTCTAGCATAAAAAACTGAAGGTTCAGTAAAACTGTATAATATACTATATTAAAGGGAAGCCACCGCGTGGTCACTCATATGCTAGAAATAGATCCGCTACTGGTCTCACCACCAAGAAATGTTCTCAAGAAAAATTTAGCAAAAACAACACAACCAAAGCGTAATCGAGCAAGACAAAAGAAAAAGAAAAATATGGATTATTCGTATACATGTTTCACTATCAACAAATTACGCAATCTTACTTACGTAACTTACTTAATTATCCGTAGATCATCGGTACGACCGTCCAAGGTGAATATAATTTGCAGGACTGCATACTAAGACGTTCACACAGAGTCAGACTTGTAAAACAGTCCTACTCATTACACTCGTGGCTACTATTTCAATCTATTTCTAGCATATGGGCGTCCACATGGTGGCTTCCCTCTAATATATATATATATATAAGTTTCTAATTCTCTCACCCTTATTAATTAATTATATATATATATATATATTGGGTTAATAAATACTTGCCATTACATTTACAATCAGCCAAATAAGAACTATTTTCTTGCACAATGCATCTACATCTTTCCTTTAACTTGAAAATACCCTCTTCCCAGAATTGAGGGGGTTTCATGGCAAATAATTCATCAAAGTATCTTTTTATGTCATCCAAGGAATTGAAGTTTTTACCATTAAGACTATTCTGCAGAGACCTGAATAAGTGGAAATCCAAAGGAGCAATATCTGGTGAATATGGAGGCTGGGGTAACACATCCCAGCCGAGCCTCAGCAATTTTTGTCTGCTTCCCAAAGCATCAAGTGCCGAAAATTAACTTTCTTATTTTCCATTTTAAAGGGTTACAGAATTAACACAAGTTATAAGAACATAAACCTTCTTCCACGAAAAGATAGCTTAAACTGTGCTCTAAATGGAGGTGTAGTCAAATCCTATTTTTTGGACTCAACCATGTTCTAAAATAAGTCGAATGTTAAGCTAATATAAATCGGCACGAACTTTCCAGACAACCCAATATATATATACATATATATATATATATGTGTGTGTGTGTGTGTGTGTGTGTGTGTGTGTGTGTGTGGTGTGTGTGTGTGTGTGTGTGCGTATATGTGTGTGTGTGTTTGTGTATGTGTGGGTTTAAGTCTGATGTATATATTTGAAAATATTTGAGGTACTTCAAAAAGTATGAAACTATTAGTAGAACATGATAATATGTAGGGTGTCTATTAAATAGTATGTATCTCTCACTAGTTGTAGCACTTTTGGGAGATCATATATATACCCACACAACGAAGGACTTGTTGCACTCAAATACTTCCTAGACTTTCAACACAACCCCCAACATGACACCCCCACACTTCTTCGTCTGACCGAAATTGTTCTCTCTTTCAACTGCTTCTCATTCGCGGAGTGGGGTTTACCAACACTTAGCGGAAGTGGAAACAACTCGCGAATGGGTCACAACTATGCGAACCTATTCGTAGGCTACGTTCAAGCCCAAATATTCTCAGGATTCACTGGTCTCACATCGGTGCGACCTCACTCTCCCGCAAACAGCTAGACTCCTTCCTTTCTCATTTGTCCAATCCTTCCATCTTGCCCTCGAATTCTCCTGCACTATTTCCAACACTTCCGTCGCATTTCTCGACATTTACACAACTCCACTCTCACTACCTCCATCCACTACAAACATGCCGACTCACACCCTAACCTCTCCTCCCTCCCCCAACCCTACCCATACAAAGCTCTCCATATCCTACTCCCAATTCCTTCGTCTGCACGGGCCCTGCAGTGACAACTATGACTTTGAGACTCAATCTCAACTCATGGCTCACCACTTCATCCTTCGAGAATATCCCCCCACCACTATACACACAGCCCTATGCCAGAGCACTTCCGTGAACCGTGCCTCTGCTCTCTCTCCCCACATTACCCCGTCGTTGCCCTTATCCCGTTTCTCCTCACCTACCACCCCTCCAACGCATCATTCTCCGAGCCTTCCGGCGAATCCAGTCCGATCCCCTTACCTCGCACATCTTCCCCAACCTACCCCTTCCTTCCTTCAAATGAGCCCACAACCTATACGTCGCTATTGCTGAAACTGTCAAGTTCCGGGGACGTAAACACATCAACACCTGTTTCAAGTGTTGGTTGAGGACAAACACAGGCACAAACGTATGCACACACACACACACGTATATATACACACACACCACACACACATATATATATATATATATATATTGTTATATTTCGGAATGGTCATATTGCCATTTAGCCAATAAAAACACACGCACTATATATTTGGTGTTATTTTGCTTCAGTGATATTTATTTTTAACATTAATCTTAATCTTATTTCGGCCAAAGTTCTTTCGTCACACTCCTGTGACGCATCAGTGGTCCTTATTTTCTTCTCACTTACTTGTGTCCTCCTTACTAACCGTCAGCCATTTTGTATTTCTAGGAAGGACATACAACGAAATACAAAATGGCTGACGGTTAGTAAGGAGAGACACAAGTAAGTGAGAAGAAAACAAAGGACCACTGATGCGGTCACAGGAGTGTGACGAAGAAACTTGGCCGAAATAAGATTAAGATTAATGTAAAAAAATAAATATCACTGAAGCAAATAACACCAAATATATAGTGCGTGTGTTTTTATTGGCTAAACTGGCAATATGACCATTCCGAAATATTAACATAAATCTGTTTCAACATACGACTCATATAAAAAATCTTGCACAACAATATTTAAACGTATATATATTATATATATATATATATATAATATATATATATTATATATTATATATACATATATATATACGGTGGTTTTCTTCCTTTGGCCGTCAACCAAATCTACTCCCAATGCTTTGATCAGCCCGAGGTTATAGTGGGAGACACTTACCCAAGGTACCACACAGTTGAACTGAACTCGGAACTATGTAGTTGAGAAGCAAGCTTCTTACCACACAGCCACGCCTGCGACCAAATAACTGTAGCATGATATGTGATAGCATACGATAATAGGTACATGCAGTTAGTGTTCATGTCTAACTCGTGCCTCAACTCGAATTTTAAATGCAACTTAAATGCTTCAAAAAATGCTCGAAGTGCATCTGTCATTACCGTTTGATTCGCCGCAATGACAATGCTCCACCGGCCTCGATATCTGGACAAGTCTAGAAGGAGATTTTATCTCTGACTATTCAATCACCATCATCCGTTATAACGGCGTATATACATATAGTAAGAAATACAGATGTCGATTCAAATTTAATGTTGTTTCACGAACAAATATCACAGTTTAAACATATATACACACGCGCGCGCGCAGGCACACACATACACATACACACACGCACACACACACATCAAAAATACAGAGAAAGAGAGAAAATTGAAAGACTAGATAGATAGATACATATATACGTAATACATACATACATACATACATACATACATACATACATACATGCGTACGTACGTACATACATTCATACATACATAGAGAAATAAACGGATAGATAGATAGACAGAGAAACAGAGAGATATAGTTACATAGATAGATAGATGAACATATACTCACACACACGCACACACATACACAACGAAACCAACTAAAACTAACATTTGTGGTAAAAATATATCTTAACCAGTCGATAAAGAGGGGTCGATACAATATGTAGCAGACTGAAGTTAATAGGTCAGTTTCATTGATTGAAAGTCAGTCTGGTTTGCTCCTGCTTGGCTGCAATCCAAAGAATCACAGATTTGACATCAACATTTGTGTTTGTATTCGTTTTGTGTGTGTGTGTGTGCGCGAGCGCGTGCGCGCACGTATATGTGTGTGTGTGAGAAGAAAAAAGACACAGATACAAACTCATATGCGTGCACACACAAAAGACATACATAAGCATACTTAAGGCAGAGTGAGAAATAATATACAGAGATAAATAAGTAAATGAATGATAAAAACTAAATAAAGGACATGGGTACAAATATTATAGTACGTGAACTCATATACACACACACAAAATGCATATACAAAACATGGATACGCACACAGATACAGATAGAGAGGCAAATGCATGCCTGGAGAAGTATACACACCATTGAATGACAGATTGGACAAAACAGAATAGGACGAGACATATGTGATGGAGAGTCGTTGAAAAGGTCACTGACTGTGTGACAAAAGAACACTAAAATAAGAAAAATAATAAATCTGAAGTGAATATATCAATATCTGTTTCAAACACAACTTCACATGAGGAATCTTGCAAAACAAATACATAAAACGTGTATACATACATACACACACACACCACACACACACATATATATATCTATATATATATATATATATATATATATATATAATATAGGATTAAATTTTCGAAAAACTTTTATCAATGGCCAGCATATTAAAAAATACCTTAAAAGGTTAGATTTATAAACACCTTATAAACAAGAGCAAAAGAAAAAATTCCATTGCCAAATATGCCATAAATAGACTTAATCGTCAATAACCATATAATTTATAAGCACGCGTCTCGGAAACAAGCTGATAGAAATTTCTAAAAGAATTTCGTTATTATCGGATCGGTCCCAATTTCTGAGTTAATTCATTTAGGATTTTCTCGTCATCAGCGATAAATACGATAAGAAAAATAATGAGATACTTACTTGCATCTCATTTAGTTTCTTATCGTATTTATCGCTGATGACGAGAAAATCCTAAATGAATTAACTCAGAAATTGGGACCGATCCGATAATAACGAAATTCTTTTAGAAATTTCTATCAGCTTGTTTTCCGAGACGCGTGCTTATAATGATAAATTATATGGTTATTGACGATTAAGTCTATTTTTGGCATATTTGACGTTGGAAATTTTCTTTTGCCTTGTTTATAAGTTATATATATATATATATATTGTTTATAAGTTATATAAATATATATATATATATAATAGATGATGTATTTTTACCTTGTTAACAATTAACACGGAAAAAATAAATAATAGTTACCAGGGTAGCAAAAATGTCACAAGTAAAGATGTTGTAACTCCTTGTTTATAAAGGTAGAAACTTCGTGTTTACGTTGAATATTTTGAATAATATATGAATAAATAAATGGAGTTTAACGCAGGTGTAAATCAAATATTTTTACTTTCGACACATGTTTCTATCATTATATATAATTTAAACTTTAATTTCCTTTATATTTAACATTCACTATTGGTATCCCTACTCTTTCTGTTAGCTACTTATGACGTTATATCATATAAGGTTTTTTTAAAACAATATTAATAGCGTTCTGTCTATCGCTATACAAATCCATCATTTTTTGCTAAATTGTCTTATTAACGAGTTTCGCTTTTTTCACTTTCCTGAGGAGAAGATTGCATTGTTTATACCATTTAGTATCAGTGGAATTTTCGAAACATGTGTCGAAAGTAAAAATATTTGATTACACCTGCGTTAACTCCATTTATTTATTCCTATATATGTATTTATATATATATGTGTGTGTATATATATAATATATATTATATATATATATATATATAATATATATAATATATATATATATATATATCGACTGGTTAAGATATATATACAGAGGTTCACAATTAAAACTAGTTCCACTTGTGCCTCTGAGAACCTAATTTATGTAATAACCTGCTCGGATTGCGGCGGACACAACTATATTGGACAGACGAGTATGACCTTGAGAAAGAGAACTACTCTACATAAAGAGCAAATCCGTTTCCACAATACAGGTAAATTCCTCTCAGTGAACATATAGAAAAATGTGAAGATAAAATCAAAACAAATTTTCATAGTCTCCCCTTCTACCAGTGCAAAGACACAATCTCTATATAAGAAAGTTTAAATAAAGAAACATTTTTATTGAAAAATACAGAACACGTCTTAATATGCACGCATAAGAAACTTTTATCTTTTTTACATATTTCAATTCATGATCACATGACTACATAAATGCCCTCATTAAACAAGTTTTTCGAAACGTTTTTGTTTGTACATATATATTCTCCTCCCCTTACCGAAAGCTGCACAGTTATCTCCCATACCCAAAACAATAACAACAATAACGAAAACCCCTTATCTCCCCTTTTTTTCCAACTTCTGAAGTCATTCATGGACAAAATTTCTTCTTAAGAAAATACTTATTCAAATAAATAAACCATAATATCATGGATAGCGAAAGCGAAAGCGGTCGATATATTAAAATTATATTAAAACTAGTGTGTATTTTCCTTTTTATTTCTGATATATATATATATATATATATATATATATATTATATATACATACAAATGGGACAAGGACCGCAAAACATCCGGACAACTAGATGATACAAAAAGGGACAAACAAAGCACACAGATAGACGATGCCAAAAAACAAGAACGGGTCATTCGAACCTTTCTATCCACAATCAAGAACCGGATCATCCGCGCAATTTCGGCTGATTAATCTTGAGATTGCTCCTATCTGGCCAGGACCAAGGAAAAACTAAGCTAAGAGCATTAAAATCTTTGAAAGAATGCATCGAATGTATACAAAATCAAGGACGGAAAAACAGACGATGTTACGTAAATATAAATACAATATAAAACATTTTATATTGTAAGTGTTATATTATAAATGTTATGTCCCGTTAATATCTTTTTTATTTTATATATAACTATTCAATTATCTATTTAATTAAAGATATACCAGCGAAAACCACGAGTTTCCCATTGTTATTATATCCATTTTCTTCTATGTATCCTAAACTCCTGTTTACCAACCGAACCACCTGCTACCGTACAACCTTACAAAAGACTGTACCTACCTAGCTAATAGTTAGGAGCGACTCTGGATTTAATTATCCCTCAGTGGTATTAAACCTCTCTTATTTTATACCTATATATGTATATTTATATGTACGTATATATATATGCGTGTATATATATATATATATATATATATATATATATATATAATTATGTCAGGTCACTTTCGAGTGCTACTGGTAACATGTAACCCAGTAAAACCTGTTGCAAGGTC
>NC_043016.1:1146463-1213963 GCF_006345805.1 Octopus sinensis | reverse complement strand
ATTCCTTTCTACTAAAAGGGAGATCTCAGTAAAACCACAGCACTTGAAAGGCAAACACAGACAGGCAAGAGAGAAAGAAAATAACGACAATCGATCATACAATAAAAAGTCACCTACGGACGTACGTTTCGAAATCAAGTTTTAGGAAAGCATAAGAATTAGATAATCCTGTCTTACCCAACTTCTTTTCTCATCAGCGTAGGATACTACAATTATGAATAATTGTATATTAAATTTCGCGGTACTAGAAGACATCATCTCAACTGATAGTATCAGAGCGAGCCGAAGCCGTTACTAGTATCGCCAAATTCAAAGTGTGAATGAAAGTCTGTGCCACCAGCCCCCTCCTACCAGCGTGCAGCCAAGACATATATATATAAATTATAAAAGTTATAAAATTCGAGGAAAAACCTTACATTGAATAAAATACATATTGACCTTAATGAACGAAATATAATTAATAAATGGAAATTGAAATGCATTAAAAATACATATTCATATTAAAGTATACATATATATCAACATACACAGATAGATGCGTGCAAACCCCATACATATACAGACGTATAAATATAAAGCTAAAATATACACACAAATGCATGTATACATATGTATACGCAATCTAGTTCACACGCAAGCTAAAATCATGGATGGTAAAGTAGCGTTCTTATTTACGAAGCAACGTTTAAGACATGAGTAAGTGGCGGGGGACGTAAAGTTGCATGACTCTATACAAGTATCGTATAGTAGAGAAAAAAAAAGGAAGAGAGAGAAAAAAGAAAAAGGGGGAAGGAAAAAAAGAAAAAAGGAGGGGTGGAGAAGAACGAAATAAGAAAAATTATGTATACAAACTGTGTAACCACGCATATTGACACATATATATAGAGACATGTACACAAACATACAAGTTCAAGTGGATACATACACATGCTGTCGTGTATGTGTGTGCTTAAGCACAAACATACGCTCACTTACACATACACAGAGACGTATGCTTACAAATACATATTCGTGGCTATACACATATTTACATCAAAATTCTAATTTTTGACAACATTGCTTTTAAAAAAATGGTGAGTGCAATAATGAAAATTATACGAGACATGTAAAATATAACACCCTATTTCGGATCATCTATAAATAAAAAATCAAAGTAAGCCTATACAATATAATAACATGAAATAAACTAAGCCGAAGGTTTTTCCTAAGGAATATGTAGAAATATAAACAAAATAAACAACATATATGCATGAGACTTTGCTATACGGAATGAAATCTGCATAGCGCGAAACAAATCCATCGTTGCGTTTACATACTAGTCCAAGAATCAAAATCAAAATTTCAAAAATCAAAAATACAAAAAGACAAAATATATACTCTATCCATATGGTATATTTATGTTTGACATTTCAAACGTGCCTGCATAAGTTCATCAGCTCACTTCTTTGATTCAAAGAATTATTGTCTTTGAATAAAATATAAAGTTTCTCTAACAGGCAAATATTGCATTTAAAATTATTCTTGTGTGCTCCATGCCTGTATGGTGCCGCTCTATCCAGAATGCTCCATGTCACGTTGAAAGGTGGGGTTTCCTTTTCTTTTAGTTCCCAGACATATTTTGCTAGGCTGGTCCTCTTCCTATTTTCTGGGTATCTAAATGAATTTTTATGCGAATAAAATCGCGTTTTAAACGAATTTTGTGAGGCCCTGTATATGTCTTGTATTCCGATGAGCCTTCTATTTGTACCTTGGCTCTATAAACTACTCCTTTTACTAGACATTTCCCTTCCAACGGACAGGAGGATTCCTTTTTGTAATTGCATTTCTTAATGGGCTCGGCACCATGTTTAATCTCAATCAGATTCCTATTATGCTGGCTAATGTAAGAGGCGAAATTTCTGCAACAAGAATAGCTAACCTTCAGGGTTCTTCTATTAAATATCCTATAGAATTTATGGTCCTGCTTAAAATGCCTAGAGACTAATTTCAAAAATTCCTTACCTATATTAGTTTTTACGGCCAAATTGAAAGCCGGGTTGAACCACAAAACTTTCCTGGTACTAGTTCTTCGTGCAGCATTATTATCATCATTAAGCTGGTTGTACTGGATCCTCTCAGAGAATCCACTATTCCTTAATGTGCTATCGTAATAAGGTGCAGCATTATGGAATGCTGCCTCGTCCGAAGAAATTGAAGATATTCTTCTACCTTCAATTCTCATGCATATAGCAAGGTGAAGCGGCTGACCTCCCCTGTTCGAAGGTTGTAATGGACGCAGGTTCGTGTGTCATATAGCTAGCTAGATGTGATGGCCTCTTGGAGCTAATCAGTGACAGCTTTAGTCTTATATTTATAGACTGCCATATTAGTATGGCGATAACTATTAATATCCAGTAACGCTGCCGTAATCTCCTTTAGAGAGACTTAGTAATTTTAATATTTCTATTATTGAAAACAAGTGGATGTATTCCACTGTAACTAGGTAAATAAAATCTTCGAACAGACGGTCAGTAGCGACACCTGCTGGTTCTAACTACGCTGCATTGATAAAGGGCAACAACCCTGAAACATGTCTGCAGATGTCTGACTAGCAAGGTGAAGCGGCTGACCTCCCCTGTTCGAAGGTTGTAATGGACACAGGTTCGTGTGTCATATAGCTAGCTAGAGGCGATGGCCTCTTGGAGCTAATCAGCGATAGCTTAGTCTTATATTTATATACTGCCATATTAGTATGGCAATAACTATTAATATATATATATATATTATATATATATATATATATATATATATGCATATGTGGGCACAGGACGTCACGAAACGTGTACAACAAAAATTACGAATCACGAGTACATAGCACATTAACTAATCTTTAGTAGATGTATGTACTTATACATATGTATATATGCATATATATATATATATATATATATATATTATATATAATATATATATATATATGCATATGTGGGCACAGGACGTCACGAAACGTGTACAACAAAAATTACGAATCACGAGTACATAGCACATTAACTAATCTTTAGTAGATGTATGTACTTATACATATGTATATATGCATATATATATATATATACATATATATATATATATAATATATATATATATATAATTTATATTATTATATTGTTGAACACCACGCACGCTCTTCCAAGTAAGTTTTATCTTAATAATTCTGATGCGCACTCTATACGATCCTTTTAGTCTTTCGTTTTTCTCTCTTTTTCTCTCTCTTATTCTTTTATATCCTCTTTTCCCACTATTCTATCTTAGTACTCTGTCTCTCTCTCTCCCGCACTCCTCCTCCCTTACTCACATGCTTCCCACGTGACCATCGGCCATCTTTCTTTCTCTCCGTTGTAGCTGGAACAAAGAATATGTGTTTTTGTCTGTTTCCTGTTATATCTTGATTTACACGTTCGCCACCACAATCTCGTTTAGGTTTAGCAGCTCTTCCTGCTTTTTTTCACTGTCCTGTTTATGTTACCAATTTTGACTTTCCGCAAAATCCCAATTTTTATTTTGCGAGAGCAACTGTTTTATTGAAATAGTTGTTAAATACTCGAAATACGAGACTAGAAAAACAGCCAACAACTGATGAAGGGTCGTTCTTTATGTTGTTTGTTTTGTTCTCCATTTGCGTCTTGCGTTGTTCGATAGAATAGCTCATGTTCCATGTACTCGTGCTTCGTACTTTTTTGTTGTACACGCTTCGCGACGTCCTGTGCCCACATATGCATGTATATATATATGTGTGTGTGTGTGTGTGTGTGTGTGTGTATAGATGTAAGTATGTACATATACGTATGTATATATGCATACATATATATATATATATATCATATAATAATATTTAAAAAAGTAAGTTATATATATATAGTCAAGTTTTGGCTGCTATATCTAGCATGGTGGTATCTCTTAGATACCCTTAATTATAATTTTAATAATAAGTATTACCTATGAGTTTTTATTCCCATGCTAGCTACCTAATATGATTAGTATTTTAAAGAACGATCTTATCCTTCTTCTTCCCTACCAAGAATTCACATGAACCTTGAACCCGCAAGAGTAAACAAGAGAGATAGAGAAAGGCAGAAACAAGGAAAATGTCACTTATATTTGAACACTAGAAAAATATTCTTTTAAAAAAACTTTTCTTTTAATTTTTCTAAATTTAATTATTTAACAGTTACAGTTGAAAAAGTCTCAAATGACCTAACCGGTACTGAAATGTTCTTTATAAAATTATTTTAGCATTTGCCATCTTGACTTGTTTTTTCATACATATATATACTACTACTACTACTACTACTACTACTACTACTACTACTACTAATATAGGATGAAGTTTTTTTACAGAAAAAAATTCCATAAAAAAATGTGGCAGCATATTAAAATACCTTTAAGGTTAAAATTATAAACAACTTATAAATAAGGGCTAAAGAAAATTTTATAAGTTATATATATATATATATGTATATAAACATATATACATACATACATGCATACACATACACACATACATACATACATACATACATACATACATACATACATACATACATACATGCATACATACATACATACATACATAAATACATACATACATACATACATACATACATACATACATACATACATACATACATACATGATGGCCGTCCACTCGTGACCGAGGAAGACCATTGCCGACCTTCAGGAACATTGTGCGCTCTAGGACTAACTTATATTTTGCATTTGCGGCTCCGTTGGTGGCTAATGAGCCCGGCTCTTTACAAGCATACACGACTGCAAACATTGCAGACCAAGCTTTCCCCATTCACTATACGAGCCGTGCACTTTCGTGCAGCTCGCTTAAGTTCTTCATGCTGGATACGTGCTCTCTAAAAAGTGTCGATCCCCTCCTTAACCTGTTTCCTCCATCTGTGGCGATGACAGGCATTGTTCTCCCAGTCAGTGTCCTGCATATCAAAGGCCTTTAACGAAGACTTGACACAGTTCTTAAATCGCAGCCTTGGTTTCTGCCGGAGTCTCCTTCCATTCACAATTTCTCCATAGAGCATCTGCTTAGGAATCCTTCTATCCTCCATTCTAATAAGGTGTCCAGTCCAACGCAACCGGTGCTTGTATACCATTGCCTCAATACTCAAGATATCAGCTGTCCTCAGGATCTGTGTGTCTGGAATTTTGAGGTCCAGCCAACATTGAGAATGTGTCTGAGACATCTCTGATGAAAACGTTCAAGGACCCTGACCTGACGTTTGTACAGAGTCCATGTCTCACATGAGTAGAGAAGCGATGTCAGTACACAAGCACGGTACACAGCGACTTTTGTTCTCCTTGCGATGCCATGTTGGGACCAGACACGAGACTGAAGAGACCGGAAGGAATTAGTTGCTCTCTGCAACCTGAAAGTTATTTCCTCATCCAGGGAGCAAGAACGGCTGAGTGTGCTGCCCAGGTAGACAAACTTGTCTACTACCTTCAGAATTATTCCTTCAACCAAGATAGCTGGTTCCATATATGGATTTCCTGGTGAAGGCTGGAACATTACAATAGTCAGTCCAGGCTAATGCCTTGCAAGACGCAGAAATATGGTTCATAAGTATTTGCATGTCATCCACTGTATGAGTGACTAAGTCACAGTCATCTGCATAAAGGAGGTCAATAATAATAGACTGGGAAACCTTTGAATTGGCAGCAAATCGGCGAAGATTAAAGAGGTGGCCAGAAGATCGATATCTGACATATATTCCCAGAGAGCTAACCTTAGCAAAAGCATACATACATACAAGAATGAGTGTATGTGAAGCCTGCACGCGTCACACATGTGAATATAAGTGCTATATATAGTCACAAACACAGAATTTCACTCCCTCATTTGCAACTATTTTTTCCTATCTTTAATTGCTAACACAGAATTATTAATAAACAGTATATAATTAACATCTCTAATTATCCTGTATAATCTTCTAAAACGTCACTGTTAGTGACACGTTTTATATAACACAGTGAGTTTTATGTTACAGTGACACATTTCACCACATGGGTGCTTTTATGTGAGTATGTGTGTTAGTGCGGTTGTGTGTGTGTGTGCACGCGCGCGCGTGCATACGTACGTGCATGCGTTCGTGTGTGTGCGTGTGTGCACAGATTCGCAACTGACATATTTTGATAAAAGTGGGGGAGTGAATCATCAAATACTTGCTTGCTGCTTGCTTCATGTTCTTGCTCAATGACGCTGAGATCCTCCTAGGTTAGCGGCCCCAGAAGTGTCATCGTGTATAGAGCAGACCAAGTCCATCAGTGCCCCTCTTCCAATCTCATAGTTATCATTAAATTAGAATGAGTTTTAAGATTAGTTTTGGGTCCTTTTATACAAATATAAGCGAATCAAACTTTTCAAATAATAATAATAAGAAGAAGAAGAAGAAGAAGAAGAAGAAGAAGAAGAAGAAGAAGAAGAAGAAGAAGAAGAAAAAGAAGAAGAAGAGAAGAAGAAGAAGAAGAAGAAGAAGAAGAAGAAGAAGAAGAAGAAGAAGAAGAAGAAGAAGAAGAAGAAGAAGAAGAAGAAGAAGAAGAAGAAGAAGAAAGGTTATATATACAACGTATAGAAGGTAGTAGAGGTCTTATACTGCTAGAAAAGCATTAAGTATTACAAAATAACCACCATAAGACTACGAAAATGGAAGCAAGGAAAACTAATGCAAATAGCCACAAAACATGAACAATACAAAATCCTGTTTTCAGTCTTTAAAGAAGCTGACAAATACAAAAAAGAAGTCATAGTAACTAACAACTATGAAGAAAAAGAAGAAACAACAAAAGCTGTAAAACAACTGAAATCTAAACTAAAACTGCAACAGCAACGGACAATGATAAAACGATGGCAAAAATAGCCCCTTCATGGCAAATACTGGGCTAAGCTAAACGCAAAAGAAATAGGCAGAGAAAAATCCCAACAATGGCTGAGAAGGAATCAAAGCAGAGACTGGAGGAATTTTAATTGCAGCACAAGACCAAAGCCTCCCCCACCAGAAATTAACAAAAAACATATATAATGAGAAGAAACATAAGAAACTGCAGAATATGTGAAGATGGACAAGAAATAATAAATTATATTGTCTCTGGGACCTACATACACTGGAAGCTATGCCAACACCATGGAGTAACAACAGAAAGAAGCTAGTATAGGTACATGGCAGAAAAGGACACAGAAAATGAGAAAGCAGCCATACTTTGGAATATGCCAGTATACACAGATAAAGAAATTAAGGCCAATAGGCCCGATATGGTTGTCAGAGATCATGAAGAAAAAATGCTTTCTAATCGATGTATGAATATCAACATATGACAACGTTTCTCTAAAAGAAATGGAGAAACTTTCAAAATACAAAGACCTGGAAATAGAGGTAACTCGAATGTGGAGTCTAAAAACAGTAACAATTCCTATCATAGTAGGCGCAATAGGTATGATATGGAGGTCGGGACCAAACTATACTCCGAGCAGTTTAACTGCTTGGGTTTGGTTTCGTCCCTATTTGCCTCTCCAGGTGCCCAGTCGCAATCCCACCGACTTGTCGGCATTGGTTTTAGCCCCTTTCCAAAGGACCCGACCGTCTCACTTCCGACGCGTCCGACACTATGACGTTGACGTTATCCGCGAATGTAGACACTACCCTCTCGAGTCCAGTTTCGAAAGAGAGGCCTCATAACTGTTCCAACTTCCGCAGCAGTAGCTCGAGAGCCAGTACATACAGAAGTGGTAACAGCAGGCAGCCCTGACGGACCGAACATGCAATACTAAACGGTTCCGATAGGTGGCCAGTTACTTTGACAACCGAGCAGGTGCCACTGTGCCTTGCAGCAATCCAGCCTCTGAAAACGGGTCCGAAACCGGCCGTTTTAAAGACGGCTTCCAGGTAGCGATGGCCTACACTATCGAAAGCTTTCGTCTGATCTAAATTGATCAAGGCCCGCGCGATGTATCGCATAAAGTGGAGGTTGTCACGAATAGACCTGCTGGGGATTGCGCACGTTTGTGCCTCCCCGACCAGACTATCAACGACAAGCGTCAACCATTTCGCTAACACCTTGGCCAAAAGCTTAAAGTTTGTGTTTAGTAGAGTTATGGGCCGAAAATTCCTTAGCACGTCCCAGTTGTCGGTATCCTTTCTCAGCAGTGTTACTACACTCCGCAAACAGCACAAGGAATTCTTCCGTTCTGCTGCCAGTTACTGTAGACATCAGCTAAGAAGCTGTCAAACAAATTATCGGAGCTCTGGGAACAGTGAGTAAAAATCTTGAGAAGTACATGGAACAAATAGGGGCTGTAATAAGGGTAGAGCACTTGCAGAAAATAACACTGCTTGGAACCGCTCGAATACTCTGGATGGTGCTCGAAATATAAGGGTGTTATCTTAGTTCACTGGTAGTGAACAGCTGATACTGTAATACTTCTCCAGCGTTAGAAGCTGTGCAAAGACAATGTAATAATAATAATAATAATAATAATAATAATAATAATAATAATAATAATAATAATAATGATAATAGTAGTAGTAGTAGTAGTAGTAGTAGTAGTAGTAGTATCAGCAGCAGCAACAGCAGTAGTAGTTGTAGTAGTAGTAGTAGTAGTAGTAGTAGTAGTAGTAGTAGTAGTAGTAGTAGTATCAGCAGCAGCAGCAGTAGTAGTTGTAGTAGTAGTAGTAGTAGTAGCAGTATTAGTAGTAGTAGTAGTAGTAGTAGTAGTAGTAGTAGTAGTAGTAGTAGTAGTAGTAGTAGGGAAAACACGTTTATGGAAGAGAATAACCTCTTTCCCATTGAACAAAAAGGATGCAAAGATCAGCCCCTAATTAACCGCATGATCCTTGAGAACTGCCATAACAAGGGCAGAAATCTCAGCTCTTCATGGATTGATTACAAAAAGCCTTTGACAGCATACCACATTCGTGGATTCTGAAATAGCTGGACATTTTCAAAATTTCCCCTGTGATTTCAGATTTTTTACAGTATATGTCACTATGGAACACGAAGCTCCAATTATATCATTCTAATGGAGTATTGCGCTCAAACAACATTAGCATAAACTGTGGAATTTTCCAAGGTGACTCACTTTCACCACTAATTTTCTGCATAGCACTAATACCACTCTCAAGTGAACTGAATAGAACAGGATATGGCTACAAAATTGACAACAGGAAAATAAGCTATCTATTTTATATGGATGATTTAAAGCTATATGGCAAAGATGATGAAGAGCTTGAAGGATTATTACATACTGTGAAAGGATTCAGTGATGATATCGGGATGGAGTTTGGCCTTGAAAAGTGTGCCAAAGCCACTTTTAAGAAAGGGAAATTGGTAAAGTCTACTTCAATCGAATTAGATGTCGGAATAGTAATAAAGGAACTTGAGCAGGAACAAACGTATAAATACCTAGGAATAAATGAAGGCTCTGGTATCCATCATGCAAGCATGAAAGAGAAGGTTAGTAAGGAATGTTATAGAAGAGTTCGAGCAGTCTTGAAGTCTGAGCTGAATGCATATATTAAGGTATTAGCCATAAATTCCTTAGCAGTACCAGTTGTTCTTTATAGCTTCAATGTGCTTAACTGGAATACCAGTGAAATAATGAAAATTGACAGAAAAATCCGCAAGCTACTGACTTGTAATAAGATGCACCACCCAAAGGAAGACGTGGATTGCCTTTTCCTTCCCAGAGCTCAGGGAGGTCGAGGTTTTATCCAGCTTGAACTTACATACAAAACCAACACAATCGGACTGGCCAAATACCTTGAAGCAACCAACGATTGGATGCTAAAACTTGTTGAAAAACATGAAAGACTGAAAAGACTTCTCAAACAGAGCAAAGAATTCGCTGCTGATCTCTTAGATACCCACCAGATTGATCAGGCTGAAGGAAATGCGCCAACTGCAGCTGCAAAGAAAATAAAATTAATTGTAAAGAGAAAAGCACATGAAAATTTAGCTAGCAGATGGGAACAGAAACCTCTCCATGGCAAGTATGTGGCCCGTAGCAAACAAGCTGATGTCGACCAGAAACACACGCACCAATGGTTACGAAGCTCAGGGCTAAAAGCAGAGAGTGAAGATTTCATATTAGCTGCTCCAGACCAAAGCTTATTAACCCGGAACTACCAAGCCAATGTGATAAAAAATGGAGCTGACTCAAAATGCCGATTCTGTAACGATGAGATTGAAACAATAGACCACCTAATCTCAGGGTGTAGTGTCTTAGCACCAGCAGAATATAAAGCAAGACATGACAGAGTCGGCCAGTATTTACATTGGACAATATGTCGGTATTATAAAATCAAAACCGCTGACAAATGGTATAAACACCATCCTGAAGCTGTGACTGAGGGAGAAAATATGTCGATTCTATGGGACTTCCCCGTATAGACCGACAAGACTATAAAAGCTAATAAACCGGATATTATTATAAATAATCAGACAAAAAAGATGTGTTTATTAATTGACATGAGTATTCCTTGCGATCACAATATAGCGGCGAAAGAATTTGACAAGATTAGTAAATATAAAGACTTGCTAATAGAAATTGAAAAAATGTGGCATCTCAAGGCGACTACAGTACCAGTGATTGTAGGATCTCTAGTAATGATAAAAAAGGTGCTGAAACCTATTTGAAAATGATACCAGGCTTACCATCCCTATAGGAAGTGCAAATATCGTATTAACTGGAACGGCACATGTACTGAGAGGAGCATTATTGCTGTGAAAACAACATCCATCCATGAATTTATTTATTCATTAATTTTTAAATACATATTTTATCTGTGAATTTGCGCGTGTAATCTGGGAATGCATACAATGAGGTTCTCTGCCCTAGGTGTATGGAAAACACTCGGCGAGAAACGGAAGAAATTCTGAAGAAAGAGGGAAAAACATAATAATAATAATCATAATAATAATAATAATAATAATAATAATAATAAAATAATAATAATAATAATAATAATGGGAAAAACATAATAATAATAATCATAATAATAATAATAATAATGATAATAATATTAATAATAATAATATAATAATAATAATAATAATAATAATAATAATGATGATGATGATGATGATGATGATGATGATGATAATAATAATAATAATAATAATAATATAATATAATAATAATAATAAAATAATAATAATAATAATAATAATAATAATAATAATAATAATAATAATATAATAATAATAATAATAAAATAATAATAATAATAATAATAATAATAATAATAATAATGACCAACAACTCAAGGGCTTACTAGCGATTGTCAAACAATTCAGTGATGACATCAGAATGCAATTTGGCCTCGATAAATGCGCAAAAGCTACCTTTATCAAAGGAAAAATGACAGAAACATCTAACGTTAACCTTGACCAGCAGAATGTCATAAAAGAATTAGACCCAGCAGAGAACTACAAATATCTAGGGGTAATTGAAGGAGAAGGAATAAGGCATTCAGAGATGAAGGAAAGGATCAGGAGAGAATGCCATCGCAGAGTAAGAGCAATACTCAAGACAGAGCTGAATGCGAGAAACAGGATCGAAGCGATCAATGCATTAGCCATACCAGTCGTGACTTACAGTTTCAATATCGTTAACTGGTCAATTACTGAAATATGTAATCTTGACAGAAAAATACGAAAACTGTTGACAATGCATAGAATGCACCACCCTAAGGCAGATACAGAACGACTTTATCTGCCAAGAAAAGAGGGAGGCCGTGGACTTTTACAACTGGCAATAACAATGAAGATTGCTACAATTGGCCTAGACACCTACCTGAAAAACTCTGAGGACTGGATGTTAAAACTTGTCTCAAAACATGAAAACAAGAAAGCATCATACTCAGTAACAAAACAGGCAAAGGAATATCTAAGTGAATTCCGAATACAACAAATTTCGGAATTAGAGATAGACATACAAGAAACAGGCACAGAAAAAGCTAAGCGCATGAAAACCCGTGCTAAATCTGCGGCCTTAGATATTCTGAATGATAAATGGCAAGAACAACCTCTCTATGGCAAATACCCAAAGAGAGCAAATAATGCAGATGTTGACAAAGCCCTGACCCATCAATGGCTAATGGCCTCTGGCTTAAAATCTGAAACAGAGGGGTTTATCATAGCAGCTCAAGATCAATGCCTACCAACAAGAAACTACCAGGCCAACATATTAAAGATCAGAAGCAGTCCAACGTGTCGTGTATGCAAGCAACAAAATGAAACATTGACCATGTTGTCTCCAAGTGCAGTCTTCTAGCGCCTACAGAGTATCTCAACAGGCACGATAGAGCTGCACAATATATTCACTGGGTAATCTGTAAAAACCTGGATTTGCCCCATGAAAAAAACTGGTGGGAACACAAACCACCCCCAGTGCTTGAAAATGACCACATCTCACTCCTCTGGAACTTCACCATTCAAACTGACAGAAAGATAGATGCAAATAGGCCAGACATCATATTGAAAGACTTCAAACAAAGAACATGCCTCCTCATTGATATGACTGTCCCAATCGATATAAACGTATCTGTCAAGACCTACCAAAAACTGAGCAAATATAAAGATCTTGAAATAGAAATCAGCAAAATGTGGAACCTGAAGACTAAAACAATACCTGTTGTCATAGGTGCCCTGGGAATGATAGCAAAAGGGGCTGATAGCTACCTAACTCAGATACCAGGAAACCCAAAAATGGCAGAAATTCAAAAGATAGTGCTCATGGGAACTGCTCATATCCTACGCAAAATACTTTCTATGTAATCTCAAGGTTTAAAACAAACATAATTTTCGGTTTAAAAAAAAAAAAAAAAATTTTTTTTAGACATTCATTAATACAACAACCCCACCCCCCAAATATATGGCACACTAGGCATAACAACAGCATGAACTTCCAACCCTGTTGTCTCTTGAGGTCTCTGGGTGAGACTTGGAGCCAACTTGTACAAATATAAAGCAAAAGTCAAACATAGATAATAATAATAATAATAATAATAATAATAATAATAATAATAATAATAATAATAATAATAATAATAATAATAACACCGGGGGACGTTTAAGGGAGAACACCGGGGGACGTTTAAGGAGAACACCGGGGGACGTTTAAGATGTAAGAAGGAAAATACAGAGCTCCGAAATCTATCCACAAACATCGAAAACAAGGACACCCTATGGAGCCAAAGATTTACTAACAAAGATTTGGACTATATCCGAGTAAGTAATACTAATTGAAATTTATTACTATTTTCGAAACGAAATGATGTATTTTGACTCGATATATCTCCACCTCTAACACAACACATGTAAACATGCATGGAACAACACGATCATCCCCGACCTCAAACACCATGTACAAAGGAACTACGAAGAAATTAAATGCCACCGATACTATTCAACCCAAGAATAACAATCGAGCGGTACGTACATTAAACTTACAACAAAAAATGTACGAAAAACTACACGTGCGAAATAATGTGACAACAGAAATAAACGGACCGGTACCCTACGAAAATGACGACCGTCAAAATAATGGGCCGGACGTTGTACCTCATGTCCCGCAAATAAAACCAAAAGACGTAAATGGACACGTGAGGAATACATTTCTATCTTACACGTATACTTCACAGCAATGCTCTACCCAAAAAATGAAAATACAACAACACATACATATAAAATATGGAAGGAAAATAATAGAGATATAGACTTGGATACAGCAATGAACCCTAATAAATTAGCTAACGTACGAAGATACATTCTCAAAGCCAAAAAAATATCAGAAATAGAAATAGAACATTTAAAAGAAAAAATACACCAGGAAAATGTAGATAGAAGCCACACAACAATGCCCAATAATATAAACACTGAAACTGTAAAACACGAAGACAAACGCAACATTCCCAACAAACACGATGTAAACAACGAAGGGGAGCCTAATGATTATGATAATATAAAAAATAAAATAATCAAACAACTGAAAACCACAGAGCTCAAAATGGACCACCGACCATACCTCCCAAGAATAAAAATAAACGCAATAACAACACCAATTATAAACAACATAAACCTAGCCGTCACTGAAAGAGCCACTGAAACAAAAAAAAGTGATATCACTGAACTAAATGACTTGATATACGCAGCAGCCACTGCAGCCACAAAAGAAGCTGGATACTCACCCAAACCCGCCCAAACAGGAGTACCACCACCCAAACAAACCCTGTGGATAAATAACATCCAAAACAAAATAAAAAAAATTAGAAAAGACCTGTCGATTCTTAATGAAATCAGCAAACAAGCAACGCTACTGAGCAACAAAAAGAGAACAAAAATGCTCCGCAAATATAACATCACAGAAAAAGATTTGCCGGAGATAAAAGAAAAGCTGAAGCAAGATATCCTTGCCAAAGCTCAAAGGATCCGCCGGTACGAGAAACGCCAACGCTTCTTTGAACAGAACAAAAAGTTCAACGCCAACCCCAAAAAGTTCTACCAAGAACTGTGAAAAAATAAAATAGAAGTCACTGCAGCACCAACGGCAGAAGAATTGGAAGAATTCTGGAGAGAAATATGGTCGGCGAACGAACAGCCGAAAAAAAGGAGTACCAAAATAACAAACTCGGCATCTGAACAACTTTGGACCCCCATAACAACTGAAGAGGTCACCCAGGCACTGCAAAACTAAGCAACTGGAAGGCACCTGGGCATGACAAGATCCCCAACTTCTGGTTGAAATATCTAACAGGAATGCACAAAAAGCTGGCTGAAAACTTTAACAGCATACTAGCAGAGCCAGAGACAATGCCTGAATGGCTCACGAAGGGGAAAACCATCTTAATTCCCAAATCAAATGAAACAACAAAACCAGAAAACTACAGACCAATAACCTGCCTCCCTACTATGTTCAAGGCATTTACTGCAGTGATATCGCAAAGGCTGAACAAGCACCTAGACGAAGACAAACTGTTCCCAGAAGAGCAGAAAGGATGCCGCAAAGGCTCATATGGCTGTAAAGATCAACTAATGATTAATAAAGCCGTAACTGAAGACAGCCACAGAAAGAAGAAAGGCCTCAGTATGGCCTGGATTGACTACAAAAAGGCGTTTGATAGCATCCCCCACACATGGATCCTCGAAACACTAGTCATTAACAAAGTAGCACCAACAATCATAAAATTCATAGAGCACTCTATGAATAAATGGCAAACAGTCGTACACCTCCAAACAAAAGAGGGACTCATGAAAACCAAAGACATCCCCATTAGAAGAGGAATACTCCAGGGAGACACGCTCTCTCCACTCCTTTTCTGCTTGGCACTGTCACCTCTATCTGATATGCTAAATAGAACTGGATGCGGATATAAATGTTACGGCAAAACGATCTTCCACCTTTTATATATGGATGACCTAAAACTATACGCTGCAAATGACAAACAGCTGGAAACACTATTAAAGACAGTTCATGGATTTACCAAAGAAATAGATATGAAATTTGGATTAGAAAAATGCGCCAAAGTAACCATGAAAAGAGGAAAACTAGTTAAGAGTAACAACATCACACTAGATAAAACCAATGAAATAAAAGAATTAGACCAAAGCCAAACTTACAAATACTTAGGAATCCATGAACTAGATAAGACACAACACACACAAATGAGAAAATAAAAAAAGAATATTATAGACGAGTTAGATCAATACTAAAAACAGAGCTCAATGCTAAAACAAGATAATAGGTATCAACACTTTAGCTGTCCCAGTTATAAGTTACAGCTACAATATCCTTAACTGGACACGAAATGAACTGTCCAAAATAGATATGAAAACAAGAAAAATACTGACAGGATCTAGGATGCATCACCCAAAATCTGACATAGAAAGACTATATATACAACGTATAGAAGGTGGTAGAGGCCTTATACAGCTGGAAAACTACTAAAATAACCACCATAGGACTGCAAAAATACCTACTTCAGAAGGAAGGAAAACTGATCCAGATAGCAGCAAAACACGAGCAAAACAAAAAACTGTTCTCAGTATTTAAGGAAGCTGACAAATACAAACAAGAAATCATACCACCTAATAAACACAAAGAAGAAGAAGAAGATGATGAAGAAACAACAAAAGCTATAAAACAAATGAAATCCAAACTAAAAATAGAACAGCAACGAGCCATGATAAAACGATGGCAAGAAAAGCCCCTTCATGGTAAATACTGCACTAAACTAAACGCAAAAGAATAGACAAAGAAAAATCCCAGCAATGGTCGAGAAGCTCAGGACTCAAAGCAGAAACAGAGGGATTTTTAATTGCAGCACAAGACCAAAGCCTCCCCACCAGAAATTACCAAAAACATGTAATGAAAAGAAATATTACAAGTAACTGCAGAATATGTGGAGATGGACAAGAAACAATAAATCATATTATCTCTAGCTGCCCAGTCCTGGCTAAGAAGAATATATTCACAGACGTGACAGAGTTGGAACCTACATACATTGGAAGCTATGCCAACATTATGGAATAACAACAGAAAAAAGATGGTATAGGCACACACCAGAAAAGGTCACAGAAAACGAGAAAGCAAACATACTCTGGGATATGCCGATACACACAGATAGAGAAATTAAGGCCAACAGACCAGATATAGTTGTCAGAGATCATGAAGAAAAAAAATACTTTCTAATTGATGTATCAATACCGGCAGATGACAACGTGTCTCTAAAAGAAATGGAAAAACTCTCAAAATACAAAGACCTGGAAATAGAGGTAACTAGAATGTGGAACCTGAAAACAGAAACAATTCCTATCATAGTAGGTGCATTAGGCATGATAAAAAAATATTCAGACAAATACATAACAAAAACACCAGGACTTACAAACACATATAACATACAGAAGACACTGCACTGCACACATCCTACGCAGAACACTTTCCATACAATAACCATCAGAGCATCACAACAAATCACAGCACATACCCAAGGCACACAGAGCTGCGCTCGGTAGTGAAGTGAAAGCACGCTATAAAAATAAAACTACTAATAATAATGATGATGATGATGATGATGATGATGATGATGATGATGATGATGATGATGATAATAATAATAATAATAATGATAATAATAATAATAATAATAATGCTAAAAACAAGATAATAGGTATTAACACTTTAGCCGTCCCAGTTATAAGTTACAGCTACAATATTCTTAACTGGACACTAAATGAACTGACCAAAATAGATGGGAAATAAGAAAAATAATGACAGGATCTAGGATGCATCACACAAAATCTGACATAGAAAGGCTATATATACAACGTATAGAAGGTGGTAGAGGCCTTATACAGCTGGAAAACTATTATAAAATAACCATCATAGGACTGCAAAAATATCTACTTTAGAAGCAAGGAAAACTGATACAAATACCGGCAAAACACGAACAAAACAAAAAACTGTTCTCAGTATTTAAGGAAGCTGACAAATACAAACAAGAATTGATACTATCTAACAAATATGAAGAAGAAGACGAAACAACAAAAACTATAAAACAAATGAAATCAAAACTAAAACTTGAACAGCGACGGTCCATGATAAAACGATGGCAAAAATAGCCCCTTCATGGCAAATACTGGACTAAACTAAATGCAAAAAAATAGACGAAGAAAAGTCCCAGTAATGGTTGAGAAGCTCAGGACTCAAAGCAGAGACAGGGGGATTTTTAATTGCAGCACGAGTCTCCCGACCAGAAATTACCAAAAACATGTAATGAAAAGAAATATAACAAGTAACTGCAGAATATGTGGAGATGGACAAGAAACAATAAATCATATTATCTCTGGCTGCCCAGTCCTCGCTAAGAAGGAATATATTCTAAGACACGACAGAGTTGGGACCTACATACACTGGAAGCTATGCCAACATTATGGAATAACAACAGAAAAAGATGGTATAGGCACACACCAGAAAAGGTAACAGAAAACGAGAAAGCAACCATACTCTGGGATATGTCAATACACACAGATAGAGAAATTAAGGCCAACAGACTAGATATAGCTCTCAGATATCATGAAGAACAAAGATGCTTTCTAATTGATGTATCAATACCAGTAGATGACAATGTGTCTCTAAAAGAAATGGAGAAACTTTCAAAATACAAAGACCTGGAAATAGAGGTAACTAGAATGTGGAATCTAAAAACAGAAGCAATTCCTATCATAGTATGTGCATTAGGCATGATAAAAAAATATTCAGACAAATACATAACAAAAACACCAGGACTTACAAACACATATAACATACAGAAAATTGCACTACTAGACACTGCACACATCCTACGCAGAACAATTTCAATACAGTAACCATCAGAACATCACTACAAATCGCAGCACGTACCCAAGGCACACAGAGCTGCGCTCGGTAGTGAAGTGAAAGCACGCTATAAAAATAAAACTACAGAATGATGATGATGATGATGATGAGGAGGAGGAGGAGGGGGAGGAGGAGGAGGAGGAGGAGGAGGAGGAGGAAGAAGAATAATAATACCCTGATGTAGTACCAGGCAGTGGCTCTCATGGCTTCTGATCTTAACTGATTGGAAATGTTATCATGTACATTGTTTCGTCTTGGTATAAAAAGACGGGCTACAGCAAAATTCTGCTCATTATCACAGATTTACTTGTCAGTTGTTTGACCATAACCAGTTGAGCATGTCCCTTAGTGGCTGACGATATGTGCATCTGTGATCACGAGCAGAAGTAGTGGGGGAGCATCATAGCAATATGTTGAGAGGAATTCTTTGGGGTTTCGATAATTCACCTCTGGGAACATAGGTGTTTCGTTCAACATCCTTAAACAACCCTTATTCAGAGACTTTTTGAGCGGGATGGGTTACTCGACATGAAGAAAATTCTAACTGGGTCCCACTTGCAAGATCATTCGTGGTTTATGTTAATATGCAATCGCCGTTGCATGTGCATGTGTTTGGGATTCATGTGCCTAGTGTAGCGCGAAATATGAGTGGGACAATACAACGAAATAAAGTGTGAGGGTTTACATATAATGAAATGATTTTAAAAAATGGAGAAAAGAATATAAGCATATATATCTTTTATACATTTCAGTCACTAGACCGCGGCCAAGCTGGATTAATGAATCGACCGCAGAGCTTGTATTTTAAAGCTGGTACTTATCGGCTTCTTTTGCCGAACCACGAATTACAGGGACGTAAACACACCACTACCTGTTGTCAAGTAGTGGTGTGTAAGGTGGCGAGCTGGCAGAATCATTAGCAAGCCGCGCGAGGCTATAGTGGAAGACACATGCTCAGGGTGCCACACAGTGACACTAATCCTGGAGCCATGTGATTGAGAAGCAAGCTCCATAACAGACAGTCACGTCGCACATTTGCATATACCACAGGTCAACAAGTATTTGTCATCAAGCATATGTCAAGGTGTAATAAGTGTAGTTTTTAATGCTGATTTCAATTAGTTTTTTGACATCACGTACAGTGGTCCTTTGGTTTCTTCTTTCTTATTTGTGTCTCTCTTTACTAACCGTCAGCCATTTTGTATTTCTATTGTATGTATCTTCATTTGCGCATGCGTATATCTCTATGTGCGTCTATGTTTAGTTAGTGTCTCTGTGTGCCTGTAATATTTGTATTTTCTGTTTATATTCGTTCGTGTAATTTGTATTTGTTTTTGTTTATTCTTATGTTGTTCATGTGTTTACATGCACTTATTATTATTATTATCATCATTATTATTATTATTACGTATGCTTGTATGTATGTATGTATAACAACAATACTAGTAATAATGATAATAATAATAAAAAATGTAAATTAATTTTTTTTTTTAATTAAATAATTTTTTTTTAAATGTATATAGTTATTTACTTCCATTTGTTTATTTATCTGTGTATTTTATTTTATTATGTTTTCAGTTTTATTTATATTGTAACTAGTTTATGGAGATCCTCTTCTGTTATATATTGTTTTTTATAAATTAAAAAAATTTTTAGAATTTAAAATTTTTTAAATTGTTATTATTATTATTATCATTATTATTATTATTACTACTAGTATTGTTGTTATACATACATAGATACATACAAGCATACGTAATAATAATAATAATGATAATAATAATAATAAATAATAATAATAATAATAATATAATAATAATAATAATAATAATAATAATAATAACAACAATAATAATATAATAATAATAATATAATAATAATAATAATAAGTGGATGTAACACATGAACAAAATAAGAATAAACAAAAACAAAAGCAAATTACACGAACGTATATAAACAGAAGATACAAATATTACAGGCATCCCCACACACACACACTAAATAAACATAGACGCACATAGAGATATAAGCATGCGCAAATGAAGACACATACAATAGAAATACAAAATGGCTGACGGTTAGTAAGGAGAGACACACAAATAAGAAGGAGAAAATAAAGGACCACTGATGCGGTCACAGCAGTGTGACGAAAGAACTCTGACCGAAATAAGATTAAGATTAATGTAAAAAATAAATAACACTGACGCAAAGTAACACCAAATATATAGTGCGTGTGTTTTTATTGGCAAAACTAGCAAAATGACCATTCCGAAAAACAACAATATCTGTTTGAACACACGATTTCACATCAAAAATCTTGCACAACAAATATATAAACGTAACAACGTGAGCCATAGCCAGTCTAGCAAGAAGTTGAAGGACACTGTATTCTGTTACCTACGGAAAACCGCGACAACTCAACAGCTTCATTTTATAAAACAATGTGTCTCGTCCAGAATATGTATCAACAAGGTCACAGCCAACGTTAAACGGCTTGATCTCACCAAAGGACAGGCTGAAAGACTAAAAAGGACGCTAATGGTAAATATTAGAAATAAAATATACAGAGAGCTGAGCGAACAAGAGAAGCGTAAACGTTTATTTTTAAAAGAAGTTAAAAACATCACCACACGAAAAGAGAAAACCACAGTTATGGATATAATATATGCAGAAAGCAGACACGTAATACACCAATGCAATATCCATTTTAAGAGGAAGTTGTCGTGGTTGAAACATAAACATCATAAACATCAGCTCGCAAAAGAAGAAAAACAAGTATCCTGATACAATAAATGGAATTATTATGGAAGATGTCCTACTACCAGAAGAGTTCAATGAAGACAATGAAGCGAACATCTATGGGAGAATAACAACGGACCCAGACGAAATATCGATACTTCAACTACCACCAAAATATGCGATATATAATAAGGTGAATACCATCAAATGCCTGTCCGAGATTGAAAAGTAGTTCACATAAATACGTTGGAATTTAAATAAGAACAACGACAACAACACGAGTGACAACACAACAATACGAACAACAATAACCGCAGCAACAACAACACAAACAATAATGACCGCAGCAACAACAACCGTAGCAACAAAAACAACACGAACAGCCACAACCCTAACAGCGGCAACAACAACAGCAAAAATGAATGCATGAACACAAGCAACAGATACAAATACAAATACATAAACAGAGAAAAATTCGTATACAACAGCAACAACAGCCCCCGCAACAACAACAATTATAGGGGGAACGGACACACAAACCACACACAGATAACCATAGTCACAAGGACACGAATAAAGTTGTGTCATTGGGGGTCACGATGGAGAATAAAGTTGAATGCAACAGAATTCTTGGACAGGGAGTCAGTAGACTTGAAATAGAAAACACTACTGGTAGGAACAAAAATAACAACCACAAGAGAGGGAATGGCAGGGACCAAGAGACAGACATAAGAACCAACACTAATACGAACAACACATACACCAGAAACAGGAACAATGAGAATATCACTAGCGATAATCAGAATGATAGCAATAATGGCAATGGTAGGAATAACAGTAATAGCAATAATGGTGGTAGTAGTAGTAGTAGTAGTAGTAGTAGTAGTAGTAGTAGTAGTAGTAGTAGTAGTAGTAGTAGTGGTGGTGGTGGTGGTGGTGGTGGTGGTGGTGGTGGTGGTAGTGGTGGTGGAAGTGGTGGTGGTGGTGGTAACAGTAGAAGTAGTAATGATGGTAGTAGTAATAGTTGTGATGGTGATAGTAATAATAGTAGTAGTGGTGGTAATGATAGTGGTAATAGTGGCAATAGTGGTAATAATAACAGTGGGGTTGATGATGGAAACAGTAACGACAGAAATAGTAGTAACGATAATGAAGAAGATAACCCTAGAAGGGCCATTAACATGTATACCCACCCCTTTGACACTCAATTCTTCAACATATGTGACAAATCTTACAACGTGAGCCAGATTTATCCGACAACATTACCCTTCAACAAAAGGGTCTACATCCCAACACATACTAATGACCATTTGGAAGCACAGTTCACTATAGCTAGGACCAGACTTAGACAGATCTTAGAACTATACTCTAAGAGACAGAGACAGCGTAAGACAGTGGCCCAACAACTCGGGATTAAACCCGCATGTGGCCTATGTAAGCTCATTCAGCGCACGAGGAACGGAGAGGTGGTATGCCTTCCCACAGATAAGTCCGGCAGGATGTCAATAAACAGCTTACCGAACTACATCCAGACAATGCAACCTCATATTGCCAATACGAAAATAACAACTTTACAGGCGCATGAGGAGAGAGAAAAGGTCCTCAACGCTCACATGATGATGTGGACAATTGTTCTGGGACCCCAGAAACGCACAGCTAACAATTTCCAAGCCAGGAACAACGATATCCCGGCACTGTATGGACTGCGCAAGGACCATAAAGTAACCACTATAGCAGAACCACCAACAAGACCAGTCTGTGGAGCGAATATCGCTAGCAACTACAGAATCTCCTATTCCTCTCAATGATCATACGCCCTATAATCCGGATGTCACCTGATGTTTGTGACAGCACGGAAGAGCTCAGCAAGATCAATGAGTGTAACAACACTTGCGATCTAACAGGATGTATGGTGGGTATCCCTATACCCATCGATCGACGTGGATTTTGCAGTGCAGAAGTGCGTGGAAATGATCAACGAGAGCAAGGTGGAGTTCCACAATGTCAACACAGAGGAACTGGGCCTCCTACTTAGACTGACATATGACAACGAATACCTAGATAAACATGATCTTAGTAGTTTCTGGCCCAGTAGACGTTTAAGAGGTAGACCACCCACAATTACTTCTATGGCTAGGAAGACCCATATAGAGAGATGGAGCGGATGGACCAGAACCATACGGACCCCCGCAAATGTCCATCAGGTCAAGAAAATGATCGCACATGCACTAGGAGCTAGTATAAGAGTTACCCTAAAAGGCCACACGTTTAAGTTTAACAACAAAATATATGCCCAGGACGAGGGGGCATCCATCGGAGTTAGTATCACCGGTGATGTGGCCAATCTTTTCATGGTATGGTGGGACAGAAGGCTTAAGGAACGCCTGACACAGAACTCCATACTCGTGAACATATACTCTCGCTATGTTGATGATATCAACATAGTGGTAAAGGCACCTCCGCAAGAGAGTAATGTTGAAATAGAAATAGAAACTAATACTATGGAGAGCGTCCAGCAAATAGCTAACTCCATCCACCAGAGTATTAAGGTCACAATAGACTACCCTACTAAACACCCTAACCATAGACTACCAGTACTAAACACAGAACTCTAGCTAGAAACTGTGAATAATAAAAACCAAATCCTTCATTCGTACTATGCCAAACCTATGGCCTCCAAATACTTGATCTACCGGAACTCAGCCATCGCGGACAATGCTAAATTCAATATTTTGATGGCAGACCTCGTCAGAATAATGCGAAATGTGTCCCGCATGTGCGAGCCTACGGAGTTAAAGAGACACATACAACATTTCGTTCACCGCATGCAGTTCTCAGGTAACAGCCATAAAGAAAGGATCAGAGTATACAAAGAAGCCATGAAGAAATTTGATGCTATCTTATGTAATGATAGGAATGGGATTTGCCCACTCTATAGGAGCAAGTCATGGAACACTATGGAAAGGACAAGGAAGAAAATAGGGAATACCAACTCTTGGTATGATAGCCACAAATACCAGAGTGTCATGTTCGTTGACACCACCCCTAGAGGTGAACTGGCGTACCGCTTTAGAAGGACCCTAGACAAACTTAAGCTAAGGATTAAGGTTGTTGAAAAGCCAGGCAACCCTATCAAATCCATAATCGGTAGAACCTACCCTTTTACTAGAACCCTCTGTACGGATAGGAACTGTACTGTGTGTAGATTTAGCCCACAAACAAACTGTAAAGCCAGAAATGTAGTCTATAGTATAAGATGTATAGAGGGACGATGCAGTAGCAAGACAACGACATACGTAGAGGAAATGGCACGGAGCATAGGAGAGCGGGTAAATGAGCATTGGAGACAACTCAAGGAAGAAAAGAGCTCATCGGTTCTATACCAACACGACGAGCAGGAACACGGGGGCTCAATCAACAACATAGAAGTTAAAATCGTGTCCACACATAGAACAGACGCAACAATCAGACAAATTACGGAAGCTACACACATAATAGAAGATAAACCTAGCCTGAATAGGAAACTGGAATGGAGCACTAGCACACACCACAACATATGACAGAAGAGGATCCCCATAAACTGGTTACAATATAAATAAAACTGAAAACATAATAAAATAAAATACACAGATAAATAAACAAATGGAAGTAAATAACTATATACATTTTTTAAAATATATATATTTTTTTTAATTATTATTATTATTATTATTATCATTATTATTATTATTATTATTATTATATTATTATTATTATTATTATTATTATTATTATTACTAGTATTGTTGTTATACATACGTAATAATAATAATAATGATAATAATTATGATAATAATAATAATAATAATAATAATAATAATAATAATAATAATAATAATAATAATAATTATGATAATAATAATTAGGATAATAATAATAATAATAATAATAATAATAATAATAATAATAAAATAATAATAATAATAATAATAATAATAATAATAATTATGATAATAATAATTAGGATAATAATAATAATAATAATAATAATAATATAATAATAATAATAATAATAATAATAATAATAATGGTAATAATAATGATAATAATAATAATAATAAGTGGATGTAAACACATGAACAAAATAAGAATAAACAAAAACAAAAACAAATTACACGAACGTATATAAACAGAAGATACAAATATTACAGGCACCACCACCCCGCACACACAGACACTAACTAAACATAGACGCACATAGAGATATACGCATGCGCAAATGAAGACACATACAATAGAAATACAAAATGGCTGACGGTTAGTAAAGAGAGACACAAATAAGAAAGAAGAAAGCAAAGGACCACTTGTGCGGTCACAGGAGTGTGACGAAAGAACTCTGGCCGAAATAAGATTAAGATTAATGTAAAAAATAGATAACGCTGAAGCAAAGTAACACCAAATATATAGTGCGTGTGTTTTTATTGGCTAAATTGTCAAAATGACCATCCCGAAATACAAGAACTAGATTATTCATTGCTGCATAATCCAGATGCAATATTTCATCATCTTAAATTAATCAATCAAGTTTTGTCTGATGAAATAGGTATTTCAACATCTAAGATTGTCCAGACATAATTAGTCTGATGAAATATTTCATAATCTCAAATTCAATATAAGGTATAGTGTAGAAATCATCCTGATGTGTTTTGTTATATCTGTGGATAATTTATTGTGAATGCTCAAAACACAATAACACCAGAGGTCAAAAATATTTATAAGCTATACTCTGACTGTTCTTTTGGAGATCAAGACAAGCTACGGGCACATTTTTTCTGCTCAGCTTGCTCATATGGCTTACATGACTAATATGGAGGGAGCCGAAAGACCATTTTAATGACTGTTATTTTTGCAAGATAAATGTCACAGGATTTTCTATGAAGAATAAACACAAAATCGTGTATCCCAATTTGGATTCTACAATGAGACCTGTGCCTCACAATGAAAATCTGCCAATTCCATTTCCATCAGATGATGGTGCTGACCGTCACAATAGTGCTACGTGGCTGATGACGATAGCTTTGAACCTCAGAAATTTTCCCAAGCTGAAATGAATGACCTTGTCAGAGACCTATCCCATTCAAAAGATAAAACAGAACTGTTGGCATCAAGACTGGAGGAGAGATTATATGCTAAAGCAATGTGTATAACTTATTTTCAGCAGAGAAATATGGTCCTTAAAACGTGTTTTTCTGTTGAAAGTTAACATCGATGGACTTTTTGAAAGTTTATCACAAAATCATAATCTTGCAGAATGGCGTTTGTTATTGACTCTTCAAAACGAAGTTTAAAAGCTGTACTTCTCCATAATCATATGAGAATATGGAACTTCATGCCTATAAAAGATACTCATGGAAAATATGTTTAGATTTAAAAGTCATTGGAATGTTAATGGGAATGCAGCCATGTTTCTTGTGCCTATGGGATAGTCAGCCAACTGGAAGATGTAATTCGGAATTAAACTGGTAAACAAGAACATTGTACTAGCCAGGATTGTCTAGCGTCAAGTATACATCTCATGTAGATCCATGTATGTGCTATTGCCTCCTTTGCACATAAAGCTTGCACTGATGAAACAGTTTGTAAAGACACTAGGGAAGAGAAATGCCAGAGGGTTTGAACATATTGTAGAAAGTTTCCCAAAATCAAACAGGTGAAGTTGTAAGAGGGTATCTTTGTCGGACCCCAAATTAGAAAAGTACTCAAAGATGTTAACTTCAAGACAACATTGGATGAACTGGAACTGCCTGCCTGGAATGTTTTCAATTGGATTTGTGAGAATTTCTTGGGCAACAAGAAGGCAACGGACTACAAGGATGGGATCAAGAATCTTACTCAGTAATGGGTTGCTGCATGTTACTGAAAGTTCACATCTTTGACTCCCATCTGAATTTCATTCTGATGAACATGGCAAAAGATTTCACCAGGACAGTAGTGCTATGGAGAAACGGTACCAAGGTTTCTGGAATGACAGTATGCTGGCTGACTACTGCTGGACACTTTACCGTGATCAATCAGATCAGGAACACTGCAAGAAATCCAAATCACAATGTTTCTAACTCTGTTGTTCTAACTTTGTTTTGTTTGACCCATTTTTTTGTATATTCACTCTTTGTAGAAAGAATTCATATATACAAATATGTAAATACTTCTATGTATCTACTGAAAAACTGATACGTGCTACATACAAATAGAGTGAAATTTTGAAACCAGCATGAAAAATTAGTCTCAAAACGTTGGTTTGCATTCATAAGTATAATACATTTAATTTCGTTGACCAGTGTATTTATTCATTTGTACATATTCTTATATTCTTTTATTCTATTCAGTCATTTGACTGCGGTCATGCTGGAGCACCGCCTTTAGTCGAACAAATCGACCCGAAGACATATTCTTTGTAAGCCTAGTACTTATTCTATTGATGCCTTATGCCTAACCGCTAGGTTACGGGAGATGTAAACACAAACATCAATTGTTAAGCGATGGTGGCGGACAAACACAGAAACATAAATACAAACATACATACACGCACACACACCCACACACACACATACATATATATATATATTATATATATATATATATATATATATATATATATATATATATATATATATATATATATATACATATATATATATATATATGTATCAAATGAAATAAATGAAAAACAGGTCACAAAGGATGTTGCGGTACATATGTTTCTAGCTTTATAGAACAACTTATTCTTACGTACCGAAACATATGTACCGCAACATCCTTTGCGTCCTGTTTTCATTTATTTCATTTGATACATATATCCTCTCACCTATGCTGCTAGCTGGCATATACAGGTGCTTATATATATCAAGTATTCACCCTGAATTTATTATATATATATATGACAGACTTCTTTCAGTTCCCGTCTAGCAAATTCACTCACAAAGCTTTGGACGGCTTTGGAAGACACTTGGTCAAGGTGCCACACAGTCGGACTGAACCTGGAACCAATTGGTTGGGAAGCAAGCTTCTTACCACATGACCATTCCTGCGCCTATATATTTACTTTCCGACTAGAAATCAAATTTGAGCTTCTGATTGTTTGCTAATGCATCTTGCTCTCTCTTTTTCTATTATTGTTTTAATGTATGTTTTCAAACAATTTGGGCACAAAAACACCGTGCGTTAGTACTTATAATAAATCTTGTAATGACGTTCATTTTAGCTCTAGTTGTTGTTGTTGTTGTTCTTTTTCTTCTTCTTCTTCTTCTTCTTCTTCTTCTTCTTCTTCTTCTTTCTTCTTCTTCTTCTTCTTCTTCCCTATCTCCGTCTTCCCCTCCTCCATAGTAGAGGTAATGGAAATTGTTTCTGGAGAAATGCTTAATATGTGTATACAAAAATTAACATAATTGTAATGTATCCCACTTACGTTGCGAGGCGTAAATTTGCGAATATGAATAATACTTGTAGATATGTTGTGAAGTTATGGAAAGAAATCCCATAAAACTCAACAATTTTATTAAAAATGGAGAAGAGAAGATGTTAAAATGTAAGAGTATTTTAATTCATGCAGACGATCGTTTCGTACAGAGATAGAAAAATAATGCAAATTCATGATTGAATTGAATTACATTAAATTCAATAAATTAATTATATATCACTGTACTCATCAGTGCAAGAAGTATAAACAAAATTTTTACAAAGAACTTGAGAAAGGATAGAGAAAAATAGAATCTAGAAGATATATATTTATCCCTGTGAGAAAAAGAGATGAGTCCAGTTAGGTTTTAACTATAACTAAAAGGTATAACGGTTATTTGAAAATATAAGTAAAAATGGTTTCAGAGACGTTACCTCTATAGTTGAGTGAGGAGATTAGAAATTTTAACTCTAAATTAATCGCGTAGGGCAAAGATTGTATAGAAATGTCCAATGGAAAGGCATGGCTATATCTGAATTAAGATATGATCTGACAGTTAATAACACTAAGGTGTATTTTTAAAAAAATACATGAGAATAAAGTTAATCTAGAGGAGTTAGTGCATAAAGAGCTACTGGATTGTTAACATGAACAGGTGTTAGAGGAGTAAAAAAGGTTAAATAGGGAATATGATGTATAAGAGGGACTAACGTTTGCATAAAAACTAATATTCGTTAGTATGTATTAAATATAAGGTAGAAAAATAAGTAAAAACAGAAAAAATAGTCAATATTACAATTTAGATAGTAAATACTTGCTGTGGCTACCAAGACAAAAAAAGCGAAGTTGAAATAGATAAGGAAAGTTAGAATACGTAAAAATAAAATCAATGTAGGGGAGATAAATGAGTAGGAAATGAAAACAGTACCTAAAGGGTTTATTTTATATGTATTTATATACAAGTTATACAGATTATACAGTAACTATAAATAAAAATTATGAGGTAAGAAACTATCGTGGCATAATGTGAGAGAGATATTTAATGGTGTGTATTATGACTATAAGGAAAGGTACGAGTGTGGAGGTGCACATAAGTATACAAAAAATTTATGCATATCATAGAAAAAATAATCTTATAAGGAAAAAAGTGTTAGTATATTTACTCATACGTGAGTAGAGGCATATTTGTACATTAGTATACATAGATATAGGAATTCTAGTGGGGTTTTTTTTTTGTTTTGTTTAGGGTATACATAAAAGAAGAAACACCGTACAAAAATATATATATATATACTAATACCGGTGCAAAGAGAGAAAAAGCACACATATATAGATATAAATGCACACACACATAATAAGTAGTATATATATGTATGCGACACATACGTATATACGCAGATACATATGTTCATATTAATGAATACATGTCAGTGGCAACATATAGTAAATAAACACAAAATAATAGATATACGAGGGACGTTCAATAAGTAATGCCTCTGACCCACTTGCAGTTGTTTCATCTAGCTGAAATTTTGCATGTGCAATCATTTATATCTCTATAGAGTAAGTGGCAAATTACAGCTCTGAATTAATTGTGGTTTCTGATTTACAAGTGTTTGAACCGAGTCAAGTGTGAAATGGAGCCTGTTGAGTGTCGAGCAGTGATCCGGTTTTTGTATTTGAAAGGACGCACACCACGGGAGACTTTTGATGAAATGAAAGTAACTTATGGTGATGATGCCCCATCATATGACCTTGTAAAACGCTGGCATCGTGAATTCAAACATGGTCGAAACTCTGTGGAAACAGCTCCCAGATCTGGTCGCCCCCTTCTGCCATTGATGAGGCATCTGTCCGTCAAGTTGAGGCTGCCATTTTGGAAGATCGACGCATAATTATTCGCCAAATAGCCCATGAGGTCAAGATTAGTACCGGGTCTGTGGAAACTATCATTCATGAACATTTGCATATGCAAAAGGTGTCTGCCAGATGGATTCCCAGGTTGCTCACGCCTTTCCAGAAGCAAGAACGCGTCGACTGCTCAAGGGTGAATTTGGAGATATGCCAAGAAGATGAGTCAAAATTTTTCAAAAGACTGATTACACAGGATGAAACCTGGGTCCATCACGATGATCTAGAGACCAAAGCCCAGTCAATGCAGTGACTCACCCCCTCCAAAGAAGGCAAGGGTGCAGCCCTCCGCTGGCAAGGTCATGCTCACAGTCTTCTGGGACCAGGACGGAGTAGTGATGACAGATTTCCTGGCAAAGGGTACCACAATTGCAGGAGCCTATTATGCTTCACTTTTGAGGAAATTAAGAGAAGTTATCAAAATCAAGAGGCGGGGCAAGATCAGCAAAGGCATCCTCCTCCTGCAGGACAACGCTCCGGTCCACAACTCGCTTGTCGCCAGATCAGAAACACAGGCGTATGGCTATGAACTCCTCCCCATCCCCTCTACTTTCCTGACCTTGCACCCTCTGATTTTCACCCCTTCCTAATCATGAGGTTGTTTTTGAAAGGAAAGCGTTTCCCAGATGATGCAGCCTTGATTTCTGAAGTCAGGTTGAGGTTGGAGGACCAAGCTGGGTTCTTCTACAAAAACGGTCTCCAGAGCCGCATCAAACGATGGGAGAAATGCGTAACTCTGGGTGGTTCCTATGTAGAAAAAGACTAATAACTGTGCCAAGTTTCGTTGCCCTACTGCTATGGGAAGTGGGTCAGAGGCATTACTTATTGAACGCCCCTCGTACACACACAGATAACATATGACCCATACCCAGATATGCACACATGGTTGTAGACATGTAGGACACCAAGAAGTACTATATGTGCATACATGTTTGCATATATCAGCAGTAAAATATATTTAATTATCAGGTATAGTGACAAATAATATAACACAGTATTAGTTAGAATGGGTATGTTGAGTGGGTTTAAATGGTCACATTATGCAAATAAAATAAAATACAAAGAAACTATAGGTATATAATATACTAAGGAAAGATAACTAAAAAAGCAGACATACTGAGAGAAAAGGGTGTGTAGGGCGAGACAGATAAAGTATTAACCTTATATATGGTGGGTCATGCAATTGTTAGAAGGAAATGTTAAATAAAAAATATCAAGGAGTGATCGTATTCCATAAGAAAAGATAATATATAGAAATATTTTTAAAAAACACCAAAAACTAATCTAAGCAAGTGGGAAGTGAAGAATTATTTAAGATTGATAAATAGGAATTGGGTCATGTGTTTACATGAGAACTTTTTCAACCCTAGTATTAACCAAATTTCCATTTATTCTCAATATGCTACAGCTTTCTTCCAAACACAACCCACAAATTTTATTATCATTTCTGTAAGAGGGGGAAGAAGATAGGATTTTCCAAGAGATGGAGAAATCAATATTGTTTCTTTTGAGGTGCCAATTTTTTAGGTAGACCTGCTATTCTCTTGTACTATTATAATACCATCTATATTAATTTGAGTTCTATGGTTATGTATATTATAGAAGGAATTAGGTGATTATTTTCATTTTTTCTGTTTATTGGCTTAATGTTCCTATTTTTATCTATAATTATACAGTTTTGGTGTTTGTCGTCAGAATTCTTGGATTTATTAATATTAATATTAATGTGGTTAGTAAAGTCGGAATTGCTAAAGTTTATATAATTGTTTCCTTTTGTAAAGTTATGGTTATGCTGTTCGTATTGATTAAGTTTATTAGTATGTTTACTGTAGTTGTGATTTTCGTGTTTTTTCTGTTATGTTGATGACTATTATTGAGAGTTTATTTATATTGGGGGTGACTAATTCATCAGGTGACTTAGGTTCACTAATATTATCTACAGTATTAATTTCAAGATAAAGTTTGGTATTATTAGTATTGATGCTGTCGTTTTTATTATACTTAATTTCATATTTATATCCTGCCTTCTTAAGTGCTAGGTTATAGCTTGTTAAATATGTATTCATTAGATGATAATAGATTAATTCTTCTCTCTATGTTAGGTTTTCTATAATGTTATATGGATGGTTACTTTGGGTATTTATGTATGTGATATTGTTGTTAGGTTTATGGTAAGGCTGGTGGGTGAAGCTAACGTCTAAGAAGTTCACAGAGTTGTTATCTTTTTGCAGAGGGGGGTGTCAGAGTTAGTTTCTGGACATAATGTTGAGTATGGAGCGGTAGGGCTTGCATTGTTGCTTATGGCTGAGTATGGTAATAATTTATTTATAAGGTTTTTGCGTTGTGCGTTATTTTCTAGAGGAGGATTTTTGCGTGTTTCTATAGGATTGTCTATATTGCTTATTCTTGGTTTATTTAAAGTTATATTTATTTGAGTTCGCACAAGTTATCCTCAATATCGTTATGATTTATTGATATATTTAATTTGGAAGAGTTATTTACCGTATGTATTAATAATTTTGGACTTTAGAATATTTAGGAAAATATTTCATTTATAGAGTATAAGATAGTTTAATTAAAATATTTCCTACTTTCCTACTCCCTCTGCTCCTCCTATCACTACTTCCTTCCACTTCCTCCCCTTCCTCTCCTTCCTCCCCTTCCTTCTCTTCCGCCTCCTCTTCCGCCTCGTCTTCCTCTTCCTCCCTTCGTCCTTCTCTTTCTCCTCCCCTTCCTTTCTTCCTCCCCTGCTTCCTCCTCTTCGTCCTTCAACTCCTCCTCTTTCCACTCCTCCTTTTACTCCTTACCATCTTCGCCCCTACGTATTTCTCCACTTCATCTATCCTTCCTCCTCCTCCTCCTCCTCCCCTCTCCCTCATCCACGTCCTCCTCTTCCCCTACCTCGTTGTCCTCTTCCTCTCTTCCTCCTCCCTCCCTCTCCTTCGTCGTCCTCCTCCTCCCTCCTCCTTCCTTCCTTCCTTCCTTCCTTCCTTCCTCCTCCCCCTTCTGCGCTTCCTCTTCCACTTCCTAATCCCTCTTCCTACTTCCCTTTCCTCTTCCTCTTCCTGCTTCTCTTTCCTCTTCCTACTTCCCTTTCCCCTTCCTACTTCTCTTCCTCTTCCTCCTCTTTCTCCTTCTCTTCAGCCTCATCTTCCTCATCCTCCCTTTCTTTCTCCTCCTCTTCCTCCTCCTTCCCCTCCGCCTCACCTTCCCCTTTCTTTTACACGGCTTCATCCTCCACCTCTTCCCCTTCCCCCTTTGCTTCTTCCTCTCTCTCCTTTCTTTCCCTTCGTCTTCCTCCTCTCCTTCTTCTCCTTCATACTCTTCCCCGTCTTTCTCTTCCACCGCTTCTTCCTTCACCTGTTCCTCTTCCTCTTGCTCCGTCCGTTCCCCTTCGTCTTCTTCCTTATCCTCCTTCCCTTCTTCCCTTTCCACTTCATCTTCCATTCCCTCCTCCTCTTTCTCCTCCTCTCATCTCCTCTTTCCCCCTCCTCTTCTAATTTTTCAATTAACTTTCATTTTATATTATATTTATATACTGAAATACATGTTGTTTGCGTTCTAATCGTGAAAGCTTATCATTTTGTGTGTGTGTCTGTGTGTTATGAAAAAATACTCTACATTTATTTATGGATGTTTGTATACACACACACATACACACTCACACACAAATATATACATATATATATATATATATATATATATATATACTTTATTTAAAGCCGCAGAAAATTCAACAAAATCTGTTACTCTGAGTTTCTCGTTGCTGTTCATCAGACAGTTTTTGTTCTAACAAAAACTGTCTGATGAACGGCAACGAGAAACTCAGAGTAACAGATTTTGTTGAATTTTCTGCTGCTTTAAATAAAGCATATTACTCTACTCTACCACTGGTATTTGAGTACTCTTTTTTTCCACCTTGTTTCACATTTATGTGTTTACTCCGGTATTATATATATATATATAATAAAGTTAATCCAATATATATATCCTTTTTATTCTTTTATCTGTTTCAGTCATTTGACTGCAGTCATGCTGGAGTACCGCCGTTAGTCGAGCAAATCGACCCCGAGGCTTATTTTTTGTAAGCCTAGTACTTGTTCTGTCGCTTCTTTTGCCGAATCGCTAAGTCACGGGGACGTAAACACACCAGCAGCAGTTGTCAATCGTTGTTGGGGGAACAAACACAGACACAAACACACACACACATATATGTGTGTATATATATATGCATATATATTCATATACATATATATGTATATATACATGTATATTTGTGTGTGTGTGTGTGTGTGTGGTGTGTGTGTGTTTGCGTGTCTGTGTGTACACACACATGCGCATATATATATTATATATATATATATATATATATACTTTATTTAAAGCCGCAGAAAATTCAACAAAATCTGTTACTCTGAGTTTCTCGTTGCTGTTCATCAGACAGTTTTGTTCTAACAAAAACTGTCTGATGAACGGCAACGAGAAACTCAGAGTAACAGATTTTGTTGAATTTTCTGCTGCTTTAAATAAAGCATATTACTCTACCACTGGTATTTGAGTACTCTTTTTTTCCACCTTGTTTCACATTTATGTGTTTACTCCGGTATATATATATATATATATATAAAGTTAATCCAATATATATATCCTTTTTATTCTTTTATCTGTTTCAGTCATTTGACTGCAGTCATGCTGGAGTACCGCCGTTAGTCGAGCAAATCGACCCCGAGGCTTATTTTTTGTAAGCCTAGTACTTGTTCTGTCGCTTCTTTTGCCGAATCGCTAAGTCACGGGGACGTAAACACACCAGCAGCAGTTGTCAATCGTTGTTGGGGGAACAAACACAGACACAAACACACACACACATATATGTGTGTTATATATATGCATATATATTCATATACATATATATGTATATATACATGTATATTTGTGTGTGTGTGTGTGTGTGTGTGTGTGTGTGTGTTTGCGTGTCTGTGTGTACACACACATGCGCATATATATATATATATATATATATAATAGATAGGCAGATAGATGTATAGATATGTTTCTTTATTAGCAACACAGGGATGGACACAGACGGGACTAATTACAAAGTAGAATTTTTCTTTTTGAGGAAAAAAAATGTGGAATAGGCTGTCGATCAAAAGGGGTCGTAGAAAAGAAAAGGAAAAAAAATATAAGAAAATAAAGCAAAGAAAAAAGAAAAGAAAAAACGAACAATAGAGATCATGTATCACAGTGTCATGATGTAGGGTGTAAAGGGGGAAGCAGATAAGGCTTATCCATGGAAAGAAAAGCCTACGGAAAGGACCACGGTAACCTCGGGCAATATTGTTACATATTACAACATTTGTTTGCAAGTAGGTAACCCTCTGTTTTCAATTTCCGGGTCCATAGGATAATACTCAAGGTGGCTTCGTCATTCATACGTGCCATCCTTGCTACATTCACCCATCTTTTTTTTAAAACATTCACTAGACAAAACTTGCCTCTCTATTTTCACTTTCCTCTTCAAGTGATACTTGAAGAAGTTGATGAGAGATTGACCAGAGAGGAAAGTGTTTGTCTCTAATCCTTTCAGACGCGTCAACCAGATACATTCTTTCGCCATAGCCACAAGTAAGATGAAAATAGCTCTTCCTTCCCGTTTGAAGGAAGGAGGCGTGATAGATAGATGTGTAGATAGATAGATATATGTATAGATATGCAGATAGATAGATAGGTAAATAGATAGATAGATAGATAGATAGATAGATAGATAGATAGATAGATAGATAGATAGATACATAGATAGATAGATAGATAGATAGATAGATAGATAGATAGATAGATAGATAGATAGATAACTTTTTATTGTAGCCACACAGGGCTAAACACAGAATAAAAATGGACGAAATACAATGTAGAATTTTTTCTTTTCGTGGGGCACAAAAAAAAACGTTTGATCAATAGGGATCTGTGGGTTGTGTGGTGTATAAAAAGGCAATATATATATATATATAAGGTTCACAGTTTAGGTGTAGCCTTGGAAAGAAAAACCTACAAAAAAGACCAAGGTCACCTCAGACAATTCGAAAAAGAACACATGAGTAAGTCGCCTTACTTCTCGTTGTCTCTTTTGGTTACAGATTTATGCTTAAAATTGTGTCGTCTTTCATACTGACCATTTTTGCAACTTTTACCCACTTTTTATTAAAACATTCGTTCGACAAAGACTTCCTCTCTATTCTCATCCTCCTTTTCAAGTGGTACTTGAAAAAGTTGACGAGAGACTGACCAGAGAGGAAGGTGTTTGTTTACAGTCCTTTCAAACGCGTCCACCACACACATTCTTTCGCCATAGCCATCAGCGTAACGAAAACCGTTTTCCCTTCCCGTTTAAAGGAAGGTGGTGGAACAATATTGACGATATACTCGGCCGATAGGCGAGCCCGACCTACACGTGACAACAGCTGTTCGACGAAGGACCACAGCTCTGAAATATCTGGACACTGCACGAGTGCGTGCTGAACGGTCTCGTCGCTCTAACCGCATCTCGGGCAGGTCGGTCCGGTGATGGTTTTCGAACCGTGTCTGTAGCTCTTCTCTCGAACAGGTAGTGCGTCTCGATAGCACTGCCAAGCCAGGGATTTCTGGAAGTTATCCATAGGCCCCGGCCCGAACGTCGTCCTGAACAGGCGGGTTAGGAATTTCTCGTCGACGCCCAGGTTTGCCCCGAGTGTGTCGTCGGACCTCCCCTCCACTAGTCCTCTATGGAACGCTTTAGTCGTTTGTAAGTTGCACAAGTTTGACCCCGGTCGGCAGAGCTGCTGTAGAGCTTGGCGACACTCTCGGTGCCAATCGCCCAGTTTCGGTCTCTTTTTGATCCACGTTTGCAGTTCGGTCAGTGAGACGAGCTGCGGGAAGTCGCGCCTCACAAACGGCGCCCACACCTGTTCACGTCGTCGATGAAGTTCCAGAGATGTCGCAGTCTCAGCGCATGCATGCGCATCATCAACCACGGCATGCCTAGTCCTCCATTCAACGGATGTTGACAGCAAATGGACTTCCTCACCATCGGAACGCCACCTTTCCACAGGAAGCGGAAGAGTATGTGTTCCAGTTTGGTGATAGTGGCGTCGGGACAAGGTACGACGATCAGGCATTAATCGATGACGGATGCTATGTACGCGTTCGCCACCTCCGCCCGGCCTTTTAGAGATAGCTAGCTTTCTCTCGGCCCATGTTTGACTGAGAGCGACCACTCTACTCGTGATCTCGTCCAGTTCTTATCCATTTGGAGGTCCGGACTGAACCAGACCCCGAGCAATTTAAACCGTCCGTCCGTCCAGCGTCCCACTACTGAGCCGCAGTCGGACGGCATGGGCTTGCTTCTCCAGGTGCCGAGTAGCAACCCACTGACTTTTCCGGGTTATTTTTGCTCCCGTCACCGTTTCGTATTTTCTTAGTGTCTCGCCTATCATCTTGATGTGTTTGTCGCTCGACACTATGACGGTGACATCGTCCGCATATGCCGACACGCTCGTCCCGCAACCCAGTTCCCGTGGGATGCCCCTCGTATCGACAGCTTCCGCAGTAGTGCGGGTCGAGAGTCAATACATACAGAAGCGCCGACAGGGAACACCCCTGACGGACCGAACGCGTGATGTCAAACGGTTTCGACAGGTGACCATTCACCCGATCACCGATCGGATGCCGCTATAACAAGGCAGCGATCCAACCGCGGAAGACGGGACCGAAGCCAGCCGCCCTGAGGACGGCCGCCAAGTACCGATGGTCGACCCTATCGAAGGCTTTAGACTGATCCAAATTGATCAGCGCCCCACCCATGCAGCCAGGATCCTTACTACCCTGTCCACAATGTAGCGCATCAGATGGAGGTTGTCATGTATGGTTCTGCCCGGCACTGCGCATGTTTGCGCCCTGTCGACCAGTTTACCAATGATAAGCGCCAACCTTTCGACTATTACTTTGGCCAAAATTTCAAATCTGCGTTGAGCAGAGTGATGGGCCTGAAATTATCTATAAAATTCCCCTTGTTTGGGTCTTTCTTCAGCAACGTTACTGCACCTCGGCTCACGAGACCGGGGATTCTCCCGTTTTGTTGCCAGTTGCAGTAGACTGATGCCAAGAGGTCGCCAAACAAGTCTGGCATTCGACAATACAGCTCGTAGGGTAAACCATCCAATCCAGGCGACTTATCCCTCACGCAGCCCACCATCGCACCCCACACGTCAGCGGCTGTGATCGGTCTTTCACAACACTCCACTTCTCTTGCCGAGAGCCGCGGCAGGTCGGACAGGTAGGCACTCAAATCCATCCCGCGTTCCGACCCACCACTCGCACCAAACAGTCGAACAAAGTGCTGTTGAAAGGCCTCACACATCCTTTCGAGTTCGAGTAAACTGCATCCCTGTTGATCTATTAGAGACCGAATGGTGGCTCTGTTGCCACGCTGCGCCTCCGCTACCCGGACCTCTCGCGCAGCTTCGATCCCTTCGTTCCTTAAGGCACGCATTGTAGCTCTGACGACGCAACCTTCGTGCTTGGCGTTGAGGTGTTGGTCGAGGGCCATCCTCGCAGCCAGCACGTTGGTTGCGCTGCCAGTGGTAAGTACCTCTTCTAGTTTCTTAACCAAGTCTCCCTCTACTCTATTTCGTTCTATCGCTAATTCCTTGCTAAACCTAATTGATTCCGATTTTATTGCCATTTTCAGGGCGAACACCACGGTTGTTAACGACGACTCCCGTCAGCGCCCTCTTAATTAACTCGCTAATCCGGTTCCTGTAAACCTGTCGCGCTAACAGCGACGTGTTCAGTTTCCAGTAACCGGGACCCTGCCTATGTGTTTTATCTAAGTCGAGCGTACACGTAACAAATTTGTGATCTGTGTAGCTGACTATTTTAAATTGTGGACATCCTACACTATCCCTATCCGCTGTCCTGCATAGAATTCTATCTAGATAAGATCTCGACGATCCGACGCGGTTTGTCCAAGTCCACGTTGGCACGTTCGGATGGTCGTGTCGGAACCTGTCAGACAAATGGAAACGTCTGAGCAGGTCTTTGAGGCTCTTACACCCCCTTCTATTCCTATCCCTTCCCCATAATCTAGATGCGTGTTCAGACGTTCCAATCCCCTACTAACAGTAAATGTCTAGACGTACCCAGAGGAAACCCTCTAGACGTCTGAAGAAATCCGCCCGACCCGTTAAGGACGGTGCATAAACTGCCATCAGACGGAATGCACACCCATTTCTGCCATCCACGTCCAAGACAACCATCCTACCCTCCGGGTCTAGGATATTGCTCTTATTTTTACCTTTAACTCTTTCGAAAAAGCACCGCGGTACCTCCACCACCACCACCCATGTTCGGTAGACAGGGAGAAAAATAAATGTCAAATTGATTGCCAAACATGGACTCGAGGGCCCGCGGCTTACTGAGTCTGGTTTCACTGATAGCTACTATATCCACATTCAGTGACTTGATGTCGTTTAGAAGGTAACCTTGCTTCCAAGCCGACGCCAAGCCACGCGCATTCACACAACCTAATTTAAGCATACTTGACATTTACGAAGATTGTGTTTTACACACTACATTAAGAGACAAGAGGCAAGAGGGGAGGTCACTTTCTCATTTTAAAAGTTTCATTTTTTTCTTCTTCTTTTGTATTGTTTTTGATGAGGTGTTTGTATAGTTTTTTTCGACAGGTATCGTTGAAAACCGCCTACCGCATTCGGAAATATTGTTTTCAGTATGTGGTGTTGTGCTTGTGTTATGTGTAAAATTCTGATGTGTTTCGGTGGTGTGGTGTGCGGATGATTGTTTGTCTTAAAGTCATCTTCACAGATGACCGTGCTGGATGTGATGTAGTCCATTAATTCTTTATTGTCTGTGTCTATTGCAGTTAGTTGTGTGTGTGGTTTTACGGTTTCATTGCTTTTTTGATTGTCTTGGGGGATGTTGTCCGGAGTTAGATATCTCCCTGCTTTACCTCCTTGTTTGGTGGATTTTTTGGATCTTTTCCTTTTACCCTCTGTGGCTATTTGCTATTCCGTCGAACTTTCGTCGTCCGACGTATCAGTAGAAGGTAAAGGCAAAGCATTTGCATTACTATGTATGCTTGTAAAAATTGTTGATGTTTTTGCGGTGTTTGTGTTGTTGTGGTGTTAGGGGTAGAATTTGTCTTCTCGTGACTGTTTTCTATCTTTTTAATTGTCGTCCTCGGTGTGGGTGTTGGTCTATTTTTTGTTGATTCGACATGTTGAATTGGTTGTGACGTCAATGGTGATTGTGTTGGTACTGTTTCTTTTCTTGGTGATGTTGTTGGGGTTTGTTTGCTGGTTTGTTGTTTTTCTTGGCATTGTTCCATAATTGAGTGTGTTGGTGTTGGTGTTGGTGTTGGTGTTGGCAACAAGGGTTTTTTTATTTGTTTTCTGATTTGTTCTTTCTTGTTTTTTCTGTACCAGAGCGCACTTGGCAATTAAATGTTCGGGGCTGCCAGAGTTGTAGCATCTAGGCTCTTTGCCTTCTGCTACAACATATAGGCATTGCCCATTTTCCAAGTGGATCTTATCCGGTAGGCTCTCGATAGAGGCCCCCTCAATCTGTATGGTCACCACTATTGTCTTCCCACCCCAAATGTCGCCAAGGTACACGGCGGTTTCCAAAATGTTGATATTTTTTAAATGGTAACAGATTGCCCCTGTTATCCATTTGTTAGGAATTTCGGGAGGTACATTTTTAATAGTGATTCGACTCACTCTCTGGTTTTTATAGTATGGGACCATGATGACTTCATCATTCCCAGAGACTCAGTAGAGTGAGCTTTTGCCACTTCCTGTTTAGGGAAGCGGACCACTACTGTGTTAAACTGGGGACCCCAGTTATATATTCTTTTTCTTTCATTATGTTTTTTAGCATTTTCTACATCTGTTTTTGTAATCTGTTCGTTTAGTTTTTTGTTTTTCCTTATAATTTTATATAATTGTCTTATTTTCTATTTCTTGCTTATGTGTTGAGGTGTATGTAGCACTAAACATTGCCCTCTGTTTGTGAAGAGAGATTTGTTTCTAAAAGTTCTTCGTTCGTGAAATGTATAATCTGTTTCTTCTGACGCAGAGTGTCAGCGAAATTTGTTGGTGTTGTTAATTCTGTTATATTAACATCTTCACTATTAGATAGTTCATTTTTATTGTTGTTCTTGTTGTTGCTGTTGTTTTTGTCAATAGTTTTCGTGTGAGTTTTATTTTTATCATTTATGTTGGTGGTGGTGGTGGTGGAGGTGGAGGTGGTGGTGGTAGCAGTAGTAGTCTCGTGGTTGCTGTTGTTAGTGGTGGTGGTGGTGGTGGTGGTGACAGGGCTGTTACCGCACGTGGTTGCAGCGTTCATTCCAACGATATTCATGTTTGCACTTTGCGTGCATGAGTTCTTTTTTCTTCTCCTAGCGTTTCCAAACTAGGAAAATGCTGGTCCATAAAGGAACGCGACCAGCGTTCTACAGTAAACTTTCTCTACATTTTCTAATGTCGAGAAGAAAATTACAGAAATGAAATGGGGTTGAAACTGCCCCTAGGGGCGAATTCCTCCCTTGGAAAACACTCAAACGAAAGTTGGGTGCCTTACACACCTTATTTGCAAAAATGTACACAAAATATGGGCTATAAATAGTTAAAATAAACGATTACCTTCGGAGCCGAAACGACAGCACGTCCGTCGATAGATAGATAGATAGATAGATAGATAGATAGATAGATAGATAGATAGATAGATAGATAGATAGATAGATAGATAGATAGATAGATAGATAGATAGATAGATAGATAGATAGATAGATAGATAGATAGATAGATAGAGTGGTAGTTAGATAGATTGACCGATAGACAGACTGATAGATTGATAGGTAGGTAGGAAGATAGACAGACCTCAGAGAGACAGATTGACAGATGTATGGATCGATCGATCGATTGATAGATAAATAGTTACATATATACATACATAGATAAATACACGGATAGATAAATGGATAGACAAAAATATATAAATGTATAATGTAAGGTAATGTAAAGTATGTATTTATGTATGTGTATCCCTTTTCATAGCTCTGCTTACAGAAACTGTTTGGTCTCTGATATGTACAAATTTACTTAATGCATGTACTCACAAATATAGACTTGACGTTTGCAAATATACACATATATGGTTCACTTAGATAGAGGAACACCTGCAAATAGACGAATAGAGTGAAACAAATCAAATAAGACAAAATAAAAGAATAAAAACAAAGAAAATAATAGAAATAGAAACACTTTCGAAAGATTGCATTAAAAAAAGGAACAAGGAGGATGCAAAACATGAAGTTGGATAAATTAGCGATTAGTTAGTATAGTGAGAAGAAAGAAATTGTTTAACTTGACCGCCTTTGTGTGTGTGTGTGTGTGTGAGAGAGAGAGAGAGAGAGAGAGTATATGTGTGTGTGTGTGTGTGTGTGTGTGTGTGTGTGTGCGTGTGCGTGTGTGTGTGTGTGTTATGTTGTATTATCACTTGGAGTGACAATTCTTTTTGGTGCTCAGCTGCGACCCGCGATAATGACTGTGATAGTCTTGCCGCGGGGAATGGCAAGCGACACTTGCTGCAGCAACCACTCCACCTCGCGGGGCTCATTTCTCCGACGGGCCACTGTTATCCCTATTTTGCAGATGAAATCGGTGTTCTAGAACACATAACGTTTCGTCGTCGAGTAGCACAAACTGATAGCTACCGGTCAAGCACCTGTATTTTGGGCGGCGGAACTAGGATTTGCAGGTGATGCTACAATGTTGGATACAGAGAAGGCTTTGCCGCACGTCACGTTTTAGACTAGAGATTTTCCTCCTTTGAATGGGAAGAGGGCTATCCCGTCGGGGCGCTTACCGTCCCTGCGGTCGATACTTGCTGGCTCAACTTGAGACGAGGAGATAGCCGCGTAAAGTTTCCTTCTGATCATGTCAACCACAGCGGCGTGTCGGGGAAACCAAATTGCGGTAAGGCTGCAGGGTAAAAGATGCAGGCCGAAATGTAGCCCATCGCATCCTCCCTCTCCATCTTCCGCTACTATGCCCACTTTTCGTTTCTTACCTTTCTTCTTTCCTGTTTCTTTGTATTTCATTGTATTTATAGGCACAGGTTCCTACCTGTGTGGTAATGCACATGTTCACACCTGTGTAGTAAGAAACTTGTTTCCCAGTCACATGGTTCCGGATTCAGCCCCACTGCGTGGCACTATGAGCAAGTGTCTTCTGCTGCAGCTTCGGGCCGACCAAATTCTTGTGAGTGTATTTGGTAGACAGAAACTGAAAGAAGTCTATCGTGTATATATATATATATATTATATATATATATATATATATATATATATATATATATATATATATATATTATATATATATGTGTGTGTGTGGTGTGTGTGTGTGTGTATGGCTTGCCGTTGATGTTCATGCCACCTTGCCAGTTGATGTTATTGATGATCTGCTCGAGAGACAACGTGAAGAGTTTCAGAGAGCTGATGTCTCCTTGTTTGACCTGTGATGCATTCAGAATTCGCCCCTTTGAGAAGGTGAATGTATTGTGTCTCGACTCCTTGCTACTTCAACGACTAATTAGTCCAGATAGGGACTAAGTCGTTCGGTGAGGATTTCCCGGAGCGGACGACATCGTGCTCATCGCCGAGACTACAGATCAACTGCAGACCATGCTGACGGAACTGGACATCAGAAGCTCGGAGGTATGCCTCAAAATGAACCGCATGAAAACCACTATGCTGAATAGTGGGCGGAGACGATGAAATAGAAGAGGTGGACGAATACGTCTACCTTGCACAAGTGTTGAATATGCACTGAGACATGGAGGAAATCTCGCAAAGAATAAGAGTCGGCTGCAAAGCGTTCAACTCCATCGAAAATGTATTCAAAGGTAAGTTGGATAGGCTAAATGCTGCCAACCTTTTCAACCTTTTCAATGGCACCTGCAATTTTGTACGGAAGTGAAACCTGGGCCACGGCGAAGAGAGAGTAGCAGAGGCTGGTAACTAGTTAAAGAGCTACGGAAAGGTTGATTCTGGAAGCAGAGGGATCAGAGAAAATCTGGCGTGAGAGACATCATCATTGAATAGAGAAGGCAGAAGTTCAGATGGGCTCGGCTCACTGATAATCGGTGGACTCGCACAGTTGTTGAATGGTATCCACTCGAGCGGAAGAGGCCACTCGGAAGGCTCCAAAACGGTGCGTCGACGAAATAAGGCAAACGTTAGGATGAGGAAGGCACGATCCAGAGAGGAATGGACTGTGTGCTGTGACCAGCAGTATCAAAGTGACACTCGACAGTCTGATCGTTCAAGGTGATCAAGATGATATATGCATGTATATGTATATGTACATATATAGATAAATGATAGATAAACATATATATAGGTAGATAGATTCACAGATAAATAGGTAAGTAGCTGGATTGACAGACAGGCAGATAGACAAACAAACTGACTGGCCAATAAATAGATAGATAGATTGCCTTTCCCCGTATCGTACTCGATAAATTAAGTACCAGTTGCGCACTGATCCCTTTGTCTGTTCTTGTTTGTCCCCTCTATGTTTAGCCCCTTGTGGGCAATAAAGAAATAAGATAGATAGATGAATGGCCGGCAGAATGAATGGATTGATGAATGGATAGATAGAAAGATTGATGGATTGATGACCATCAAACAGTTTCGCCGCATTTTACTCTCCTCGGTGACGAACACCTCTGGATATTTCGAACTCAGTCGAAATATTCGGGCAAATATAGAAATCAATAAACTGATCACTGATATGTGCGAAAATTAGCTAGACTAAAATAAAACCAAATTCAGGTGTTTAAAACGCGTATGCAGATTTCAGTCTTCTCTCATTCTCTTATCTGCCTGTCTTCCTCTGTCTCTCTCTTTCCCCCTTCCTTTCACATTCTCTCTATAACGGCGTTTGACAGCGTCTACTATCTTTCCCCCGCCGCTTTCACTCTTTCTTCCACATCCTCTCTCTCTCTCTCTCTCTACGTCTGTCTGCATTCATAGAGAGAATTATTTTCGCCACCACCACCACCACACAATCATGAGAACAAATATTACGAATCAGATATTTATTGAGTCAATTTATATATGTGTGTGTGTGTTCTATATATATATATATATCTATATATATATTATATATATATAATATATATATATATATATATATATATATATATATATATATATATATATATATATCTATATATATATATATATATAATGTGTGTATATGTACATATATATATATATATATATATATATATAATATATATATATATATATATATATATAATGTGTACATTATGTGGTCGGTTGAGCTGAAAATATGCGCACCTATAAAAGTACAGGAGAGTTTGCATGCCAACTATTTTTTTCCTCAAATGAAAGGCCAAAATTTTGTCCTCTAGGACAAATTCCTCATCTTATAAATGTGGCCCGAGTAGACCCGAATGAAATCGGGTTATATTAACCAAAATGTGAAAAGGGGTCTAAATGGGGCTGGAAGGGGATCCAAATTTACAGGAGCGGGTATTTAGCAATTCTCTGTTACATCAAGCTAAAAAATTTGCGCCAGCCTTTAAATCTTCAATGTGTTGCCGTCCATCATAAAGAAGTTTTAAATGCTTGCCAGTGTGAGTCTACTGTCGTGAGAAAGAATCACTTCAAAACTTGGCGTTTAGGAATTTTCTTTTACATCAAGTTCGAAATTGTGCGCCAGCCGTTAAACTGCCACTACGTTGCTGTCCGTCGTTAAGAAATGCCAGCCATGGTGACTCTACTTTCCTCAGATTCTATCCCTTCAAACTTTGGTTTCTAATATTTTAAAATGTTATTATTCGGCTCGCAAGTTCGTCTGTCTCTTTTAAATGTTAGTGTTTTGCTTTCTGCCTAGAAGCAGACCTTTCCGTTGTCACTGCCTGATATTTATGATTGATCTTTCAAAATATTTTATTTCCCAACTTTTGTTGTTTATAAATGAGAGAGAGATAGATAGAGAAAGATAAAGAGTAAGAGAAAGCGAGGGAGAGTTCGAGAGAAAGGAAGAGTAAGAGAGTGGGAGAGTGAGAGAGAAAGGAGAGAGAAACAAAGAGGAAGAATGTGGTGATAAAAAACAGAAAGGAAGCAACAGAAAGTAACAACCACACACTTACCCGCGCGTAGAGCGGGTCACCTGAAGCTGGTATATATATATATATATATATATATGCATATATCATATATGTACATACATACATACATATATATGTATATAGGTATGCATATATGGTACAGGACGTCACAAAACCTACAGAACATGAAATACGAAAATAAGGTTGGGAACGCAAAGAACGAGAGAAAAAATGGTAAACAAGGCAAGTAACATAAAAAGATGACCCTTCGTCATTTGTCGGCTGACCTTCTACTCCTTATTTCCAGCATTAAACGACAATATAAGACTTTGCAGGCAGTTGCTTCCGCGAACCAAAATAAAATTTGGGATTTGCTGAGGGTAAAAGTTGGTAACAAAAGCAGGACATACAACAAACCAAACGAAGCGAAAATATACAGGAATGACTGTTAGGCCAGTTGAGTTAAGGTAGCGAGCGCTGGGAGAAGATTCTTTGATAAGAGAAAACAAAGAAAAGGAGATAGATAAGAACGCGCCTGGACTGCGCGACAGACTGAAGGAAAAGAAAGATGGTCACGTGAGGAAAGGAATGATGGATGGTGGTCATGTATGATCAACGAAAGAGAGTAAAGAATGAAGAGGGAGAGAGAGACACACACAGATAGAAAGATAATCTACTATACTAAATAGTATAAATTCTATGTCCCTAAACAAACTACTCAGTTCACCTTGATTACCTCACTTCCATTTCTTAATATATTATTAACCTAGGATATTTTTATCTAATTAGCCTTTCTCCGCGGGTAGTAAATACGGATTCTATATTTTAATTCATTAATAACAATTCACTATCTACGTAATCTGAGTAACTTACTCTTCTTAATTACTTCTCTTCATAAAAATAAATCACCTACTAAACTTATGAAAACTATTCTTCTTGATTACTCCTCTTCCAGTTTTTCTATTATATATTTGACCCCTAAAATATTCACTTGATTAATAAGACTTTTGTCCTCAGATATTGAGTATTATCCCTACTCATTAAGTGATAGATTTTTCTCCAAAATGAATAAACATTAGATTCATAATTTCTCCTTTAATCCAACGTATCAAAATATTCAAAACCTATCAGCTAAGTATAAAGTTGATGTATATAAATATAAAAGGATCTCTGTATTCTCTATAAGTGGTCACTGTGACCATCTGACATTAACCTGGTTTTCCTAATACAAAATCTGTTTGCCAAATAGTAATAAACAGCCTCTATAGCATTACAACCCCCTCTCTACCTTAATTTCTTTATAAAGAACATCTGACATCTATTTCAACCCTATATCTATAAATAGAAAACCTTTTTTGTCTTCTTTCAACTGATCATTCTTCCCAACCTTCTAGCAGTTCAAAATAACTGAATATTCTGAATATTTTTCAGTCAGTTGGTAAACTCTACTACCTTAATGTTCTTAAAATTCAAATCAACATTTTTGTCTATATATCTACCTTCTCTATAATGTTATCAATTGATATGAAAATTATGTATTAATGGGAAACCTCTATTAATGGCTGATGATGCTCAACATTTTGAAACTGTTGTAAAACTTACAATATTTATAAAATGATGTAGCTTGAAACGATCGTACCAAATTACCGAAGTTATTCTTGTTGCTTATTTTTTTTATTTAATCACCCCATGGATTTATATGGATAACACCATACAAAATTCTGGTGCATCTAACTTAAGTACCATATTCTTTGAATCTAAATTTTGCTTAACTTATATATATATATAAGAGGTATCGGTCATATCATAGGATTCCTTGCACACCAGAAGGAACAGCTAAAATCCAAGCCGCTGTTAGGGATAAACTTCGAAGGGAATGAAAAATAAATATTTACCATCTATCTCCTGGACCATGGTTCAGACTTTTTTTTAGCAAATATAAGTCTAAAAAAAGTCTGAAACCATGGTCCAGGAGATAGATGGTAAAATTTTTATTTTTCATTCACTTCGAAGTTTATTCCTAACAGTGGTTTGCATTTTAGCTGTTCCTTCTAGCGTGCAAGGAATCCTATGACGGATACCTCTTATGTATTTAAATGTACATTGTATTTATATGAATAATATATAGTCTACTGACAAATTTTTTTACACGCTAGGCCACTGGTAGTAAAAATTTCTAAAGCTTTTTATTACTCTCACATTATTAGTTATAATATATATATATATATGGTGCTCCAGCATGGCCTCAGTCACATTACTGAAACAAATAAAAGAATAAAAGAATATATATGTAGGGCTTCTTAGCTGTATTTTTAGCACATCTCCCGACCGCATGATCCTTCTTCGTTACTTTGTCATTCTGATATTTTTCAATAATTTTCTCCCCATAAGCACATTTGTGGAATGATGATGCACCCAAGGGTAGTCAATTACTGGAATTTAAGCAAGATCTTCTAGTGGGATCCTGGTTCAAGCGCCACAGTTAAACCCTCAATAAGTTCTTTTATCTTTGAGAATTTTCAGAACATTTTTGCAAATTTGTGTTTTATACAATGGAGTTCGTACGATTATTAAAACAATAAACGTTTTCTAATTTGAATTTTTTAAACCCTTTACCCTTCATAATTCCTAAAAGTTCCCCTCTTCTTCGAATTTTCCTTTTTTTAGTCACAGTTTGAAATACGGAAAGTGTGAATTTTTTGATAAAATCCGCCCTTGCGTGCATCATCATTCCATAAAATGTGTTTATGAAGAGAAAAATATTGAAATATTGGGAGTGACAACGAAACGAGGAAGGCATCACGTGGTCGTGAAAAATGCTACAAATAACAGCTAAATCGATATTAAACCATATGCAAAAAATGTTGTTTTCATAATCTTATGAATTCCCGAGTGTAGAACATAAATTCGCAAACATTTTCTGAAAACACGCCTAAATAAAAAAAAAGTATGAGGCGTAGAAGTGGCTGTATGGTAAGTAGCTTGCTTACCCAGAATGCAACACTAGTTGGTCTGGACTGCTACAGTGAGCAGATGTGAGTTTCGGCTCCGCGAACAGAAAAAAAGAACAAAAAGAAAAATTGTCAATTATGGCTCGCTATAACGAGCAAAATACTGGGTTCTCAGCACCGTCACGGTAAATTGAGAAATTTTTTGAAAATTCTTCTTGTGAATTCTAGTGGGTGTATCTCGCCAGAAAAATAAGAATAAGCCATTTGGATTACCTTTTTGGATTATCTGTCTGTGCTATTTGTGAGATTTTTCTTTTACTTTTCCCTTCTATTATTTCTTTCTTTCTAAATTTTGGTTTATTCTTTTCATTACTTTAATTTCAGTTTCCTCCCCTCCCCTTTATTTTGTTTTATTTTTATTCGGTTTAATTTTTTGGCAGACTGTCTTTTGAACTACTTTTGAACTGTTTTTTGGCATGGCAGAGAAGGATTTAAAAAGAAAAACTCTGTCTTAGAGTGGGAAATTAACCCGCCTAAGCAATGGTTAAAAGGTATGGAAGAGAAGACGGTGGTACTTAGAACGTATTCTAAAGTTCTTAATTCCATCACCGTCTTGCCAAAACAAGTCATAAAAAATGAACTTAAAGAACATTTGTCCTCTGTAAAATATATATCCCGTGGTGTCAAACATGCAACCGTATGGTTGCTGTTTGACAACAGGGAAAAAGCTTGTCAGTTTGCGAGTCAGCCTTTAGAAGGCAAGGAAATCCTGTTTCTCCCGTGATATTGTAGAAGAAAATTAATACAAGCCTGGATATGTGGGCTCCCCCCGGGCACCGAAGCGGATTGGATTGAAGATACCATCCGACGGGGACTGGGAGATGGCGGGCTCTTAAATGTAAGAGTATTGCCGGCGGTCGATTGGGAAGGGTCAAAAGCGATTTTGACCCTGTGGACCCCATCGGCCGCAACAGAACTGGTTTTTCCAGATTTCTTGAAAATGGCTGGCTGCAGGTATCCGGTGATACTTGAGGGACGTCTCCCAAAGTGTCACTCGTGCCTGCAGCCAGGCCACATTAAAAGGAACTGCCCCCAGGACTATGGTATGGTCCTGGAACAGTCACTAGATGCTACCTCCACTACCCGGTCAAAGGGAGAGGTGGATGTGGTCGAGGAGGCTTCAGCCTCCTCAACTCAAAAAGGATTAAAAAGGAAGAAGATGGGCAACAATAGTTGCCCGCCGAAGGAACCTAAGGCTTCGGAAGACGGGTCATCTCAGCGGGGAGATGATGTGCCGACTGCATGTCCCGAAGTTGTACCACCTACGGTGGAAGAAACCACCCCCACCCTTAAAGATGATCAATTAATTATCTTTTTCTACAAGGGCGGGGGGTGGAAAAAATAGTAGAACAACACAAAGAAACAGTAGATATGCCCTTCACACGGGATCCCGAATGGCCCCCGCAGATAGCTGTGGAGGTCATAAGGTTTCCCTTGTGGGCTTAAAGGATTTGGGGAGGAGTGTCGCATATGGCCGAGTGGTCCTTACACGACTTGCGTGTCCTACGTGAGTGAGGCATGGGAAATGGTGGGATACAGGAACTCAAGCGGCATTGAAGATAATGATGAATATATTGATGGATATATCGAAGAGTAGGAGGTGAAACACCCTCGTTACAGGGTTTGAAACCTCGTCTTATTGGATTATTTTGTAGTGGTTTATAACCTCAATTTTGTGCTTTAAGAAAAAAAAAGAAAACATGTTAAGTAAGAGGTTTTAGTGCCTCCCTCTTGTAAGAGGTTCGAAACCTCATATTGATTTAAAAAAAAAAAAGAAAATATGTTTTCGAGAAAAATCCAATCGGCGGGTGTTAGGTTTCGTCTCATTTATTCATTCTATTTGATTTTCATTCATTAATGTATTTGTCCAGCCCGCAAAGCTCTTTGTACTGTCTCTATGACAAATTTATGAAATAAAGTAGCTTACTTACCAGCCACATGGTCCCGGATGCAGTCCCGCTTCGTGGCACCTTGGGCAAGTGTCTTCTATTATAGCCTCGGGCTGACCAAAGACTTGTGAGTGGATTTGGTAGACGGAAACTGAAAGAAGCCCGCCGCATATATATATATGTGTGTGTGTGTGTTTGTGTGTGTGTGTGTGTGTGTGTATGAGTATGTACATATTTGTGTGTCTGTGTTTGTCAACCCAACATCGCTTGACAACCGATGCTGGTGTGTTTACGTCCCCGTAACTTAGCGGTTCGGCAAAAGAGACCGATAGAATAAGTACTAGGCTTACAAAGAATAAATCCTGGGGTCGATTTGCTCGACTAAAGGCGGTGCTCCAGCATGGCCACAGTCAAATGACTGAAATAAGTAAAACAGTAAAACAGTAAAAGAGATGTTTAAACCAGATATCCGCACACACACACACACACACACTCACATGAACACACACACACACATATATACATACATATTGGAGCAAACTTGACTCACAGCTGCTTCCAGTAGTCATTATAGGTACATTACTGATAGGTTTACTCAATTGGTCTATTGATCAATTGAAGTAAATTGAATTACCTAAGAAAATTAATGCTGCTTTCGTCAGAGCCATTGCTGGAAATAAGAAGCAGAGCACTTGAGGAATGGCCATTGTGTGGGGAAGGTGGAAGAAGATTGGGATGTTCAAGTAGAATAAAGAGCAGGGAAGACTGCTTACAAGGGGATGGGAGAAAGGGAGTAGTAGTAGTAATAGCAGTTGCAGTATGGGTATTGTATTGCCAAATTTGGAAGAAGGACAGTCACAAACAGGGGTCAGTACTCATTACCATATTAGCATTGTATATAGGTTAGATATTCTCCGGCCATTGTGTTGCATTTTGATATGAGCGTTTCATGGACACGGGTCAGTCTAAAACAGTAATTTTCAGTTTTTAATCTAGCATATGTGGGGTAATAATGTTTGAAAATGAAAGTATACTATTTTTATTCATATAATAGACGTCATGAAAGCTCTTATTATCAAGATATATGATATTGATAGATTCAGAAATGTTGTTACAAATGGGATGTCAAATTAAAGTTGTTGAAAATTAGATATAAAATCAGTTCGACCTGATTATTCAGGTTTTAAATTAATAAATGGGTTAGAATTTAAATTTTAACTAAAGTTAAAGTTTCTAAATTTAGCATTAAGTTAAACTAATTTATAGAAGATTGGAGTAAACTTGCAGAGTAATGTGCTATGCCGAAACAATTATGATGAAGATTGTAGCATTTCAAAAACAATCTGTCTATATGATAGTATTATAATACTATAATATTAGTATATATTGTACTTTTATATTACCCCAAATACTTGGGAGAAAATCGTCAGGGAACGCCCAAAGTGGCGCATGCTATCGTCAAGGGAACGGATAAAATAGGAAAGAACAGACGTCAAGAGGCATATACCAGACGTCGAACACACAAAAAGCAAACCACCGTTCCTCGTCCCTCGCCAACACTTCCTTGCGATAAATGCCTCCGGCTGCTCTATACGACTCTTAGTCTGAATAGGCACTGTCACCATTGGCATCCATCAGGATGAAAAGACTCAATCACTCGTTCCAGATTAACTACTCGGATAGAAGGTAATGCCGCTACCACCATCGATGGCAACTAACAGTAAAGTTTCGCAGGACAAATTTGGAGGAGTCGCATGGTGACGAAATAGTCAACTTCTAAAATTTAAGAAGTAGAGATGATACATTAATAATATGAAAAATACTTTAAAAGTGCACAAGTAGCATGGTCCAGACTCTACACAATATGGTTTGGAAAATTTGGCGTCTAGCTACAGAGTCATAAAATTTGCTGTGCCTTCCTTGACATGATGTACGATAGAGTTTGCTTTCCTTTTTTCTCCGGGTACCTCAAAGAAAGTGTGTGTCGTTTAGAAATGTTTGTAATTGTACATTGTAATAAACATGAATAAACTGTTTACTACTATCAAAACACGAGGGAAGCATATCTATCTATCTATCTATCTATCTATCTATCTATCTATCTTATCTACCTATCTATCCATCCATCCATCCATCATCTATCTATCTATCTATCTATCTATCTATTTATCTATCTATCTATCTATCTATCTATCTATCTATCTATTATCTATCTATCTATCTATCTATCTATCTATCTATCTATCTATCTATCTATTTATCTATCTATCTTGACATGGATGGACACTAGTCAAATGGGCTCCTCGTAAGTTGGCCACTGTTACATGTTTAAAACCCCTTGTTGTAAAATATTTTGTTTTAATCGTTGTGCAAGTTCATTCACTAAAAAACCTGAGAATTATTCACGTAGAATTCCGCCCCTGTATGGGCGAAATTACCAAAAAATTTCCAAAACTTTCGTGGGTTCTTTTTAGCCATTTTTCATTTTGAAAATGGCAACTAGAAACCACGTGGCTAGCCCGCCAGTCATGCGGAACGGTAGCGAAACACTATTGCTGCCATTAGCTGCTAAATCTCGCAGCTTGAACACCGCTATCACCACCACCATCACCAACAACAACAAAACTAACGTCGCAAGACCATTCACCATCGCTGCCACCAAAGACATTAACTTAGATTTTCCCCCACTCCCTACACCACTTGTCGATGAAAAAAGGAGGGAGAAAAGGATTTCAAAAACGAATACAGACACAAACATAAATGCCAGTACCACCACCATCACTACCAACAACAACAACAACGAAATCAGCACAAAGACGCCTACAAAAGACAACAACGCCAACACCAACACCACTACCACGACTTCAACTGCAACAACTAACTCATCTGCTGTTAACACCACCAAAATTAAAACGAATTTGCGGAAGCGACAAAACAAAATCGGACAATCGTAAAATTCGCCACACATGAAACAAACCTCACAAAAGCACTCTTCACCAAAGGAGATAAATTGCATCTTCACATTCCACAATACATCGTGGAAAACACACACAAAAAACAATAATTTACAAAGACATCAACAAGAAAACAAGACGACCAGAAAATGCACCGCAGCAAAAAATTGAAAAATGCCATCGTTCTGCATAGGATTCAAAAGAGTATATTAGTTGGGGAAATAAATTTGGCACAGTCCAAGTACGTTTCCTCAACGAAAATCTAGCAAAACGATTTTCCACATCGGAGCTGCATTCAGACGACTTGGTGATGATACCAACCTATTTAGGCCAGAGGGTGACGAAATGCAAATAAAAATGTACCACGTGGATTCGAAATACAATGGTTAGTTTCTGCCATCTGCTTTGAAATGTCAGAGACAAACATTCTTCAAATCGTTATTCTAGAACAGAAAAACTGGGTGGGAAAATCAATCCAATTCCTCCTTCAATTGGATGAAACAACAAGAGAAAAGATACCCACCACTATAGAACTGCCAGAAGGCTACAAACCCTGTGTAGTGGTGGAGGGCAGGCGACCACGTTGCTATTTGTGCGGAAGCGAAACACATTTGAAAAAGAAGTGTCCAACCACGGCACAACAAGAGCAACAACAACAACCACTACCACAACCAAAACACTCCGAGAAAAAAGCTCTACTACCCACACCACCATCAACACAGAAGATGACAAGAGAAGCACACCAAGCTAATCCATCACCAACCAAAAATTATACAACACCTAAGAAAACACCTGAGAAAATACCAACATCACCAACAACAGCAAGAACCAAAGGAACAGAAAAACAAAGAAAATATACAAAAACTTATTCCCCATCCCCTATACCGCACTCACCACATACAAACACTCACAAACAACAGCAACGAAAACAACAACACAACCACTTACACAGATATACATAGAAGCCTACAACATACCCCTACACCCTTCTGACTCCTCAGAAAATTCGTCGGAAGACGAAACCAGCAAACACAAACAAAGCAGGGGGATATACACCTCCCGAAGACATCTCGAAACCCGCCACAAACAACAGCCACACCAACACCACAAAAATATATACAGCAAACATGCTCACAGCTATAGACACCAAAAACACAAATTTGATGGAATGCATCAAATCTAAAACAAACATAACAGAAGATGAAATAAAAACAAACAATCACCCATACACAACACCACCGGATCACATCAAAATATTACATATATCCAGAAGTCTGCACCACACAGTAAAAGGCATTTTCCACAGTGCGGTTGGTAAATGCCAAAAATACCTCATAAAGAAATTTTACAGGGATCTCCTCGAGGACAAACCAAAGGAGGAGAAAGCAAAAACCTTCGAACAGTAAGTAACCCTCTGTTCGCTTGTATTCTAATTCACTAGGATTATGATCAAGACTGGTTATGTAAATGCGCGTGGTTTGGATTCCCCTTGGAAATAAGGGTATCTCTTAAATGACAAGTTAGAAATCATAGCCATAAGTGAGACCAGACTCCACAATCCGCGGGCCCTAAAGACCATGTTTGGCGGACAGTTCAGCATTTATTTTCCCCCCTGTCTGCGAACAATGGGCGGTAGTGACACCGTGGTACTTTTTCGCAAGAGTCTGGATCTCAAAGTAAAGACAATATTCGTAGACCCCGTGAGTAGACTGGTCGTCCTGCATGTCGACGGCAGCAATGGGTGCGCTTTTTGACTCGTATCAGTCTACGCACCACCCTTAACAGGTCGGGTGGATTTCTTTCTACGTCTAGAAGTATTCTTGGGAACGTCTCGTCCTTTACTCTTAGTGGGAGATTGGAATGCTACCTTGGACACGCATGTAGACTACGTGGGCAGAGATAGGAATAGACGGGGATGCAAATGCCTCAGAGACCTGCTCAGACACTTTCAACTGTCTGACAGGTACCGACTTGACCACCCGAATGCGCCAACGTGGACATGGAGCAACCGCATCGGGTCGTCGAGATCGTATCTAGATAGGATACTGTGTAGGACAGTAGATAGAGATAGCGTAGGATATCCTGAATTCTACATAGTCAGCTACAAGGATCACAAACTTGCGACAAGTACGTTAGACTTAGGTAAGACACATAGACAGGGTCCCGGATACTGTAAACTAAACGCGTCTTTCCCATCGAGGCAGGTTTTCAGAGACCGGATTAGCACACTAGTAAAGATGGCTTTGACGGGAGCCATAATCAACAACACATGGTGGTTTGCTCTCAAGAGAGCAGTAAAAGCAGAAGCGATTAGGTACAGCAAAGCACTAGCCATAGATAGAAACAGAGTAGAGGGTGAGCTAGTCAAAAAGCTTGAAGAGGCAATTAGAAGCGGCATCGCATGCGACGTTTTGGCGGGGAGGTTGGCCCTCGACCAACACTTCAACGCCAAACACGAAGTCTGTGTTGTCAGAGCTAGGATGCGTGCTCTAAGGAACGAAGGTGTTGGAGCCGTGAGAGAAGTCCGGGTGGCAGAGGCGCAACAGGGCAACAAATCCACTATTCGGTCTCTGGTAGATGAACAGGGGCGCGAATTGCTCGAGCCAAATAAAATGTGTGAGGCCTTTCAACAGCATTTTGCCCGACTGTTCCGGACGAGTGGCGGGAAAGAACATAGGGTGGACTTCAGTGCCTACCTACACAGCCTACCACGACTCTCAACAAGAGAGGCAGGGCGCTGCGAAGGGGCCATCACGGCGGCGGAAGTGTAGGACGCGATAGCAGAATGCTCGAGAGACAAATCGCCGGGTTTGGATGGTCTACCCTACGAGCTTTACAGTTTTATGCCAGACTTGTTTGGATACGTCTTGGCAGCGGTGTACTGAAACTGGCAGCAAAACGGGAGCATTCCTGGTTTTGTGAGCCGAGGAGCCGTGACACTGCTGAAGAAAGATCTAAACAAGGGGAATGTAATAGACAACTTTAGGCCCATCACTCTGCTTAATGAAGACTTGAAAATTTTGGCCAAGGTGTTAGTCAAGGGGTTGGCGCTTGTCATCGAGAAACTGGTCGACAAGGCGCAAACGTGCGCCGTGTCGGGCCGGAGCATCCATGACAACCTCCATCTGATGCGCTACATCATAGACAGAGTAGTTAAGGAACCTGGCATGGGTGGGGCGCTGATCAATTTGAATCAATCGAAAGCTTTCGATAGGGTAGATCATCGATACTTGGAGACATTCGCTGAGAGAGGCTGGTTTCGATCGCGTCTTCCGCGGCTGAATATCCGCTTTGTACAGAGGTATCCACTCGGTAGTTCGCGTAAATGGACATCTGTCGAGATCTTTCGACATTGCACTTTCGGTCCGTCAGGGATGCCCCCTCTCGTCGCTTCTCTATTAGCCACTATTGTGGAAGCTGGCAACTCTGTGGGGCATCCCGCGAGAATTGGGATGCGGGATGAGCGTGTCTGCATACGCGGACGACCTCACCGTCATAGTGTCCGGCCACGAGCACATCGAGCAGGTCGGCGAGACACTGAAAAACTACGAAGCGGTGACAGGAGCGAAAATCAACCGGGGAAAGTCAGTGGGTTTGTGACTCGCCACCTGTAGAAGCAAGCCCATGCCGTCCACTAGCGCTTCCGTCGTAGGACGCTGGACCGACGGTCCGGTCGAGTTGCTCGGGGTCTGGTTTGGTCCGGACCTCCAAATGGAGAAGAACTGGAACGAGATAAAGAGTAGGGTGGTCACTCTCACCAGGCCGAGAGAAAACTCCCTAAAAGGTCGGACGGAGGTGGCGAACACGTACATCGCGTCCGTCATCTACTACCGCCTGACCGTCGTGCCTTGTCCCGAACCTTCCATCACCAAACTAGAACGCATTCTCTTCCGCTTCTTGTGGAAAGGATGCATCCCGATGGCCAGACGATCTATTTGCTGTCAACACCCATTAAAAGGATGGCTGGGCATGCCGTGGTTGATGATGCGCAGACACGCGCTGAGACTGCGACATCTCTGGCTCTATGTAGACGACGGTGAACAGGTGTGGTCACCGTTTGTGAGGCACGCGTTCCCGCAGCTCGTCTCCATGACCGAACTGCAGTCGTGGATCAAAAACAGGCCGAGAAAGGGCGAATGGGACCGCGAGTGTTGCGTTGCTCTCAAGCAACTATGCCGTCCCGGGTCAACCTTGAGGTATTTCAACACAACTCAACCATTCTATAGGGAATTATTGGAGCGGAGGTAAGACGACGAGCTCGGGGCGAACCTGGACGTCGACGAGGAATACCTAACTCGCCTGTTCAGGACGACTTTCGGGCCAGGGCCCATGGACAACTTCCAGAGATCCCTGGCCTGGCAGTGCTACCGAGAAGCGCTACCCGTTCGGGATAAGCTCTACAGACACGGCTCGAGAAACATGGGGCCGACCTGCCCGAGATGCGGTCAGAGCGACGAAACCGTTCTGCACGCACTCGTGCAGCGTCCAACAATTTCCGACCTGTGGGCTTATGTCGAACAACTGCTGTCACGTGTGGTACGAGTAGGTCTATCGTCAATATTGTCACGCCTCCTTCCTTCAAACGGGAAGGAAGAGCTATTTTTATCATACTTGTGGCTATGGCGAAAGAATGTATCTGGTGGACGCGTCTCAAAGGATTGGAGACGAACACATTCCTCTCTGGTCAATCTCTCAATCAACTTTTTCAAGTATCACTTGAAAAGAAAAGTGAGAGTAGAGAGGCAAGTTTTGTCTAGCGAATGTTTTAAAAAAAGATGGGTGAATGTAGCAAGAATGGCACGTATGAATGACGAAGCCACCTTAAGTATAATCCTATGAACCCGGAAATTGAAAACAGAGGGTTACCTACTTGCAAATAAATGTGGTAAAATGTAACAATATTGCTCGAGGTTACCGTGGTCTTTTCCGTAGGCTTTTCTTTCCATGGATAAGCCTTATCTGCTTCCCACTTTACATCTTACATCATGACACTGTGATACACGATTCCTATTGATCGTTTTTTCTTTTTTGTTTCTTTTCCTTTTTTTTTTCTTCTTTCTGCTTTCCCTTTTACGAGCCCTTTCGATCGAAAACCTACCCACCATTATATTTTTTTCTCTCCCCCAAAAAGAAAAGCTCTACTTTGTAATCTGTCCCGTCTGTGTGCAGCCTTGTGTGGCTAATAAAGAACATATCTATCTATCCATCCATCCATCTATCTCTCTTATCTGCCTATCTATCTATCTATCTATCTATCTATCTATCTATCTATCTATCTATCTATCTATCTATCTATCTATCTATCTATCAATCTATCTATCTATCTATCTGTATGTCTGTCTGTCTGCCTATCTATCTATCCATCCATCCATCAATCTATCTATCTCTCTATCTATCTATCCATCTATCTATCTATCTATCTATCTATCTGTATGTCTGTCTGTCTGCCTATCTATCTATCCATCCATCCATCAATCTATCTATCTATCTATCTTTATCTATCTATCTATCTATCTTATCTATCCATCTATCAATCCATCTATCTATCTATCTGTCTATCTATCTTATCTATCTATGTATCTATCTGTCTATCTATCTATCTATCTATCTATCTATCTATCAATCTATCATTCTATCTATCTATCTATCTAACTATCTATCTATCTATCTATCTAACGGCGATCCATTTGCTGTCAACACCCGTTAAAAGGAGGGCTGGGCATGCCGTGGTTGATGATGCGCAGACACGCGCTGAGACTGCGACATCTCTGGCTCTATGTAGACGACGGTGAACAGGTGTGGTCGCCGTTTGTGAGGCACGCTTTCCCGCAGCTCGTCTCCATGACCGAACTGCAGTCGTGGATCAAAAAGAGGCCGAGGAAGGGCGAATGGCACCGCGAGTGTCGCGTTGCTCTCAAGCAACTCTGCCGTCCTGGGTCGACCTTAAGTGACTTCAACACAACCAAATCATTCTATAGGGGTTTAGTGGAGGGGAGGTACGACGACGAGCTCGGGGCGAACCTGGACGTCGACGAGGAGTACCTGACCCGCCTGTTCGGGACGACTTTCGGGCCAGGGCCCATGGACACCTTCCAGAGATCCCTGGCCTGGTAGTGCTACCGAGAAGCGCTACCCGTTCGGGATAAGCTCTACAGACACGGCTCGAGAAACACGGGGCGACCTGCCCGAGATGCGGTCAGAGCGACGAAACCGTTCTGCACGCACTCGTTCAGTGTCCAACAATTTCCGACCTGTGGCTTATGTCGAACAACTGCTGTCACGTGTGGGACGAGTCGGTTTATCAGCTGAGTCTATCGTCAATATTGTCACGCCTCCTTCCTTCAAACGGGAAGGAAGAGCTATTTTCATCATCCTTGTGGCTATGACGAAAGAATGTATCTGGTGGACGCGTCTGAAAGGATTGGAGACAAACACTTCCTCTCTGGTCAATCTCTCATCAACTTCTTCAAGTACCACTTGAAAAGGAAAGTGAGAGTAGAGAGGCAAGTTTTGTCTAGCGAATGTTTTTAAAAAAGATGGGTGAATGTAGCAAGAATGGCACGTATGAATGACGAAGCCACCTTGAGCATAGTCCTATGAACCCAGAAATCGAAAACAGAGAGTTGCTTATTTGCAAAAAAAAAAAAAAAAAAAAAAGAAATATAAAATGTGACTTCATTGACCGAGGTTACCGTGGTCTTTTCCGCAGGCTTTTCTTTCCACGGGTAAACCTCACCTGTCCTCCCCTTTACACTTCATATTGACATTTCTGTGATAACGATCCCTATTGATCATTTTTTTTTCCTCTCCCCTTTTTTTTTTTTTTTTTTTTAACCCCCCCTTTTTTTTGTCCTCTTTCTCTCCTTTTACGATCCCTTTTGATCGAACCTCCCCCTTCCTTTTTTTTTTTTTTTTTTTTTTTTTTTTTAATACCTTCAAAAGAAAAGCTCTACCTTGTAATTTGTTCTATCTGTGTGCAGCCCTGTGTGGCTAATAAAGAAACATATCTATCTATCTATCTATCTATCTATCTATCTATCTATCTATCTATCTAACTATCTATCTATCTATCTATCTATCTATCTATCTAATTATCTATCTATCTATCTCTGACGGATGTGATGTCGTTTAGCTCCGAAGGTAATCATTTATTTTGACCATTTAAAAGTGTATATTGACAAACATTTTGTGCTTAAAGTTGTGCAACAACATCCACTGTAAACCTTTGATAAATATCGACACAAAATTTTGCCCCTTGTGGGCAAAATTTAAAAGAAAAAATTCTCATAGCCTTCGTGGTTTCATTTAGCCATTTTATTTCCAAAATGGCCACTGGCCACCACGAGGCTGAGTTGCAAGTGAAGCGTGACGCAGAAACAGAAAAACAGGATGCTCTGTTAGCATACGCCGAACCTGACAACTCCACCACCACCAACAGCAACAAATACAAACAAAGGTCGCAGGGCCAAGCACCGTCAACACCATCAGTGAGTCCACCACCACCACCAACACCATGGCAGAATCTGCTACTAAAACTGCTATCCCTACTAAAGATATCGCCACCAATAACAACATCACCATCACCGCCACCAAAGACCGTGCCGTCAATGCTACTAATACTACTAACACCACCGCCGTCACCAAGAACGACAATAACAACAACAACAACGACGACAACAACAATTCCCTTCAACCACTGCTCACTCCATCACCAACAAGTGAAAAAAATAACGACGACAAGCAAACGAAATGTCGAATTTTGCCCTAGTGCAGGACTAAAGTACGCAGGCAATTTTCCACCCCTTCCTACTAGCACGATCGAACCAAACACACACCAATTACAAACTGCAGCCAATACAACATCACCACAAGCAACAACAATAACAAAACAACAACAAATTTCGCTGAGGCGATTAAAAAAAAAAACAACAATATACTTTACGGCTCAACAAATACAGGACACGAACATCAAAATAACAGAATCAGAAGTATAGTAAAAATAAACATACCAGAAGATATTTTGGAAAATGAAAAAAGACGAACATCATTTATAAAATAGTTAACAAAAAAACAAAAATCCCAGAGAAGGCCAACACAAGCAAAATAGAGAAGTGCTTGAAACCCATCTGGGATCACAAAGAATATGTAACCTGGTGGAACAAATTTGCCCACATACAAGTTGTTTTCTACACCGAAGAGTTAGCTAGACATTTCTCACGCTAACTCTTCACTCAGATGAACTCCAACTTACCCAAGCTATCGGGGACAGAAAGTGACTAAGATCACTCTAAACAATGTCCCCAAAATAGCCAATAGTCTATGGCTTGTAAAGGCCTTATGCGAAAAATGGCGAATTATACTATTTTGGAAACCACAGTCACAGAGCATAAAAACTGGGTGGGACAAAAAATAGAATTTCTTCTACATATACATCATGAGGATATAAAAAAATACCCACCCAGATATGTGTATCAGACGACCACAAGTTATATGTGTCGTCGATGGCAGAAGACCACTTTGCTACATATGCGGCAGTGAGCAACACCTCAAAAAAGACTGCAAATCTGCCGCAAGAAAACAACAGCAACAACAACAGCAGCCGGAAACAAAAACAAATAAACAAGGTTTACTACCCACACCACTTTTTGCAGGAACAACCTCACCAAACAAACAACCACACCAACTGCAGCACCAAGAACAGAAGCAGCATCACCAACAACAACAACCAAGAATACCAACTCCCAAACCAAGGACATCTGCCAAAAAGACACCCAGCAAAAATGAAGAAACATTACACAACTCCAAATCCCCACAAAATTGAGACCCTAAACAACACAACAATACCCACAATCACTCAAACACAAAATACCCAAACCCCACATCCAAAACCGCATACACCACAACCAAACGCTCACCAACCAACACCAACAACAAAACCAACACAGTCGACAATAGACCCCAATTCTTTCCCTCTTCCAGACTCCGATTCGTCTGATCTGTCATTAGACGAGAAGACACGGAAGATTGGCAAATAGCCACAGGGGGGAGAAGAAAAAGGGGGAAAAAAAGAAAAGAAATAATAACAAACAAGCGGAAGATACACCACTCCCGAAACAAAAACATCCACAGAAAACACACACATCAACAAAACAAACACACCATCATCAAACCCCCAAAAATGTTGACAGCCATAAACACAAACAACCACGACCTAATGGAACACATTAGGTCAAACACTAACATTACTGAAAACGACATAAAAACAAGTACCACCCACATACAACCACCACCACACATTAAAATAATACACGTGACACAGAACACATACAGCACCCTGAAATCTCTTACCCTGATGCAGTAGGGAGATTTCAAAAGTACTCATCGAAAAAACTGTATAAAAGCCTCATAGAAGAAGACCGTGAGGTGAAAGACAAAGAACTTTCGAAAAACAAGTAACCTTTTCTCTCTCCTTTTCCTTTTTTGCACTTTTATCGGAACATGCTCAGAATAGGTAGTATAAATGTACGTGGCTTGGGGTCGCCTTGGAAACAAGGCTACCTGTTAAATGACATCAAGTCACTAAATCTGAATATCATAGCCATCAGTGAGACCACCTCCACAGCTTGCGGGCACTCCAGCACATTTTCGGTACACATTTCAACATTTATTTTTCTCCGTGTCTACCGAGAATGGGCGGAGGTGGCACCGCGGTGCTTATCCGGAAGAGTCTGGATCTCAAAGTAAGAGCAAATTTCCTAGACCCGGAGGTAGGCTGGTCGTTTTGGATGTCGATGGCAGCAATGAGTGTGCTTTTCGACTGATAGCAGTTTATGCTCCGTCCTTAACAGGCCGACCAGATTTCTTTCTTTCGACGTCTAGAGTCTTTCATGGGAACGTCTCGTCCTTTACTTTTAGTGGGGATTGGAATGCCACCCTGGACACGCATCTAGACTACGTGGGCAGATAGCAATAGAAGGGATGCAAATGCCTCAAAGACCTGCTCAGACGTTTCCAACTGTCTGACAGGTACCGACTGGACCACCCGAATGTGCCAATGTGGACATGGAGTAACCGCATCGGGTCGTCCAGATCATACTTAGACAGAGTATTCTGTAGGACAATAGATAAAAATAGTGTAGGTTGTCCACAATTTCATATAGTCAGTTACACAGATCACAAGTTTGTGACTTGTACACTTGACTTAGATAAGACACATAGGCAGGTCCTGGTTACTGGAAACTGAACGCGTCTTTTACAGCACGACAGTTTACAGGGACCGGATCAGCATTAGTTAGAGAGCTTTGACGGGTACCATCATCAACAACAGATGGTGGTATGCCCCAAAAAAGCGATTAAAGCAGAATCAGTCAGATACAGTAGAGCCTTAGCATTAGACCGAATAGAATAGAGGGAGAATTAGTTAAGGTTTTAAGAGGCACTTAGAACTGGCATCGCGTCCAACGTACTGGCGGCGAGATTGGCCCTCGACCAACACCTCAACGCCAACCACGAGGGATGCGTTGTCAGAGCTAGGATGCGTGCTCTGAGGAACGAAGGAGTTGGAGCCGCCCAAGAGGCCCGAGTGGTGGAGACGCAACGAGGCAACAGAGCCACCATCAAGTCTCTTATAGATGAACAGGGGCGCGAATTGCTCGAGCCTAAAAGGATGTGTGGGGTTTTTCAACAACACTTCACCCAACTGTTTGGGACAAGTGGTGAGTCAGAAAGCAGAGTGGACTTTAGTGCCTACCTGCATGCCTTGCCACGACTCTCAGCAAGGGAGGTGGAGTCTTGTGAAAAGCCTATCACAGCTGCGGATGTACAGGATGCGATGGTAGGCTGCGCGAGAGACAAGTCACCAGGCTTGGATGGTCTGCCCTACGAATTTTATTTTCATATGCCAGACTTGTTTGGAGGCGTCTTGGCAGCTGTCTACTGCAACTGGCAGCAGAACGGGAGTATTCCTCTTTTGTAAAGCGAGGAGCAGTGGCACTGATCAAGAAAGACCCCAACAAGGGGGACGTCATAGATAATTTCAGGCCCATCACTCTGCTCAACGCAGATTTGAAAATTTTGGCCAAGGTGTTAGCCGAGAGGTTGGCGCTTGTCATCAAGAAACTAATCGACAAGGCGCAAACATGCGCCGTGCCGGGTAGAAGTATTCATGACAACCTCCATCTGATGCGCTACATCATAGACAGGGTAGTTAAAAATCCTGGCATGGGTGGGGCGCTGATCAATTTGGCCAATCAAAAGCCTTCGATAGGGTAGACCATCACTACTTGGAGGCTGTCCTCAAAGCGGCTGGTATCGGTCCAGTTTTCCGCGGTTGGATCGCTGCCTTATACAGCGGCATCCGCTCAGTAGTTCGCGTAAAGGTCATCTATCCAGACCTTTTAACATCATGCGTTCGGTTCGTCAGGGATGCCCCCTCTCATCGCTGCTGTATGTACTGACTCTTGAGCCACTACTACTGCGGAAACTGGCGACGCTGAGGGGCATCCCACGAGAGCTGGGATGCGGGAGGAGCGTGTCTGCATACGCGGATGACGTCACCGTCATAGTGTCGAGCTACGAGCACATCGAGCTGGTCGGCGAGACACTGAAAGAATACGAAGCGGTAACGGGAGCAAAAATTAACCGGAAAAGTCAGTGGGCTTGCGGCTCGGCACCTGGAGAAGCAAGCCCATGCCGTCCAACAGCGTCTCCATCGTGGGACGCTGGACGGACGGACCGGTTAAATTGCTCGGGGTCTGGTTCGGTCCGGACCTCCAAATGGAGAAGAACTGGGGGCGAGATAACGACTAGGGTGGCTACTCTCACCCAGAAATGGACTGAGAGAAAGCTATCCCTAAAAGGTCGGGCGGAGGTGGCGAACGCGTACATCGTATCCGTCATCGAGTATCGTCTGACCGTCGTGCCTTGTCCCGACCCTACCATCACCAAACTGGAACGCATACTCTTCCGCTTCTTGTGGAAGGGAAACGTTCCGATGGTTAGACGATCCATTTGCTGCCAACAACCGCTAAATGGAGGGCTGGGCATGCCGTGGTTGATGATGCGCAGAACATGCGCTGAGACTGCGACATCTCCGGCGCTTCATAGACAACGGTGAACAGGGGTGGTCGCCTTTTGTGCGGCGCGCTTTCCCGCAGCTCGTCTCCTTGGACGAACTACAGTCATGGATCAAGCAGAGACCGAGGCTAGGCGAATGGCACCGCGAGTGTCGCGTTGCTCTCAAGCAACTCTGCCGTCCGGGATCGAACTTGTGCGACTCCATCACAACAAAGGCATTCTATAGAGGATTAGTGGAGGGGAGGTGCGACGACGAACTCGGGCAGAGTCTGGGCGTCGACGAGGAACACCTGACCCGCCTGTTCAGGACAACTTTCGGGCCGGGACCTATGAACAATCACCAAAGATCCCTGGCCTGGCAGTGCTATCGAGAAGCATTACCTGTTCGGGATAAGCTCTACAGACACGGTTCCAGACACACTGGACCGACTTGCCCGAGATGCGGTCAGAGCGACGAAACCGTTCTGCACGCACTCGTGCAATGTCCAACCATTTCCTACCTGTGGGCTTATGCCGAACGGCTGCTGTCACGTGTGGGACGAATTCGCCTATCGGCCGAGTCTATCGTGAGAATTGCTCCGCCCCTTCCCTCAACCGGGAAGGCAAGGCAGTTTTCATCGTACTGGTGGCCATGGTGAAGAATGTGTGTGGTGGACTCGAGCGAAAGGATTAGAGACAAACACTTACCTCTCTGGCCAATCGCTCATCAACTTTTTCAAGTACCACTTGAAAAGGAAGGTAAGAATGGAGAGGGAAGTTTTGTCTCGCGAAAGATTCAAAAAAAGATGGTGAATGTTGCAAAGATGGTGCGTGCTAGTAACGAACCATTTTGAGCATGATCCTGTAGATCGTAAAAAAGAAA